>NC_066625.1:65475471-65779441 GCF_025201925.1 Gopherus flavomarginatus
GGTAAGATTGTACAAAGTGCTGTAAAGTATTCTATCATATTTAAGAAATAGTATGGTAATACATACACACACAAGAAAACAAAGTTTCATCTCAATCTTTAACTCTGGCATTTAGTGACTTGAGAGCTTAAGCAAATAATAGCCCATTACATTTTCCCATATAATTACTGCTTTGAGGGTAGAAAAGTATTTTATACCTAAACTGATGAATTTCAATGACAATTTTGAGAATCTGATTTAAGTATAATAATGATATCATGAATTTTTCATTTCTGCTAATTTCTGTTAAACTGGGTGCCCTCTGTTAAAACAACAACAACATTATGTAAAATGTACTATTTGAAACCAAATCATTTCTTCATTATCTAAATAGTTTAAGTTTATATAAGTGAAAACTTAATCCAACAGTGTCTAGTTTATTTCAAAAAAGCACATTAAAAACTCTACTCATCTAGAACTCTTCGCTTTGGAATCTGGCATCTGTGGAGACTGACCCACCATTCATGACTTAAATTGTATGAAAAGTAACTTCATGAAGCTAGGAACTGAGCCTAAGACTCCATATCGCTTTTACTGATGGTCAAGCCAGAGCTTTATGCAGGCTATCAATTAAACATATTACTCCTGGGGGAATTTTGCACCAAAAAATTAAATGTTCTGCAAAATTCTGCATATTTTGTCAAAACAACAATATAAATCACACCAGTTTCAAATTATTTTGATAATTTATTTCAAAATACCTGTCAATAAGTATGTCTGTAACAATACAGACAACAAACAAGATTCAGGAAACGTTTGAGAAAACGATTCCTTATTAGGCATATTAATATGTAACTTGACTAATAATTCATTTAAACCTACAATACAGAAATGTATTTCCCACACCCCTCAGAACCAGTGCAAAGGCTTGAGGGAGTCGGGGTAACAGAGGAGCTGAGGGAGAGGGAAGTAATTGCTGGGAAAGAGCCTGGGAGTGAAACTGGACAGTTGCTGGGTGTGGGTGGAAGAGGTATGGAACAGGGGTTTTGGGGGTTAGGGCAAATTGTTTGGGGGCTAGAGAAATTATTAGGGCAAATTGTCTGGTGGGGTTTTTTGCCTTTCTTGAAGTATCCTGAAGGTCCAGTTTTAGGTTAATAAGGAGAAAAGACAACCTTAAAACTTTTAAATTCCTAAGTGGAGTAATTTCATCACAAGCTGTGTTCAGTATTGGCATGAAGTTCAAACTAGCCAGCTCCCAGAGGTAAACATGAGTAAAATCCATCCATGTCTGCTTCTTTCTCTTGCATGCACACACTGTAGTAGAATGAAAGTAGTACCCAAATTAAGGTTGTCTATATCTTAACTTTAAAGTGCTTGATTCTACACTCTTAAACAAAATGTTTCCATCAACATATGATTTCTCTCTCTCACACACACACAGTCCAATTTTTTTATTTATTTATTTTTTTTAAAAGGCAAGACCAAGTTCTGCTGTGAATAACTGTAGTTGTGAAGTGTTAGGCAACCTTAATATTGGGATGTTACCTCTATGTGCTGCACCAGGACGAACATGGACTTGGTGTTGTTTACCAACAGGCCCAGAGTGGCACATGTGGACAGGATGAGGGCCACATGATCCCGCACTTGCAATTTGGAGCTGCCTTTGATCAGTCAGTTGTTGAGATAGAGGAAGATCTGAACCCCACGACGTCTCAGGTAGGCTGCTATCACAGACATGCACTTTGTGAATGCCCTGGGAACGTGGAAAGGCCAAACAGGAGGACGGTAAATTGGTAGTGTTCCTGCCCAACTGTGAAATGGAGGGAACGTCTGTGCCCCTCAAATATATGGAATGTGGAAGTATGTGTCCTGCAGATCGAGGGAGACATACCAGTCCCCGGGATCCAGAGAGGGGATGATGGAGGCCAGAGAGACCATGCGAAACTTGAGTTTTACCATGCACTGGTTCAGGCTTCACAAGTCCAGGATGCACCTGAGCCCTCCTTTGGCCTTTGGGATAATGAAGTAACAGGAGTAGAAACCCTTGTGTCTGGACTCTGCTGGTACCACTTCCACCATTCCTAGGCCAAGGAGCCACCACACCTCCTGCTTGAGCAGGGCCTCATGAGAGGGGTTCCAGGAGGGACGGAGGCCAGGCGGGGTAGAGGTAAAACTGTAGGATGTAGCCCCCGGAGACGGTGTTGAGGACCCATCGGTCTGAGGTCATCCACAACCACTGCGGGAGAAAGAGCAAACAGTTAGAGAAGGGAAGCTTTACTGCAGGTGGATCCCTGGTATGAACTGGTAAGTTGCTCCCAGGAGTCCCGTCAAAACTGGCGCTTTCCTGCCTGTCTACCGTCGGAGGGCCGAGGTGGGGGGCAAACTGGGACTGCCTCTGCTGGCGTTTCTTATAGTCCCTTGACTTTTTTTTTTTTTATAAGGGGGCTCATATTTAGAGTGGGTGGCCTGGGTGGGAGCTGCTGCAGCTTAAACTTGGTCCTGGCCAGGGCCGGAACAGAGAGGCCAAGGGTCATTAATGTTGTTCAAGAATCCTTCAGGCCGTGCAATTTCACATCTGTCTGTTCCGCAAAACAGGGCCTTGCCATTGAACCAAAGGTCCTGTAAGGAGTTCTGCGCCTTGCTGGACAGCCCAGACAGCAGGAGCCACGATGCCTTCCTCGTGGACACTGTAGAGGCCTTAGACCTTGCAGCCCCATCCGCGGCATCCAACATTGCTTGACGGGTCGCCCTGGCAGCCGCTGTACCTTCCTCCGCCAGAGCCTTGAACTCCTTGTCACGCTCTTGGAGGGAGTTCTCGAATTTGGGCAGAGTGCCCCACAAATTGAACTTATGCCTCCCCAGGAGGGCTTGATGGTCCGCCACTCTTAACTGGAAACTTGACGATGAATAAATCTCTTCCCTCATAGACTCTAGGACTGGAAGGGACCTCGAGAGGTCATCGAGTCCAGTCCCCTGCCCTCATGGCAGGACCAAATACTGTCTAAACCATCCCTGATAGACATTTATCTAACCTACTCTTAAATATCTCCAGAGATGGAGATTCCACAACCTCCCTAGGCAATCTATTCCAGTGTTTAACTACCCTGACAGTTAGGAACTTTTTCCTAATGTCCAACCTAAATCTCCCTTGCTGCAGTTTAAGCCCTGAATAGGTCCTGTCTCCTTCAGTCTTTATTTTTCAGAGTAGGGGCTGGTTGGCCCTGCCTCTCCCTGTGGTTGACCGATTCAACCACTAGGGAGTTGGGGGCAGGGTGGGTGTATTCACGCACCTTGGCAAACACAAAGTACTTCCGTTCCGCCCTCTAAGAGACTGGGGGCAAGAAAGCCGGGGTTTGCCACAAGGCATTCAAAATCTTTGCCACCCCTTCATGGAGTGGGAGGGCCACTCTGCCTGATGCTGAGCTGAGAGGACGTTGAAAAGGGAGTCCGAAGATTCCTCCACCTCCTCGGCTTGAAGCTACCCTTTTCAACAGTTCCTGATGGGCCTTGGAGTCCTCCTGTGGAACAGGTGGCAGAGAGGCCATAATTGCCTCATCAGGGAGGCTGAGGGTGCAGTACTCTGCATACCCACCGGTGCTCGAGGTCCCACCACTTGGTTGTCCTCTGGGCGCAGAACCAGTGATGAACGCCCCACTGACTCCTTCCTGGGAGACTGAGACAGGGAGGCTGACAGTCTCTCTGAGGCTCTGGCCACCAAAACAAGTCACCACCAGGGGCTGCGCTGGAGGTCATGGGACCCCATTGGTACCATGGTGCTGGCCAAGGAGCCTGGTGCCACTGCACCTGCTGTGGCACTGGTGGAGCAGGCTGTTCAGCCTGACCAGCCTGTCCCATTGATTGATGACTATGAAGGGAGGCCAGGCATATGACCTGCTGCTGCGCTCAGACCAGGAGCAGCAGCCGTGTTGGGAACGGTGCCAACCATGAGATGTGATCCCGGGGTGGAGGAGCGGAAGTACTACCAGTAGCAGCTGTTCCAACGGGTGGATCTGCGACAGTGAGTTGCCGGCAATTGATGCCTGGAACTGAGGGAGCAGAGCTGTGGCAGGGCCCTCGAGCGAGATGAACAACAGGAATGGTGTTGATGCCTGTACAACGATGGGCTATGGTAGCCTCTCAGAGACTAGGACCTCCAGTGCTGTCTGTCCCAGTCTTGACAGGGCATGCTTTCCTCATGAGGTCTATGGTCCCTTGAGGAGGAGCAGTGCCTGGAACCCCTGCCAGTCAGTACCCAGCCAGACAACCTGGTGGGGGTTGACTGGGACTGGCATGGACTGCACACGAGGCAGTCGCTGAGCAGCGAATGGCGTTGGGAACATTCCCTAGACTGTGAACGGTACTGACCAGGTGGCGACTGCGGAGATCCAAGTGGTGGCTTGCCTCTGGGCTGGGAAACCAATGGTTGCAGGTCCCCTGGTACCGGCACAGACATAACATCCTGGGCCGCTTGCAGGGCCTCCAGCATGGACCCAGACTAGACTCAGACCCAGAACCCAGATCCAAACCCAGAACTGCACAACATGGGTCTAGTCTCTCCCCCGTCTTGCTCCGATGTCACAAAGGAGATCTCTTCTTAGCTCTTTTGGAGTGTTACGTGGACAGGGAGCAGTGCTGGCTGGTGGAAGGCACTGAAGAGTCGCCATGCACCAATGCCACGGTGCTGGGTGCCAATTCAGAGTGGCACACTTGAGTTGGGGTCAACACCGACTCCATCAGAATGGCTCGGAGTCAAATGTCCCTTTCCTTTTTGGTTCGAGGCTTGAAGGATCTGCAAATCTTGCAGCAATCGCTGAGATGGGTTTCCCCCAGACAGTATAAACAGTCCGCATGCGGATCACTCTCTGGCACTGTCTGCCTGCAAGTGCCACACAACTTAAAGCCTGGAGCATGCCCCAACCTGGGCGCACTAAACCAACACTAAACTACATGTGCTACTAACTAGAATGAACAAGAGTTCAAGAGGGAAGTTGCAGCCAAGCTGGAGCAGAGCAGTTCTGACGCACCTTCACTGCTGGCAAAAAGGAACTGAGGGTGGGGGAGAGCGCGCCACACCCCTTATACCGCACTACAGAGGCGCCACTCCAGGGATCGCTAGGGGCACTCCCCAACAGGCACTGCTAGGGCACCAGTGCATGTGGAGAGCACGCACACCTATTGTGGAATGCACATGAGCAATCACTCGAAGAACCCCCATTCTTCTTTTTTTTAAGTATGTGTCAGCATGGATCCCATAACAGATGACTGGCAAGCAGTACCCTCTTCAGGATGGTGGGAATGAGAAGTTTCAATTGCACCTGTTGAATAGTGACTGGAGTACCACTCTTGCAATTTTGGCCTCTTATTAGTCCAATGCATAATGCTGGACAAACATGGATGGCTGCTTCACTTAGCAGCCTTGCAGATTTCAGATATCAGCACATTTCAGAAACAGGCCAAGGATGCCACTTGGGTTCTGACGGCACGACCCTTAATAGTCAAATGGAGAAGTACCTCAGCCATTGGGTAGCACAGTGAGATATGGGTTACCCATTTGAAAGTCTGATGAAATGCCTTGACCATTGGAGCAGCTAACTACAGACATGGGGACAGTCTAAAAGATTTTGTCCTGTTGATGCAACATTGAAGAGCTCTGGATACGTCTAGGATATGGATCATCTTCTCCCCTTGTGTGGAATGTGGCTTTGGAAGACACAGGCAAATTGAAATCAGAAAATGTCTTGGGAATTAAATTTTTGCATGAGGTCTCAGTGTGACCGGCTTTATGAAACAAGATGAAAGAAGTTTCCACTCCGAGTGCCTGAAACTTGCTCACTCTTCTGGCTAAGGTAATGGTCACTAGAAAGACTACTTCGAGTGGCAGATGGAGTCCTAAAAGTTTAAGAGGACAATGCTGGAGCAGGTTCTCTAATCAGTAGGTAAAGGCATCAGACAATGACAAGGACAGATTTAAACCCAGTGAGATTCTAGTATGCCATTACAAACGGTGTGAAGCATTTCAACCCACTGTACAAGGAGGTGTGCAGGAGAATCTTCCCCTTCTTGACCTTTTCCTTTTTGGGGAGAGGAGAATGCCCATTTAAACGAATTTTTAATAAAAGTATTGAAATAAAGGAAGTGAAGAGAGATTTCTTGACAAATTAAGAGTTCCAAAGCCTAGAAAAAAGAAACAGGTCAAATACAGTCCAAGCTCCACCTCACTGCCATGGGAGGTGAGAAGGAACTTGAGCGTTGCAGCCACTTCACATAAAAGCACAAGGAGGAAGAGGAAGCATGCACAGCCCTGAAGGATGCTACTATTCAAGTGATTATGAGCTCTCATGAGGCATATGTAAACTTACAGTGGAGTCCAGAGATGAGAGAGACATACTTCTAAAACTATAAATTCTTCAGTAAAATGTGGTGTCTCATCCTTTATTTGATTTTTTTTTTAAAAGAACCACACACTGAGAACAAGAGAAATGCAAAATATAGTACCTGCTCTCATTAGGTTGACAAGCAGCAGATAGTTTCAATTAGTTAATTAAATCCTCCCAATATAGTCCCAAACAACAACAAAATCTATGTAGTCTCAGTCTTAACTCTATTTTAACATATCAGTTATGTAAGAGTAAAAACACACTACAAAGATGCTGTAACCACCCCAAAAACAGATATTACACACCAAAAAAAAATGCAGAGATAAGGTTACATTAAAAATCCAAATGACTTAAGGTACAGAAATGTACAGTAAAGACACCCAAACAATCTTTTTTCTACACTGTAGTGACACCATACAGTAACCACACAATTATGATTAGTGCATAATTGTGTTTCCAGTTTATATTAAACTGATTTTTAAACAATAATACATATTTTCTCTCAAGGCAGAATGCATTCTTAGAAATACACTACCTCACCAGAGCACTATGAAATATGTGCTGAGAAAGTGGATGAAACAACTAGGTCGCCATAAGAATGGCTGGGTTTGCTACTCCACAAAGTGAGCACTAATAAGATTATTAGAAAATACTGGATAAATATGACTATTTATATATTTATAAAGCACAGAAGTTAAAATATACCTACACTAATCTCTTTAACGATGTAATGAAACATACAAAAAAAATTGTATGACAATTACATGGTATCAAGTATCAGAGGGATACCAGTTAGTTATCAGAGTTTGCTGCTTTTAAAGATCCAGGCTAAGAGTCCTGTGGTACCTTATAGACTAACAGACGCATAGGAGCATGAGCTTTCGTGGGTGTATTCACTCACAAAAGCTCATGCTCCTATGCGTCTGTTAGTCTATAAGGTGCTACAGGACTCTTTGCTGCTTTTACATGGTAAACTCATCCAGTCTGGTAAAGGGAGGCCAGAGAGGCTGCACTTTAAATGGGTAGCTAATTTTCTTCAATCTTATTCCAGTACACTGCGTCTACCTCTAGACAATATTTTTCCAATAACTTGGAAATCACAAGATTTAGATCTTGTAACCACTGATCACTTAGCACTCACTTGGACACATGAAGCATTATATGTCAGTTACTCCAATCAAAGTTTATAACTCAGAATTATCCAAAATAAATCATTTTGTATAATTCTGAAAGACTATGGTCCAGGTCAATTTCAGTTTCCACAATACCACTCAACTTGCTGTTTCCAGCACAACAAATACAAGAAGTATGTGTAAATTCTCCCAAACAAAATAAGGAGATCCAGTAATAAAAAGTAAAATAGTTCCATTTCAAACTCTAATCATTTACTTCCAATGAAATCCCTCTCTCTCCTTTAAAAATGTTATGCACAGGGAATAAGCTATGAACACATGTAGATGGAGCTGAAAAAATTCACTCACTGTAGGCAAGTAGGAAGCTTTTCCTGCTACTTGGGGGCATATGTTAGCAGTTTCTACAAAAATTAAGCTTTTAATTTAAAAAAAAACTAACAACTATTTTTCTGTTCTTTGATTCCAGAATAAATATTTCAAACTGCAAACCAACTCAGCATTGTCTTCCCTAATCTGCAGTCAGTTCCAGTGCCTTTGCACAGCATTACCAAGCACCAGCAGAATATTTAGACTCTAGTCTGTTTCACTGTTTCTATTCAGAACCTGTGGGAGGCAATGAAACTCCAGAATCATATCAAATTTACACAAATGTTATAGAGAAAGCAATAAAGCATAGAAACAGGCACTTCACAGAGGAGACAGACTCAAAAAGTGGTCTAGAGGTATATAAAGGAGGATGCTTCTTCACACCATCCTTCCCAGCAGCCAGGAGGCTTTAGGTGAGAAGTCGAACAATGGAGACCTGATCCATTCTATGCCCACACTCCGTAGAAGCCAGCAAGCTGAGGAGAGGGGTACAGTAACAAAAGCTTCTCTCCTTCACAGCAGCCAGGAGGCTCTGGGATGGGTAGGGAAGACTAAGCATTGCCTTACCAGATCATTGGTCAAACTAATCTTGTATCCTACCTCCAATGGTGGCCAATACCTGCTGCTTTAGAGGAACATGCAAGAAATACTGCAGTAAACAGTCATGGAATAGCCTACTCATAGGGAGTAGTTTATTCAACTGTAATTCTAGATGTTTTCGTTATCAATATATCATGAATGTCAACCTTTTTCTGAACTCTGCAAGGCTCTTGGTCTCATTGATATCTTGTGGCGTTCAGTTCCACAGGCTAATTGTGTGTTTTATGAAAAATTGTTTCCTTATTAGTTTGAAATGTGTTGCTAAATTGGTTCATTAAACGGTCCACTTTCCTTATATTAGGAGAAAAATGAAACAGAAGTACCCAACCTATCTTCTCTATATACTGTTCACTATTTTGTGTATCATGTTCTTTTTACTGGAACATAACAGCACAGATCCCCTTCATTTTTTATACCTCATGCTGACTAGTAGGTGCATCTTGTAAATTTATCAAGGTCTGTAATAGGAAATATTTCTGCATGATCTCAATGTTTTGTCCTGATCGCTTAAGGCAGGGGTTCGGGTCCTCTCAGGGGGTCACGAGGTTTTACATGGGGGGGTCGCGAGCTGTCAGCCTCCACCCCAAATCCCGCTTTGTCTTCAGCATTTATAATGGTATTAAATATATAAACATTTATAAGGGGGGGGGGGGGCGGGTGTCACACTTAAGGTTTGCTATGTGAAAGGAGTCACCAGTACAATACACCACTACCCCAATATAACGCGGCCTCGTGGAGCCAAAAATCCCTACTGCGTTATAAGTGAAGTGCTGTTATATCAGGGTACCGGTGGCAGGGCTGCAGTGGTGATTTAAAGAGCCTGGTGCTCTGGCCGCAGGGAGCCCCATGCCCTTTAAATTGCTGGCAGAGCCCCGCTGTAGCAGCCCTGGGGTAGCAGTGGCAGGGCTCCAACGGGATTTAAAGGGCCTGGGGCTACCCACAGCAGCTGGAGCCCCGGACCCTTTAAAGCGCTGCCTGAGCCCCCCTGCCGCAGCTCCAGGGTATCAGCGGCAGAGCTCCAGCGGTGATTTAAAGAGCTCCGGGCTCTCCACGGCAGCCGGAGCCCTAGACCCTTTAAAGTGACTCAAGACACCTTTTAAAGAAAAACTGCTTACATCAGTCACTGTTGGCACTTACATAAGCTCGTATACAAGCTTTCATGATGTCACTTTGTCTTTTTTAGTATTTAAAATGGAGTGAGAAAACACGTAGATACAAAATGTAGGTATACATTTATAACAAATAACTCATAAGATTACCATAAACAAAACATTAAAGAAAAATATTTCTTTCAACTCCTCTCCCATTTCATTTACTTTGTGGTCAGATTCACTGTTTTATTGCTGGTACACATCTTTCTTCAGATCCTACAAGAGGATGTTTACCAGTATCACAAGCATCAAATCTCAAAGCGAAAACAAAGAGGTGTGTCAGACAGAAGTGTGCTCTGAAACAAAAGTGAGGAAGGAGCTGAGCATCCTGGGTGGTGTTGCAATCAGGTCACTTCTTAAAACATCAACAGGAAGCAGAAAAGTTGCACATTTTAAAAAGGACTTTAAAAAATTCAGAATGCATTATTGGTGCTATATCAAAGAATATATTTTAAAAACTTCGTGCAGGTCACGGCTTTTAATTTGGGTATGTATAGTGATTTTTGGTTTTAGTAAGAAAATTACTATTTGCATGCACCCCAATTGCCTCTACAGGGCGGTTTTTTAAAAAAAAGTTCATGTTTATAGTGACCCATTCCAAAAGGCTCCCAAAGCTCTTTTCAAACATATCACCCACATCTGAGATTAAATGTGGCAGTCACTCTATACCAGCAACACCCACAACTGGTCTGTTATTAAAAATACATACATGGGAGAAACACCTTTACCGCAGTTGTATTTAAAAATGGAATAAGTATATTACTGTTATTAGATCAACTACTATATCCTCAATTCAAGTTAGAAGAAATAGCTATAAAACATTTCACAGAATTCTTAAGACTTTCTGTACTACTTCTGTGATCTGGTTACAGCAGCATCTACAGATTAATAAAAAGAGATTACATTTTCTGTTCCCATCTGAATAGAGTAGGCTAATCTGAAAAGCATGGTTTTCAGTTATCACAGATTTCAGAATAAGTACCTACTACCAATACTCCAGGGACATCTGAACTGAAAATATGAACTATTTTAAAATAAAGTACAATGGAGTCTGTCATTATTCTTGCTGCAGATAAAGGAACTCATTTTGCCATGGCTGATATAACAGAATGCAAAGACATTTTATTTTCTTTGCTAGCAGAGAGGGAAAGACTTAGAAGTCAGATTGAACACTAAGCCCAAGGCCAATCTGTTACTATAAACAAGAAAAAACTGTTGTCTCTTCAAGAAAGTGATTCGCACAGCAATAACTACTCTTCTCTACTTTAGGAGAGATACTGTAAAACTAAAGTCGATACTGAATAAATAAGAACAAAGGCTCTATTTTCCATACATTGGTGGATTTTACAAAGTCTCAACAAAAGTAATTTAGTGAATTTTTTTTTAAAAAATGCTTTAGTTCATTACTGAAAAAACAAACAATTGCTTTTTAGAAACTGTTTCTTACCTGCTCATAATTTAGACGTTGAATTTCAGAAATCTCTTTTGGTTTTGCATCAAGAATATAGTCTCCTTAAAAAAAAAAAAATCAAGTTATAATTTATTCCACAACTCAAAGCTTTAGATGTACTCTTTAAAAGTTGTCTATCTGCCTGAAGCTCTTTGACAAAATGATGGCACCTTTAAGTAACTGTCTTTAAGAAACTTACCACTGGAACAACTTCCCAAGGATTCTCCACCACTTACATTTTTAAGTCAAGATTGGGAGTTTTTGTTAAAGATATGATCTAGGAATTATTTGGGGGAAGCTCTATGACCCGTGTTATATAGGACGTCAGTGATCCCTTCTGAACATCTACGAATTTAAGTTTACTAATAAACTGATGAGATCCCACTTCCTCAGAACTTTAAATCATAATTGTTAGAGGAAAAGTTAATACACAATCTTATCAGAAGGCAAGTGAAACCTAAATGATAGTTAAACATTTCAGTTGGGCATGTAGCTACTCTATTTTCTGACTTTTTTTTTTTTTTTTGGCAAATAGTCATTTATTCCTAGAGTCTCTGACAAAATATTGTTTGCAATGTTCTTTCAGTGTTTTATGAATTAATTTTTATTGAGTCCAAGATTTGCTGTTTTATGTACCATTTTCAATGTGTCATGATGAGAGTTAAATATTAATTAATTTAGCTTATGCCTTTATCCAGGGCAACAGGATTATTAAAATACAGCAGTGGCTCTCAAACTTTATTACTAGTGACCCCTTTAACATAGCAAGTCTCTGGGTGCAACCCCCCTTATAAATTAAAAACACTTTTTAAATATAATTTAACACCATTATAAATACTGGAAGCAAAGTGGGGTTTGAGGTGGAGGTTGACAGCTCACGACCCCCGCATGTAATAACCTTGTGACCCCAAGGGGTCCCGACCTCCAGTTTGAGAACCCTTGAAATACACCATGTTATACAGACACAAAACTTTCAATTCTTATATTACACAAAAATATCCACTTCTTATTTGTATCATATTTACATACATGCTTGTGAAAATCTGGTTATACTGTTAGAATGTCTTTTAATTGTCTATTAATTTCCCATTTTTATATTTAAACTTGGATAAAAACAAAGAATTGAATACTTTATACATTACACTTTGTTTCTGTTCAAAATGTGTTTTTCCTCTGAGACACATGCAAAAGTGAAAGTTACAATTCTGCTTGCACAGCAAAATATTCCTCTTCCAAGCGCAGACCACCTGAGCCCCCTGTTTAAAAAGAGATCTTTCCTGACAGCCAGATTGCTCATTCAGACCAAAACCTTGGACTAGATGGGACACCGCCCTCTATTATCCAGGTGAAGCTGGCAAATCCCAAGTCATATTTCAAGTTTAAGCAACCAAAAGAAATAGTAACAGCAGCAAAGGGGCCACATGGTAATATAACAAAGTACATGAATAAAAGCAGACACCAAATTAGAAACTAAGATAGATATTAAAAGAAATGTGAAATCTGAATCCTTTATGTTTTGTTAGCTTCAGATTGGATTGTGTTTTATTTTCATTTCGTTTTAATTTATTTATTTTGGAATCTGATTATTTAGGTTTGCTGTAAATGTAATATGATTACATCGAAATCAAACACTGAAAAGTAGGGATGTCAATCACAGTTAACTCACATAACTAAAAAAATTAATCGCTATTAAAAATTAATCACAATTAATCGCACTTAACACTAAAATACCAATTTACATTTATTACATATTTTTGGATGTTTTTCTACATTTTCAATATTGATTTCAATTATAACAGAATACAAAATGCACAGAGCTCACTTTATATTTTTTATTACAAATACATGCAAGTACTGAAGTGCCATCTCTTTATCATGGAAGTGTAATTTACAAATGCAGATATATTTGGTTACATAACTGGACTCTAAAACAAAACAGTTTAAAACATTAGAGCCTACAAGACCACTTCAGTCCTATTTATTCTGTCAATCGCCAAGACAAACAAGTTTGTTTGCACTGACGGGAAACCCCGCTGCCAACTTCTTATTTACGACACCTGAAAGTGAGAACAGGGGTTTACATGGTACGGTTGTAGCCAGCATTGCAAGGTATTCATGAGCCAGATGCGCTAAAAGGTTCCTATGTCCCTTCCATGCTTCAGCCACCATTCCAGAGGAAATGCTTCCATGCTGCTGATGCTAGTTAAAAAAATAATGCATCAATTACATTTGTGACTGTACTCCTTGGGGGGAGAATTGTATGTCTCCTGCTCTGTTTTACCTTCATTCTGCATATATTTCATGTTATAGCAGTCTCGGATGATGACCCAGCACATGTTCGTTTTAAAAACACTTTAACAGCAGATTTGACAAAACGCAAAGAAGGTACCAATGTGAGATTTCTAAAAAATAGCTACAGCACTCAACCCCAGATTTCAGAATCTGAAGTGCTGTCCAAAATCTGAGAGGGATGAGGTGTGGAGTATGCGTTCAGAAGTCTTAAAAGAGCAACACTGTGATGGGGAAACTACAGAACTCAAACCACCAAAGAAAGAAAGAAAAAAATAATCAATCTTCTGCTGGTGATTCAGATGACGAAAATGAACACGCATCAGACCGCACTACTTTGGATTGTTATCAAAGAGAACCCACCATCAGCATGGAAGCATGTCCTCTGGAATGGCAGTTGAAGCATGAAAGGACATATGAACCTTTAGCACATCTGGCACGTACGTTGGCTACAACACTGCAACGCAAACACCTATCATCACTTTCAGGTGACATTGTGAACAAGAAACAGGCAGCAGTATCTCCTGTCAATGTAAACAAACTTGTTTGTCTTAATGATTGACAGAATAAGAAGTAGGACGGAGGACTTGTAGGCTCTAAAGTTTTACACGGTTTTGTTTTAGAGTGCAGTTATGTAACAAATTTTTTTTTAAAAAAAAATCACATTTGAAAATTACACTTTCACGAGAAAGAGATGCCACTTCAGTACTTGTATGAAGTAAAAAGAAAAATACGATTTTTTATCATTTTTACAGTGCATATATTTATTTGTAATAAAAAATACAGTGCACAGAGGTCACTTTACAAGGTGCCACAGGACTTTGTCGCTTTTTACAGATCCAGACTAACACAGCTACCCCTCTGATACTTTATTGAAAAGTGTTTTTCAAATGGATGATCACTGTGAGGTGGTGATATGGAAAATAAACATATAGTTGTATTGATAAAACAGTTCTTTTTTGTTAGGTTTTTCTATAAACAGTTTATTTTTTAATATTTCTCCTATACTGTCCACTGACTGTGTGCCTAAGCCAGGGGTTGTTAACTCAGATCCTCAGGGATCTCCAACCATCCAGGTTTTTGTTTCAGACAGCAAGTAATTGTTTTTATTAAAATCCATTAGTTTGTGTTGCATACAGAATGCTCAAGTGCCCTGGATGTTTTTATGAATTAGGACATTTAAGTGTTTTATATGCAATATTAAGCAGTATATATTTAAAACAAACTATTAAGTGCCAGTTGGATTAAAACCCTGGTCTATTGGCTGTCACCAAGGACCAAAGATGACCTAATACGCCAGCTGGAAAATCTCACTCTTTGGCCTTGAATCTCACTCTTTGGAGCTGTAAACCTCACTCTTAAGGGCAGCCAACCCTCAGCATCTCTGTTAGCTATGAGTTTATCAAAGAGAACAGAAACTCCTAAAGCATTTGCTTAGACTTTGATTTTTAAGATGTGATGAAATAATATACAGCAATGCCCTCACAGCACAGATGATCATAACCACAGACAAATACATTCTTAAACAAGCTAATGAGAGATCTTGAATCAATACCCAAATTGTTGTTTGGCATGAGTTACAGACCCTTTGAACCAATAAATCTGTAGACGCTTTGATAGAACATAGCAGTATCTGCTTTATAGGTTAGATTAAAACATGGTCAGACAAAATATGGATTGCTTTGAAAATTAGTATTGATTTGGTTTCAAATAGTTATAGAATTTGACTAACGCATCCAGATCTAATAATATACTAATCAAAGTATATAAAAATCAAGGATATTGGCAGCAGCCAACTGGCTAGGAGTACTGCAAAGAGCCAACTCCTTTCCCCATGAGCAGCATAATCTTCCATCTCTTGGGAGTAGGAGATGTGTGGGGACCAACCACACCAAAGGATCTTGTCCCATCCCATTACTCTTTTTTATATATATACATATACACACACACACACACACACACACACACACACATACATATATATATATACACACACATATATATATATATATATATATACACACACACACACACACATATATATATATATATATACACACACACACACATATATATATATATATACACACACACACACACACACATATACACACATATACATATACATATACATATACACACACACACACACTAGATACCAGCCTTTCAGAATCCTCGCAATGTTGCTTCATTTTGCCTTGCAGCATCTTTCTCCCCCAATCTCTATGAGTTAATTCTTCCCTTATTAGACATTAACTCACCATCTCCTAACAGGCCCTTTAAGAATAATGAAACAGTGGGAATGTCCTCACAACAGGCAGCTTCCTACCATAACCTGAGAAAACCTGGCAGATATTTAGCAAGAGATCCAAAAATTACTGTGTCCTCATGAAACACTTAAGGGGGACCATCTGTCATGAGAGCCTGAATCACTATACTTTGAGCTGAAGTAAGGCTACTAAGAAAAGCTGTCTTTTCAGGTAGGTGGTAAAGGGAACAGCTTGCTCCACACTCAGAGGGGAGGAATCCATCAGCTTTGCTAATACTTAGGCTTGGCAGAATTGAATTTTTTGTTGTTGTTTTGACAGATAGTGTTTATTTGTAAGCACTGTTTCCAATTTTTACATTTTCACAGTTGAGGGAAATTATGGAGGGAGGGGTCAGAATTACAGAAAATGGTAAGATTCAACAAGTTCAAGCTTTATAACAGTTACCATCACCAATTGTCAGCATTAAATGTCAAAGTATACAAAGTAAATATCCTTAAATCAAACTAAGTTCTCAGGCAGCATTTCTCTTAGTTTGCCTATTTGCACATTTTGATTAAAGAAATACTTTCTGGTTTCTGTGTGTACAGTGAAATTGACATTTATGACAATTATCGAGGAAAATTTCATTCGCCCAAGTCTACCAATACTATATTGAGGTGCCAAGGATGAGAGGGCTTCCAAATCAGTGGAAAAATGTCAATGAGGCCTTTAAGGAATCTTCCTGCTGTGGGATGGGGGAAAAACAAACAAAAAAAAGCATGGCCCCCTGGATAAGAGTGTGTTATGCAGATATTGCTGCTAGAAGGAACCTTATGGAGCGGATTGAAAAATTGAGATTTTGGAGTTAATAAGTAGTCCAGTATTGCTGAAACTGGTAACATTAGGGAGAAAGATGGTGCTGAAATCCCCAAAATAAAAAATCTCTTCCATTCAGTTTTATAATTAAATCTGGTGAAGACTTCCTGCTTTAGAGCAGAATGTTCTGAACCTTAGAAGAAAGCTTCTTTCTGTGGACATCATCCAGCCAACATCCTGGCTGTCAGATGTAACAGAGTTGGGTCCAGGTGTATAATCTAACTGTTGTTCTCAAAGACTAAGCAGCCAGGGTTGGTAAGGTGATGGTGGCTGTGCTGAAAGGTTCATCAGTACAAAATACCACAACTGCTCGGCCCATACTGGAGTTTCCCCAGTACCCTTGACATCATGAGACATTGGTGGAAAGGTATGCATTATTCTTCGTAGCCAGGCAATTTAAAAACAAAAAACAAAAAAAAAAAAAAACAACAAAAACCAACATCTGTCAGGGAGGATGGACTCCAACACGCTCTTGAACAGCTTGTCAGGCTTCTATTGTTCTGGTCTGTGGCAAACAGGTCTATTTCTGGAAATCTCCACTTGTGAAAGATGTTACGTAGGACTGAGTCTCTGACAGATCACGCATGCTACTCTGGGAACAGCCCATCAGCTGTTCTATGAAAATAATGAAACCAGGACAGTGCAAGGCAACCAGTGTGGTTTGGTTCAGAATGCACCAATTCCATAGCCACATGGCTACCTAATAGAGCGGGGAATGATCTTGCTCCCTCATGGCATGTTGACATAATGCCTAGTTGTGGTGAATGATCTTGCTCCCCCATGTCCTGTTGACATAATGCCTAGTTGTGGTGAATGATCTTGCTCCCCCATGTCCTGTTGACATAATGCCTAGTTGTGGTGTAGTCTGTCAGAACATGTACTGTGGATCCAGAAATGCTTTTTCATGCCAGTTGGACAGTTCTGAGCTCTAGATATTTAAGTAGAGAAAAGCTTTTTGAGATGTCTGTCAGAGTGTCTTGGGAGGCAGCAGGTACTGTGTTGTACACCTGATGAGGAGAGGACTTCTTGAGGGACTGTGACCATCATGTCCATGCAGTGACTTCTGGATAGATACACTGATTTCAACTTCAACCACCCTTCAATGGAACGTAGGTCAAGTCTGACATAATCTCGGACTTAAGCATGTCTCAGGCTACTAGAACCCATGGCCTCATGCATTCTTACTGATGTTCTTAATTGATCTTGAAGTGGGTTGATAAAACCTATCACTGTTTGGAATCTCTTGTGTAAGGTAAGATGACATGGACTTAGACTCTTTAGTGTTCCTAAGAAATCTATGCAGAGTCAGTACAGTTTTTTGTCTTCTGACGCGAGTCTAGTGAGGCAAACCACATTAGAATTATTTGTACTAAGTTAATCACCTGTGATCTTCCTCGAATCCTCTAGTAGTCAAGTTATGGATGAACCTTGATTCTTTATCTCTTTAGATAATCTGCCATGACTAGTGAATACATTCAGTGATGTGGAAAGACCAAGGGTAGGACTGGTAGCAAGATGTTCCCACCAGGATTCTGAGGTATTTCCTGTAGGCTGGCTAGAGTGATATATAGAATAGTAGGCATCTTGCAAGTCAAGAGCTGCAAATCAGTCCTGAAGATCTAATAAGGGAATTCCAGAGGTCATAATCACTATCCTGTACTTGAAATAGCAGATTTAAATCCCGTCAGTGCTAATCCCCTTGGGAGGGGAAAGGAGAGTGTCTAACCTAACAAGTTTATCTAAGGGGAAGAGATACGTGTTTTTGTAAACAGATGATTAACTGTGATTCTGACTAATACCCGCTAGCACAGTGTCCAGAGCAAGGAAGACAACTGCTATGACTGCAAAACAGAACCTTTGGCCATAAGAACGAACTCAGGGAAAGCTTGACCTGTTCCAACCTTTACACCATCAGGCGAGGTGGTAAAAGGACACCTAGGATGCAGGCATAGCTCCACACTCTACTGCCCAAAAGAAACCATCTCACATGCATGAAGCACATGCACACCAAACGCAAAATCCATTTAGACCATCACTCACAGAAGAATCAATAAGTCCAGGATTATAATTCATCCTTATGAAAATGTTATAGAATATTCTCCATAGCCAGTTTACTAGTAGGGCTGCTTAAGAGTTTCTTTGTAACATTAGCAATGGCAGAAGTGTTTTAAAATCTCTATTATTATTCACTGTTTGCTATATGTAATAGGTGCTGGTTACTGAATTTCATAAATAACTTCAACTCTATATGCTTAGAATAGCCTTCAAACAGTAGATTAAAATAAAGGCTACAGGGAAAAACAAAAACAAGAATTTTTTTGAATTACTGCAACTAAGAAAATTGTAACCTTTAGTGCCTCTGACTGACAAGCAACCCCAAATTACAGATATGTATATGGCCATAAAAACCATGTGATGTTTCCCATTCTCTCTTGCCATCTCCTAAGGCTCTTGATGAGACAGAGATGACAGTAACCCTCAGTTACTATGACCTCTTACAAAGCAGCCATTACCTCCCTTCGTTCCCAGCAAGAGTGAAGCAAAGCTGCTCTCAATGAAGATGGTGTCACCTATGCTGTGAGGGTCCACGACCTCCTCAGCATGGCTTAATTTCTTTCCTGTTGGGAACAACAAGAGGTGGTGGCCCTTTCCTAATAACAGTTCTCTGTGGAATTCCCTGAACACCAAAATTATATTTATCAGCCTTAGTTATGAAGAGTAAAAGCAGAACACTACTACTAATCATAAAATTAATGCCTTCAAATGGAGCCAATACATGAGATGTCAGTGAGTTTGAAACGTCTGCTATTCCATTATCAGAATAATTCATAATAAAGTCTTCAGACACTGGATGCTAAATTTCTTCAAGAACTCATTTTAAAAAAAAACAACAGCAACAACAAAAAAACTTTACAACTGATGTTATTTCAAACTAATTAACCAATCTGGTGCAGAATGAATTTACAAATTAAAGATCAAGTGCAATAACTGCGGGAAGGATAAGCTGTATTCCTTATACATAAAGTGGTTGAATTCCTGCTTTAAGAAAAAAACAACACCACACCCCTCACAATTCCATAATACATGCTCATAAAAAGTAAATCTAAACAATCCATCTACACAAATGCTTCCTACAGTAGCAGAGATAAATTCATTGTATAGCGCCTAATCTTTATGTGTTTTTCCTCCTTGTTATTTTAACCCACAATAAAACTATTCCCTAGGGAGGGAATGTTATAGAGAAAAATCGTTCTTTTCACTTTTTCAGGTTAACTTTATACAAAACACTGAAACATCACTCCAAAGTTATTAGGCTGGGAGGGAAAGACCTGTAGCGTCTAGAACTTAAGATGTGTCTAGACCTTAAGATGTGTGGTGATTGAACCTTGAATATCTGAATGTTCTGGACTGTCAGAGTTAGACTTGTCCTCTGGAAACAGTTGTAGATGGGTTCGAGATTGAACCTGAGAATGAAGTGGTGCCTGCAAATAAGAGACCCCATCTATCATGCCAATTACATTAATTTTTTGCTGTTCTTGTAATTAGGTAAGAACAAGAAGGAGAAAAATAAAGTCACTGTAGAAAATTAAAAGAAACAATTGTCTTAGTACTTTTCAGGAGATACAATATGAACAAAGCAAGGAACATGAATAAAAAATGTCTATTGGCATCCTGGGGCATGAGGCCAGGCCACCTGCATGATCCGGGCCATAAGCTGGCAGCCACAGCAACGTTTTACATACAACCATGAAGGTAGAGCACAGAACTTCCATTAGCAACACCAATGAAAAGCATGAATGATAACCAAGGTAGTCTAGTATACCAGATTATATTTTGTGTAACTTATATTCTTTTTTGTGTAATGAAAACCTGCTGGAGAAAAAAGTTATATGGAAAAATATACTCATGTAATACTACCAAGTGATAAACTACTTTCTTAAATAGAATTATAAATCTATTCTGGATCACTACTAACCTAAATATTCCATCAGCTGTTCAGCAGTTATGATTTCCATCATTGGTGGCAGCTTGACCTGTGGGGAAAAAAAAAAGGATTTTGCTTCAAAAATTGAGAAGTATATTTGAGGAAGTTTGTGTTACATTAAAATCACTTATTGATTTTACAAGCTCTTTTGGGCAGAGACTATACCTATCTCCATGTTTCTACAGCACCTCGCATAAGGGGGCCCAGATCCTATAGGATACCTCTAAGGGATACCATATTATAATATTTCAAACTATAGAAAATACTTTCTAGTACATGAACTAAACACACACAAGGGTGAAAGATCTCTCTGCCACAACATGGGAGTACGGTCACACAACTTAAAGGAATGACAGCTGTATATTGCATTTAATGTAACATGGTTAATTTTTTTTTTTTTTTGGTATGTAGTGGAAAATTAACTTGGTGCATCTCTTGCTTTTCTACCATCTTCTCCTTCCTTGCTTCACTCACCCTTTCTTCTTTCCTTTCTCTTCCCTTCCAACTTCTGATCTTTCCCTAGAACGTTTTTTCCTCTACTTCCTCTCCTACATTTTCCTTCCTTCTCACAAGGTCCATCCCTCTCTTTTTCTGTTGTATTTCACTGTTCTATATTATCCCATCAAGCTTTTCCTCTCTCCCCTCCATCATGCAACTTCAGATATAGGATTTTTTTGTTTGTTTTTTAAAAGAGAATACCTAATAGCAAAAGGAATAAAAACTTACTACCCAAACAGATACTAAAAACACTGGGCCAAATTCCTACGGAAGTACCTAAGTGAAACCCCTCTCCATATGCACACAAAAAAACAATTGGTATTGAAATCCCTGAATCTTGCTTGGAGTACCATCTTTTGTATTAGCCTCCAACTAGTAGGTGTCTGATAAACGTGAAGCTCTCACGCCAGTCTCCCAAGCCTCTGGGGCTGATAGAGAAGAAAGTCATATCGGTTTACTTCTTTACCAACTCTGAACATGGAACCCAAACCTCAATTCAGTCATACTCTTCAGAAAATAGTTCCAGTGCCTACTTCTGCAACTGATGAAAATGAATTTCAATTATCAGTTTCACTGCTTCTAGTGGGATTCAAAAAAAAGCAGAAATGGAAACTAACAAGGCAAGTTTTCACTCCGCTGCATCTTGGCAAAACTATAAACAGCATGAGCAGCACTAGAGCTCTCTGAAAACTCTGGCAGACAGAACAGCATCAGGTGACACTTATAATTTTGAAACCTTAATACTTGATTCTCCAGAAGCTAATGGAAGTGTTTGCCTAGACAAGCGAATTTTTGAAACCTTTTAAAACTGAGTTACTTAGAATGGATTAGACTTATACAACATCTCAACTTAATCGCAAATCAAATTCATTTTATAGGGCTTCTCTAACACTCTACAAACTAATGACTTTCAAAACCTTTGGCAAGTGTGTGCATACAAGATTTTTGCCAAAATGGCGTGCAGCCCTTGAGTTCTGTTGCAAGAATTTGTCTACACAGAAAGTCCAGAATAGATACTGTAGAATAGCTATTGCTGAATAGATATTCCACACTAGCTCCCCATATGGATACTCTTATTTTGCACTAAGTGCCTTTGTGAGTTTTAGGTTGATTCATTTTAGAAATGGATTACCCCAAATTGCTAAAAGACACTCAGTGCGGAATAAGAGCGTCCACACAAAATGTCAAAGTGGAATAGCTATTGAGACCTAAAGTTGCACCCTACTTATTTTACAGTAACTCCCCTGTATAGATAAACCCTTAAATCCCCAAGCAGCAATATTGGTCCATACTGTCTTTCACAATCCACAGCAGGCCACGAAACTATAGCTATTTTTCTGTTATGTAGACCTTCCAACAGCTAGATGCCTGTGCTGCCTTCAAACTTGACTACAAAGATGTGCTTAATCCTTCCCACAGAATTCAAGCAGAAGCTACAGCTAATGCTTAAATGGATCTTATTTTACAATGGGAGCATATGGGATTACATCTGTGCTTAAGTCTCTGAACTGGCTTCTTGTTCACATCCCAACAGTTCACACTAATAGTGATTATCTTTAAGGCCCTGCACAGTCTAGAACTAGCCCTTGCCTCTGATGATTTGGGGGAATCTATACATATAACTTACAAATTTTGGTTATTATGAAGTTACTGTTATGAAAATTACTGTATCATGAATGCCCTCTGTTGATGTGTACCCACCATGGTTCTAGCAGGATTGTTCACAGACCAGGGACAACGCTGAGTCATTAGAACTCAACCACCATGTATTCAGGGTAAAGTATGTTGGAAAGATGGGTTTGCTTGAGCTGGAAGGGGGTACCTCCTCATCCTGTCTGAAAGGACAGGAGGAAATGGAGAGCAGAAAATTCCCCAAGCAGGACAAAAGACACCAACATACTGATGTTGGCCATAGAGGTTGGGTGGGTCAGGGGAAAATTCACAGTAAGACACAGGAAGTATAAGAAGGAGAGGAGAAGGGGATCGTTTGGCCACAGTCAGAGGAAGCAAGCTGACGTAGGAAGAGAGGCTCCATGTTTTGACAGAGAAGTCATACAGCTGCAAGGAAAGAATCCTGGATCCCATAGAGGACCCTGTCCACAGCCCAAAGAATGCTCTGGAGTGGTGAGGAAACTCAGGCAGGGAAATGCATGTAGGGATGATTACTTTTATATAGATCTGTGTATTTCTCATGCGATTAGTAAGAAGCAATAATGCATTAGAATGCTGTGCAAAGTGTCTGTGTGTTACTTGCTATACCTACCATGTAGCCCCTTGAAGAGGTAAAACACAAGGCTTACATCTTCAGGTGGAGTTTGGGAGAGGGCTACTTAAGCCACAGGTGAGTCAGCACTGCTCCATTTCTGTGAAGAGGTAACACACACAGTTGGTGCCCATGATGTGCGCCAGACAGGCCAAGGGAGGAAACAGTGCTGCAGCCTACTGATGTGTAGGCAAGTAAGTGTCTGGATCTTCTCACAGTAATCTGGTGGGCCACCAACCACATCTAAGACGCTGCCTCTCATCGTGGCAGTTAAGTATTTTGGCTAGAGCCTAAATAAAACAGTTACTCACCTTCTTGTAACTGTTGTCCTTTGAGATGTGTTGTTCATGTCCTTTCCAATCAGATGTGCGCATGCTGCATGCACAACAGCCAGAAGATTTATCTTCTACCGGTATCCGCAGGGTTGGCCTGGGTGCCCTCTAAAGTAGCGTTTTCATGGTGCCCAATACAGGGCCAAGCTGAGCTGACCCCCCCGTCAGTTCCTTCTTGCCAGCTACTCCAACAGAGGGGTAGGAGGGAGGGTATTGGAATGGAGATGAACACTACATCTCGAAGAACAACAGCACAAAGATGGCATACCAGCTCAGGAACTGGATCCACCCCATCTTGCCTTCTCATCATGACTACTCCCTTTCTGCCCTACCTGGGCCCATATTACATTGGACCATTGGTACTACACACAGTAGAAAGGGGATATTCGCTCCAATTCTCTGCCTGCCCTTCCACTCACCTTCCCCATCTCTCTTCAGGTACCCTTCCAACGAGCAATTCTTTATACGACTCCCTACTCCTCTCTCTGGGAATGGTGGAAAATGTTTCTCAGGAGCTCAAGGGGCAAGGGCTTCTAATCCCAGTAATTCCCAATTCCTTCAAAAAACGCCTGTTTCTGGCCTGAGAAAGGCTTGGTCTGGCCAAAGCCCTGGTCTGAAGATAGGTGCGGCCTCTTTCTGCCACTCTACTCCTCCTCCAGGAACCATCCTGTCGGTTTTGCTGCTAAAACTGCGGAGGAAGTTGCGACCTGAAATGCCTGCGCTTCATGGCAGGGGGTGTGTATGCCCAGGGACGTGAGGGTGGCCTTCAAGTCTTAAACTATGCAGTCTCCTGTCCGTCTTTTCAGAGACTAGGTCCTGACCTTCAAAAGGGTAGGTCTTAAATGGTCTGTTGGACTTCATGAGGTAGTCCAGAGACCTGGAGCCAAGAGGACCTTCTCATGACCACTCCCGTAGCCATGGTTTGGGTGGCTGCGGCACCAAGAACAGCCTGCAAGGAGGCCCTAGAAATAAGTTTGCCTTCCTCCAGACCACGGCATTAAATTCAGAGCAGGAGTCTGGTAGTAGTAGGAGCAGCAGCTTGGCAAACTTGGCCATTACTCTGCAGGTGTTAAAGGAGTACCTAGTAATGGTGGCCTGTTGGTTTGGAATGCAGAGCTGCCAACCACCAGTGGAGTAGACTTTCCTCTCAAACAAGTCCATCTTTTTCCACTTCCTGATTTTTAGAGGAGGGTCCCTGAAGCCCCTGGTGCTTCCTTTGGTTTGCAGCATCCACCACCAAGTAGTCAGGTGAGGATGAGTATAGAGGTGCTCTCATCCTTTTTAGGAGACGAAACAGCATCTCTCATTTATCTTCGTTGTAGGGGGCAAAGAGGCCAGAGTCTCCTGCAAAATTTTTGTGGTCTCATTTATAGTTTTGATGAGTGGCAGCACAATATGTGAGGGCCCAGAGGGGGCAAGGACGTCCACCATGAGATCAGCATCCTCTACCAGCTCCTCTGCTTGGATCCCCAAGTTTTGGGACACCCTGCACAACAACTGTTGCAGGAGCCTTCTATCCTCTAAGGCCAGGGCCACTGAAGTGCCCGCAACAGCCTCATCTGATGAGGACAAGAGCACCAGCACATGGCCTTGGTAACTGCCCTTGGCACTAAGAGGGTAGTTCACAGGGCTGGTGATGGTGCAGAGATGGTTGCCGGTGCCGAAGTCAGAGCAGCATGTGGAGGCACTGTCGTCGTCGCTGGAGATAGTCTCAGTGCCAGGTGCTGTGAGGGGATCAAGGATGCCGACATGACTGACGCACACCTGGATCTTGACGCCTGGGTCTGACCCTGGGCCTCTTGATAAGCCCGGGGAGTCCAGAAAGCCACTGAGGTGGCCATGGTGCCAGAAGAAGCTAGTGGTGATGCCTAGATCTGGACCTCCCACTGCTGGATCTATCAGAACGATAGGATTCTGAAATCTCCAAAAAAAGAAGACAACCATGGAGAAGCAGTACTAGGTGGAGCTGACACATGATGCCAAGCCTCTGAGGACTGCTGCGGTTCCCCCCACATGGGTAGCCAGCACCAGGGAGTGGTGTGACATCGCTGGCTTGCCCCTAGATGGAATAGTGGCCAGGTTATCACCAGTGCCTCATCTCTCCTTGGAGAAGGTGGTGCTGTCTGACAAATAAGGTCCTATGCTGCCTCAAAAGTCTCTGTAGTGGAGGGGAGTTGAATGTCCCAGCCATGACAGTCCAGAGAATGGTAATGGGCCAGACTCAACTGGACCCCTTGTGGGGCAGGAGTTGACAAGCCCCTGGGAGCTGCAGGGCCCAAAGTAGGCTGGGTGGGCTCAGGTCTCCCTGCCGCTGGCTCCTTAGGCTTAGGACAGGGAGAGCACCCTCTCTCCTGCCTTTTTCTTCTGGGGGCACTGGGGACAAAGATCGGCACCTGCCAGAAGTCTTTTGTACAGCATCATGTCGGTGCTGGGAGTCCTTAGCCTCCTTTCTTGGCGCTGGCTCACACGCCAGTGCACTGTGCAGCAAGGAGGCAGCGCTCAGCACAGGCTCTGCTGATCCAGGGTTGGACGGCTGCCTCCATGAGAATAATTCTGAGGCTCTGCTCATGATCTTTAAGGGCCCTCGTCCGAAACTTTTACAAATGCGGCACTTGTTCTTTTGGTAACTCTCGCCAAGACATTTCAAACAAGAAGCGTGTGTCTGTCACTTTTTGGCATCAGTTTACCGCATATTTCACAAGATTTGAAACCTGGCGACTGAGGCATGCCCCGCTGTCGAGGAAGAAAAGAGGAGGGGGGGGAAGGGGGGACCTCGTAACTGAAACTTAGTTGTTTCTCTAACTATAGCTAGTTGGGAGCTAGTGAACAGAGAGCCACAAACAGGGATACTGTTCCAGGAAGAAAGACTTCTAAGCAGAGATGGAGTCCACCTTATTAAAGCAAGGGAAGAGCATATTTGGATACAGACTGGCTAACCTAGTGGGTAGGGCATTCAACTTGGTTTGAAGGAGGTAGGTTATCAAAGCCCATAGACAAGCCAAGAACATGGAAACCTGGGCGAAGATTTGGAATCTGGAGGGAGCATGGGCTGGTATAGCAGGGATAAAGGGAAGACAAGACAGAACTGGAGTGGGGAGGGAAATCAAATCTTAGATGTCTGTATACTAATGCAAAAAAGTATGGGGAATAAGCAGGAAAACTCAAAATGGTAGTAAACAAAATTATGACATAGTTGGCATCACAGAGACCTGGTGGGATAATACGCATGACTGGAATGTTGGTATTGAAGGATCCAGCTTGCTCAGGAAGGACTGGCCGGGAAAAAAGGGAGGAGGTGTAGCCTTATATATTAAAAATGTATACACTTGGACTGAGATTGAGATGGAAATAGGAGATAAACTTGTTGAGTCTCTGGGTAAAGATAAAAGGAGTAAAAAAAAAACAAAACAAAACCAAAAAAACCCCAAGGGTGATGCCATGGTAGAGGTCTACTACAGACCACCTAATTGGGAAGAAGAGGCTTTTTTTAAACAGCTAACAAAACCATCCAAAGCATAGGACTTGGCGGTGATGGAATTCAACTACCCAGACATCTGTTAGTAAAACAACATAGCAGGGCACAGATTATCCAACAAGTTCTTGGAATGCATTGGAGACAATATTTTATTTCAGAAGGCGGAGACAGTAACCAGGGAGAGGCTGTTCTATTCTAGATTTGATTTTGACAAACTGGTTGAGAATTTGAAAGTGGAAGACAACTTGGGTGAAAGTGATCATGAAATGATGAGTTCAAGATTCTAAGGAATGGTAGGAGAGAGAACAGCAAAATAAAGGACAATGGATTTCAAGGTGGCAGACTTCAGCAAACTCAGGGAGTTGGAAGGTAAAATCCTACAGGAATCAAGTCTAAGGAGAAAAATAATAGAAGATAGTTGGCAGTTTTACAAAGAGACCTTATTAAGGACACAAGAGCAAACTATCCCACTGCTTAAAGACAGGAAGTAGGGAAAGAGACCACACTGGTTTAACCAGGAGATCTTCAATGATCTAAAAATAATAATAATAAAAAAAGTCCTACAGAAAGTGGAAACTAGGTCAAATTACAAAGAATGAATATAAACAAACAACAGGTATGTAGGGACAAAATTAGAAAGGCCAAGTCACAAAATGAGATCAAACTAGCTAGAAATATAAAGGGTAACAAGAAAACATTCTACAAATACATTAGAAGCAAGAGGAAGATCAAGGACAGAGTAGGTCAGTTACTGTTTTTCCCTCCTCATTGAGTAACAGAAAATGTGGAAACGGCAGAAGTGCTTAATGACGTCTATATCTTGGTTTTCACCAAGAAGGTTGGTGGTGACTGGAGGTCTAACATAGTGAATACCAGTGAAAATGAGGTAGGATCAGAAGAGGCTAAAAGAGGAAAAGAACATGTTAAAAATTATTTGGACAAATTAGATTTCTTCAAGTCACCAGGGCTTGATGAAATGCATCCTTGAATACTCAAGGAGCTGTCTGAGGAGATATCTGAGCCATTAGAGATTATCTTTGAGAAATCATGGAAGATGGGAGAGATTCCAGAACACTGAAAAAGGGCAAATACAGTTCCCATCTATAAAAAGGGAAATAAGGAAAACCCAGGGAATTACAGACCAGTAAGCTTAACTTCTGTACTCTGAGAGATAATGGAGCAAATAATTAAGCAATCAATTTGCAAATATCTAGAGGATAACAAGGTGATAAGTAACAGTCAGCATGGATTTGTCAAAAACAAAATTGTGTCAAACCAACCTGATAGTTTTCTTTGACAGAACAACAAGCCTTGTGGATGGGAGGGAAGCGGCAGACGTGGTATATCTTCAGTAAAGCTTTTGATACTGTCCGGCATGACCTTATCATAAATAAACTTAGGGAAATGCAACCTAGATGAAGCTACTATAAGGTGGGTGCACAAAGGACTGAAAAACCATTCCGAGAGAGTAATTATCAATGGTTCACAGTCATGCTGGAAGGGCATAATGAGTGGGGTCCTGCAGAGAACAGTTCTGGGTCTGGTTCTGTTCAATATCTTCATCAGTGATTTAGATAATGGCATTCAGAGTACATTTATAAAGTTTGCAGATGATACCAAGCTGGGAGAGGTTGCAAGTGCTTTGGAGGATAGGATTATAATTCAAAATGATCAGGACAAACTGAAGAAACGGTCTGAAGTAAACAGGATGAAATTCAATAAGGACAAATGCAAAGTACTCCACTTAGGAACAATTAGTTGCACACATACAAAATGGGAAATGACTGCCCAGGCAGAAGTACTGCAGAAAGGGATCTGAGGGTTACAATGAACTACAAGCTAAATATGAGTCAACAGTGTAAGGTGTTGCAAAAAAAGAACATCATTCTGGGATGTACTGGCAGGAGTGTTGTAAAGACACAAGAAGTAATTCTTCCACTCCACACTGCGCTGATTAGGCCTCCAACTGGAGTACTGTGTCCAGTTCTGGATGCCACATTTCAGGAAGGATATGAACAAATTGGAGAGAGTCCAGAGAAGAGCAACAATAATTATTAAAGGTCTAGAAACCATGATCTATGAGGGAAGATTGAAAGAATTGGGTTTTTGTAGTCTGGAAAAGAGAAGAGTGAGGGAGGATATAATGGTTTTCAAGTATGTAAAAGGCTGTTACAAAGACGAGACAGAAAAATTGTTCTTAATCTCCAAGGATATGACAAGAAGCAATGGTCTTAAATTGCAGCAATGGAGGTTTAGGTTGGACATTAGGAAAAACTACTTTACTGTCAGGGTGATTAAGCATTGGAGTAAGTTGTCTAGGGAGACTCTGGAATCTCCATCATTGGGGATTTTTAAGAGCAGGTTAGACAAACACCTTTCAGAGATGGTCTAGATAATACTTGGTCCTGTCACGAGTGCAGGGAACTAGACTAGATGACCTCTTGAGGTCCTTTCCAGTCTTATGATTCTACGAATCCTGTACATTAATCTGGTTATTTAGATGTTTTCTGTATCACTGTATTGATTTAACACAACAAGAGAGTCTGGGAAAAAAAACAGGCAAGAAGGGAAGGAATAGCTTAAGAAAAACCACATCTCTGCAAAGGCCACGATTAACTTCGAAGATTTTGCCCCCTTTGCAGCTAATCCACAAAAATCCTGTAAGCACAGGACATGAAAGACTTCTGGCAGGTTAAAAGAGAATCGGGTAATTATCAAGGAGAGGGGCTAGAGAGACAGGATGAGGTGCCTGAAGAAGTTAGGCATGCCCAGACTACCATCAGAGGATGGCAAGGCTTTATGTAAATTAGGCATGGGCGTTCACTGTTTTAAAATCCTCTTTTCTAAACACTTTGCTCTTATTGCTAAAATAAATACATTGGTTTTAAGAAGTCTGATCACCATATGCTTCTGTTCAGACTCCCAAAAGGAAGAACCACAAGTGTATGAAGTCAGTCAGACCTGCTAAGTAAGAACAGTTGATACACAGGAAATTGTAGCCCTGGGTCTACTTTAAGAGAGGGAGAGTTGTGGAATTCCACCCCAGGATAGGTAAAATAACAAGTCACCTGAGAGGATGCACTGAAGAAAGGCACAGAGATGCTGTTAGCCCTGTAACCATGACATACCCCTTACTCTGAGTTGCTCTAAATGTTGTTTACAATAGTTTGAGACCATAACATGTTTGATTAGGGTGACCAGATTTTCAAGGTAAACACTAAAACCTATGGAGGTAAAGGGTTTGGTAGGTGAGGAAAGGAGGATAGAGACCACTATTCTATTCTCTATATTTTAACCTTTCCTCCCCCTTCCCCACTTCCCTCACTTTTCTTCTCCCTACATCCTTGCTGCACTCTGCTCTGCATTTCCGCTCTAGATATCTCATCTCTCTCCCTAACACACACAGTACACTTGATCTCTTTATCCTAACTCTCAGTCTTCATTCTCTTGTTCCCATCCCCACAATTCCCTGCCACAATCAAGTTTTCACCCATGGTGTAGGGCAAGTGAGCAGAATGTGGATGCCTATCCTCAGCCTGGATCAGTAGCCAGCTACATACAGATGTGGTGCAGATCAGCTGCCAATAAGCTTGCCACTCTCACCAGTGTTAACATATATCTGATTATAGTTTGAGAGGGGGGTGCTGGGGAAGTAAAGCAAGGGGGGGCATTAATCAGGAGATTTAATTAAATGTAGGGGGCAATATTACTGTACAACAAATTAAGTGGAGATCTCTGAAGTGCATGCATGTGATCAGTTTCACCAATTTAGCTGGCTAGCAGCTACTTCAGATAGCCAGTCTGCTGGGATTCACACAAATCAGGACAGAACTCTCTTCTGTAACACTAACAAGAATATTAGGACAGGTCCTGAAATTAGAGAGACTTCAGATTTTTCAGGGAAACACTGTTACCTTATTTATAAAAATCAGAGATTACACCGTTCGCTCATATAAATACATAGTGGCACATGATCATGGTGCACAAAAATCAAGTAAAGTTTTGGGTGGCGTGTAAGAGTACATATTATACATAATAACTGGGGCATCACAGGTTCTACTCGAACTGTGAGTTTAAACTGCTGGAAAGTAGGTAAAGGTTCACACAATGTCCCAATTACCTGTTATATAAAATTGTTTATGAATAAATGCAAAAGAGTCTACTAAGGCCAATCAAGGACTGTGTTAAGATCACTTCTGGTAAACAAGAGGAGTATGGAACCAGAAATCAACAGACTCAATTTGGTACTGCAAAATTTAAGCCTAATCGGTGGACAAAATAATGAGAGGATGGGGTTATTCCACTCAACATTCCATTTTTGAGGTCCTTAAGAAAATACTTTGGGGGGTGAGATACTAATGGAAAATTTTTGTTGTGAAACCCAGATCTTGGCACACCAATGGAAACCTCCAGTGCTCCCCGTTTTTATCCCTCCACTTTCTTCCTCTTGTCCTCTTTCTCTGCCTGTTTTAACTTTTCCACTCAATCCTAAGACTAACTGCACCTGCATGACAAGACTAGGCCGCCCACCTTGGTCTGTCCAGTCTTAGGAGCAGTGAAGGAGAGGAACCTGACAAGGCCACGCAAATTATGTCCTTGACCAGGAAGGTAAGCCAGGATCCAGAGCAAAAGCTGTTGTGGCCAACCTGCCAGCCCAAACCATCCATCCATAACTGACTAGCCATCTTGTATCCTAAAACATAGCCAAAAAAAGCCATATTTCCCCCACCTTTTACTATCCTATCTCTTCATTTCCTGTGTGTCCCTCCGTTTTGTCAAAAGCAGGAAAGTACAGCTGGCCGCGAGACCGCCCAGTGCGGCCAGACAGTGGGTCAGCTGCTTGGGCGGCCCTGGGGTCAACCACACTGGCTGCTGCAGAAGTCACGGAATCCATGACTTCCGCATTCTCAGTGACAGACACGGAGCCCTAGTCAAAGTGACTGCACCCTTCTTTCTAATGAGAAATGATATATATGACGAGACTATATTTAGGAGATATCTTTCCTCATGACTTTTACCAAAAAACAAACCAAATAAACCACCAATAATTGTTGGATTAACACCACTTATCTTTGTCCAATTAAAACAAAATCCCTCTATTTAGTAGGAGAATACAGTTTCTTAATCAAAAACATCTTAATCTGAGGTTTCACCCCATATAAATACAGCAGGAAAACACTTCACTCTAGAGAAGGAGACAATCTGGGTTAATTTTAGAAGTACGTTTTTGCTTTGTAAGATCATCGCCACCTGGAGCTGAAGGATGTTTGTGCTTTGTGTTTTTCAGTGAAAATACTGACGATCTGAGGGTTTTTTTTGACATCTCCCCTGAGTCAAATACAAGTGTTGTCTGCTCTCTGTGGATATTAAAGATCCCACAGAAATTACTGTAAGGTCAAGTGTATTTGTCCCTGGACTCTGGATCCACTGAATTTCACTTCTCACTCTGAAGGTATAATATAGTATAATCCTGATTGCCACCCTACAATGTAAAAAATATCTGCATTTCAGTAGCGAAGCTGTATGAATATTTGGCTCACTGCTGCTCCTATTTAAGTCAATGGTAAAACTTCCACTGACATTTATACATCCTGAAGATTCCCAGCACCTGCCTCTTAACCACTTTTGGCTCTTTACTTTTTTCATGTCACCTGCTACATTTGAAACAGCCTCCCACTCCAAGTGTGCCAATTATCTTTCCTTTGCTCATTCAGATTCCACAAAAAAAACCTACCCTATATACTGGATCATAAGCTGGTTCGTTTATAAGGCAACCCCTCCCCCCCCGCCCCAAGATGAATAAGTAAAAATGGAAAATGTTTATAACACGTTCATAAGCCAACCCTGTAATTCAGGGGTCAGCAAACTTTGGCTCCCGGGCCATAAGGATAAGCCGCTGGTAGGCTGAGATAGTTTGTTTACCTCGAGGGTCCACAGGCACGGAGGTAAACCTAAGTAAACAAAACGTCCTTGTGCACCAGTTGCTTATCCTGATGGGCCTGGACCGCAACTGGTGGGGAAATTTTTTGGGGGAGGAGAAGCTGGGAGTCAGGGGAGTAATCTCTGTGATCACCCCCCACATGACCTCACCCCTAGCCCAGGACTCCCACAATCTCCCCATCCCATCCCTTCCCACCTTATCTGAGGCGGATGTCTCTGACCTGGCTGGAGCTGCTCCCGCAGACTAGGCAGCACAGCCGCAGCCTGCTCCAGCAGGCCAGACCGGGTGGCACGGCCGCAGCATGTTCCAGCGGTCTGGGCCGGGTGGTACGGTGACAGCGCGCTCCAGCGCCTGGGCGGCACAACCACAGTGTGCTCTGGCAAGGCAGGGCCAAGTGGCATGGCTGCAGCCTGCCAGCCCCGGAACTGCAGCTGCTTCGAAGGCTGGGAGGAGAGCAGCGTGGCCAGAAGTGGAGAGACTCTGGCCCCGTTTCTTCCCTTCTGTCTCTGCTGCCTCTCCTTGCTCCCTTTGTTTGGGGGAGGGGCTGTGTCCCACCTCTCCCTCTCTATACCTGTTCATAAGCCAACCCCCATCTCTGGTGCTACCCTTTTTTACTATAAAAATTCAGCTTATGAATGAGTATATACGGTACTTTTTGCACTAAGCCTTCCTGTGCTGATTGCCTGAGTGATACTTGTGACAGACTGGTAATATCCTGAACAAACCTTATGGAATTAAGATAAACTTTACGGAATTAAGTTAAACCTTATTGAATGATGGTTAACACGTTTGGGGTACAGTGTACTAAGAATGCAATTGTATATTATTCTGTCTTTGTATGTACTTTCACTAGTAAGGATGGGGAATGCTAATACACCCTTTGAAGCCACACATGTGGAGAGGTATGCACTAGCTCAAAATGGATTCTTCAGGGATCAACAATCAAAGAATAAACGGCCTTGTTTTATACTGGCTCAGGGCCTTCTTCTTGATCCAGCAAACAGATAGGTGCACTGGTCCACAGAGGGCCTCATTCCTTAGGGTAGAGATGGAAGGACTGGGCCTGCTGAGTGAGGCCTCATAAGGCTGGGTGTTTGTTCTGAGCTGAAGCTATAATGAACATATAACCTATAACACATAACTTACAACTATAGCAATTACACCCATTAACCATCTCTGAAGAGAAAGCAAGTTGTTATCCTCAGGCAACCTGTCTGTGCTGTGAACAACATAATGAAGGCAGAGAACTGTGCATCTTGGAAGAACCACGGTTGGGGAGGAGAGAGTCTCCACCCACAAAGTAAATGGCTGAGAAGCTGGAAGCCTCAGAGTAGGTGCCCTTCACTGGACCAATGAGGGGAAATACAGATGCAACTGCCCTGAGCTGTCACAATATCTTACAGTATGTGGGATAACAGTCAGGTGCATCTGTTTGGGTTAAATTATTGGCTCTTCTTGAGAGGAGAAACCCGCTCTGGTGGGTTTTAAAACAGAATGCAAATTACTACTTAGCATTAATGGCTACTTCCTTTTCAAATCTCCTTATAAATATTAATCCTAACACCATGCTGTGAATTGTAGATAAGGATTATCCCCATTTTATAGATGGGGAAAATTGAGACAGAAGTTAAAATAACTTATCCAAGGTTGCAGTGGAAATCATTATTCAATACAGGATTAGAACATGGGAGTTTCTGGTTCCCAGTCTTTTGCACAATCTTGGCATATATAATACTAAATAATATTGGATCTTTACTATATGCTTCATACACTTACAGCTGTGTAACTATTAGGGATGTGCTTTGTAAAGCACTACACCCGATATCAACATGCCAAACAGCAATAATAGGTTTGCATGTTATAAAGAACGGTATACAGGCCCAGCACTCCTGAAAACAGGTTATTTTTTGCAAATTGTTGTTTATACTCCTATCACCATGAATTTGTAGAACAGATTTCTATTTAGTAGACTGCCACACTTATTTCTAGTAATATATTATTGTTATGCTTTTGTTTCATGAAGCACCATCTACATTACTATTGCTATTTAAAAAGTAATAGCAGCACTTTACAAAACAGTCTTGACAGTGCTACACAAATAGAACTGTTTTGCAAGATTCTATGCACTTTTCCAGCACTTGGCGTGAGAAGCTCTTTTCCAGCACTAGGCGTGAGAAGTGCTATAAAAAGCATATAAACAATAATAGACTTGGGTTTAAGCGTTGTAGTTTCTAATGCTGTAGTAATAGGTCTGACATAAATAGCTGTGTATACGTTTCCACACTACTGTACATAGATTTGTAATTACAGAAGTGCCGAGCATGTTTCTAAGGCTACGGGCATAGTTATTAGGTTTGTGAAGCATCTTGCACGTTTCCAGAGCAATACAAATCACAACACAATGTGAGATATATGTAGTGCGGGTCTGTGCGTATCTCCACTATCACAGAGCCTGTAACTAGCTCTGCTCGAAGCCTCAGGTGCGTTTCTGCTGGTATAGACATTGTCAATTACTCCCGGCCCGGGGGATACGATACCTTCCAAGCCAGCAGCAGCACGTTCATGATAGCCAGCAGCGGGCAGGGCCCGTTCTCGTTCTGGGTGATGATCGGCGTGTTCTCCTCCTTCCAGCGGACCCACTTGATGTGATAGACCGACTGGCCAGGAAAGCGCTCCTTAGAGGCAGACAAGAGCTGAGCCGTAGCCGTGGGCCCATCTCCTCCGGGGCTCCGGGCCTTGCCCTCTGCTACCGCCGCCGCCACCTCCTCGGCATCGCTATTGAGCTCGGAGCTGCTCGGGCAGCAGGAGTGCAGGTTGGAGAAGGACTCCAGGGAGTCTAAGCTCTGCGACTCCTCCTCTGGGGGGCTGGGGTCGCCGCTGCTGCCGGCCTCCCCGGGGCCGCTCTCCAAGGCAGGAGCTGCCTCAGGGCTCTCAGTCACTGCTGGCTCCGCGCAGCCCGCAGCGGACCGGCGGCTCTCAGTGGCAGGCACAGGAGACCCCAGCGCGGGAGCAGAGTCCCTCCCAGAGCCCGCGGCAGGCGGGGGAAGAAGCAGAGGGGAAGGACCCCACTGCCCGCCGCCCTCCTCAGCGGTCACGGGTCCGCCCCGACCACTACCCCCGTCAGCCGCCGCCTCTTCCTCCACTGACCCCTCCAGGATGATTCGGGCCGCAGCGCCCCCGCCGCCCCTCTTCAGCGCGCCCGGGGGCGGCGGGGGCTGCGCCAAGCTCTCCATGGCCGGCCCGCCGCCTGCCCGCCTGCCCAGCTCTCTACTGGCTCCGCAGAGGCTGTTCCTTCGCCAGCAGCGCCCACGACGCCATGACAGCAGCAACGGCTCCGCCCCGCGGCGCCGCCCCTAGGACGTGTAGGTGGGAGGGGAGCAGCTTCTGATCGCCGCTGGGTGGGGAGCGCCCGAGCGGAATAGGATGGGCGCGGCCTAGAGGCTCGATTTGAGCCGGGGAGGGGGCGGAGCGAGGAGTTGGTTGTTCGCTGGAAGTGGCGGGACAAGAGCCGGGCGAGCCCGAGGAAACGAAGGTCGCGAGAAGCAGAATACGCAGCGCCAACAGGTTTGAGTCCGAGAAGGGGCGGCGCGAGCCAGAGGGAAAGGGGGGGAAGGGGTGATAAGAGCAAGGGGCGCGCGCGCCGGGCCCAGCCGCAGGAGGAACGCGCTAGCCAGCCCGGCTTGACAAGTTCGAATGTGGTAATTGCAGTATCCCGTTGGACATCCACCGTGTAATTGTGTGCATGGCTAGTGCCTTCAGGATGCGTAGGGCAGGCACCTCTTTCCTAAGCCAAAAAACAACTGCAAAGCCAACTCCCTATTCCCAAACAATATCCGATTTGCTGACTTAATCTCGGGTTCTCCATTTTATCATACAGGTTGAAGTGTTTGTGTGTCTTTCAAGATCCACATTTTCCTTTCAAAGCCAATAGCCGCTGTCCTCTCCCCGGACACAAGAGTTTGCTTTTCAGTCTCAAGTTACTCTGTTACTTTGCTAATGATGTCTGTGAACAAATATAAGGCACACTACAGCTGTGTCAATGAAATGTGCCTTAGATAGTTTTTAAGAGGTTTTAATTCATTGCAAGCCCTGCACGAGTTCTGGAATAGCGTGTTAGGAGCGAGCAGCGCATACTGCTGCAGCGAACAGGAATCTGAGCTCACAACAAGTAAGTTTTCAATAATCTCTCACTATTTTGCAGGAAGTTGAAACTCCGGGCATAGGACCTGCGCAGAGGGGTTCGGTCACAGCCTTTTTAAAGAAACAGTGCAGCTGCTTTCCTGAGCGGTAACAAAAAACATAAGAACGGGTTTACTGGGTCAGGCCAAAGGTCCATCTTGTCCAGTGATTCTCCAACTTTTGTACTAGTGACCCCTTTCACAGCAAGCCTCTGTTTGCGACCCCCCTTATAGATATTAAAACAGTATGTTTAATTTCTAACACTATTGTAAATGCTGGAATGAAGCAGAGTTTGGGGTGGAAGCTGACAGCTTGCACCCCCCCATGTAATAGCCTTATGACCCCCTGACAGGTCACAACCCCTAATTTGAGAAACCCTGATCTAGCCCATTATCCTGTCTTCCGACAGTGGCCAATGCCAGGTGCCTCAGAGGGAATGAACAAAACAGTAATAATCAAGTGATCCTGTCGCCCATTCCTAGCTTCTGGCAAACAGAGACTAGGGACACCATCTCTGCCCATCCTGGCTAATAGCCATTGACTAGGACCAAAGGACTATTATGTTCTTCCAAAAGGAATTGTAACATAACCAAGATGAAAACCTCACAAAGTTCTTGCTTCCTATCAATATCAGGGATCTGGGGAAGCTGGTAGAAATGTCATCCGTAAAATAGTAAAGACCATGTTCCAGTGGTATGCATTATCATTTACTAACCATCTATGCTTTAAAATGTTATAAATGTATGGTTAATGTAAACCATCATTAAAAAAACTAATGTCACTTTATGATTGAAATTGAATACTAAGCAAAATCCCCAACTGAGAATAAAATGTTAGTTTGTAGAGAGAAGGGTTGATATAGACTTGTGAGGCAGGGGCCGGTACGAATTTACTTTCTCCATACTCTTATCTGTCTTTGTTTCTCACTCTCAAAATCCCTCCGTCTCTCTTGGTGTTATTTAAAGTCTTTGGAAACAATTACTTCAGCATGAGTAGCTTTCTGTGAAGCAATGGAAGTCCTTGTATATATGTTCATGTAATAATTCTTACAGACAGCTCTTCCATTTGATTCAAAAGTAACTCAGCCTTTGTAACTTATTCTGTAAAATATTCTTCTACTATTTTGCCAGGACAATAGTAACTAAAAGCAAGTGTTCAAAGCTTTACAATTTAAGTATCAGTTTGATATTTTAGTATATATATAGTTGAAAACATCTGAAAAGCAAACTATAAAACTAGATTGTGTCCTCTTTTAAAAAAAAAACCTTTTCAATAGAAGCGCATAATAAACAATGACACACTTTTATAAATTGCTTATTGTTGATTTTTCTTGATAATTTTCTCATTTGGTCAAAAAATAACAGCACCATCACAGACAAATGCTATACCATTTCTGAAGTCAGACAGAATGTGCTGTAACCTGAGGGAGTTGTGGGGAGAGGGTTATATTTAAATTTGACAGTAGCACTGTGACCTAACAACAGAGGTTGCATGCAGATGTGATAGTCTCACTGTAACCTGAAAGCAGGAACCATAAGCAAATATTTCGCTGTAATCCAGCAGCATTTTATGTTACCTCATAGGGACATTCTAAATTGACAGTAGAGTTTGAATGTAAACTGGCAAAGTAACCCAACAATAGAATTTACATATAAATCTGGGACTAGCACTGAAATTTGACAGTAGCTTGCATGTTTAGATTAAGAGTGTTACAATTCTGGAGTGAGCTATACCTTTGTGTGTTCTCTGAGTCTTTCTTTGGGCACCTCTTTCAAGTGGCAGACCTATAACTTCTCTGAGTTGGAATCCTTTGATTCCTAACTTTTAGATGGAATCACCAAGTTATAGCACCTCGTTTACCAACCATATTTCTTCAGCAGGTCCAACTGTCTTTGGCCTCTACTGAAGTCGTCTCTCTGGGAGCTGTGACCAGTTTGTAAATACAGTGACAGAGTACAGCTTGTTCAAAATATAGTAGTATTTATTTATTCATTGGAACATAACAAATAGAGCAAAAAAGGATTAAAACAACAAAAGCCTAAACATATATTGTCTTACCTAAATTTAGCAACTGCAGCATCCAGTTAGTCCTGATTTAGCCTTGGTAACCTCTTCCTCATTTTCCGGAGGACCAAGCTGTAGCCTGCTTTTCTGCAGAGCCTTTGTCTTCTCAGGCTCAGCTTTTCACCACTTTCAAGCTCTTCGTTGAGAGTTCCTGCCTCAAAAGCCCTGGAATTTCAAGCTGGAATCTACGCTACCTTCTTGTGGGATCATACCCTCCACATTAGTGAAGATAAACCTCAAAGGAATTTTCACCTCTTTTGCTTTTGAGTATTGGCCACTGGAATGGTCTACAGCCATTGATTTTTGTTTCCTGCAAAGCTAAATTAGGCTACAGTGTTGGCTACACTTGAGCTTACACCAGCGTGGCTGCACCATTGTAAGCTCTCTAGTGTAAGCACTCTAAACCAAAAGTGGAGAGCTTTCCCATCAGCTTAATTACTCTAGCCCATGCAAGTGGTGGTAGCTATGTTGGCAGGAGAAACTCTCCCGCATAGCACTGTCCATGCTGGCACTTAAGTTGGCATAAGTTATGTCACCTGGGGTGGCTAATTCACAATCCTGAGCGACATAATTTATGTTAACTAATGCTGCAGTGTAGCCATAGCCTAAAACTTTAGCCAGCAATACAATAACCACCAAGCCCACAGAGATATATGTATAAAATTCATAAAATTAATACAGCTAACTCCCACATTCTCCAAGAACATAGTTGGAAAAACTGGAGATTGAAAATGCAGAGGTGATGGATGTGAAGAGGAATAATAAGTAGTGGAATTCATTTGTGGAAGAGAAAAAGAAGACATGAAGAAGGAAATGGAAACAGATTTTCTTCAAATAGGTTAATCGAGTAGTGGATAAAGGAGAAGTTGTTGACAATTTAGATTTTCAAAAGCCCTTTCACAAGGTCCTCGTAAAAGACTACTAAAGAAACTAAATACTCATGGTGTCAGAAGTAAAGTAGTGTCATGGATCAAAAACTTCCCAAGAGTCAGACAACAAAGACTAATAAATGGTAATTTTTCATCATTGTAGAAGGTTTAAATTAAAATACTTCTAGTTTCTATACAAGCACCAGTATTGATTAATATATTTATTAATTACCTGAAAAAACGGGTGGAAAAATTTGTAGATGACACAAAATTATTTAGGTTAGTCAAGTCCAAAGAAAACTGTGAGAAGACTGTTAAACCTTGAATCATGAAGGCCCCTTCCAAAACTTGCTATTTGAGCATTAATTATTACAATGTTCTTGTTATTCATATTACTGTCCAATCCCTCTTTGAATCTTGCTAAATTTTTGCCTCGGTAATAGCCTGTGCCAATGACTTCCATAGTCTTACCATGCATTTTCACATAACACTAGAACAAGGGGACAATGAAATTGAAAGGCGACAAATGTAAAACTGATAAAAATAAATACTTTTTCACATAATTTGCAATTAGAGTGCAGAACTTATTGCCACATGTGGTTGAGGCCAAGAATTTAGTAAGGCTGAAAGAGGGCTTGGACTTTTATAAAAACAAAAAGAATATACAAATCTATTTTTTTGAAGGGATATAAAACCTTGTGCTTCAGGGTTTAAGCCAATTTCTAACTACTATTAAGATGAGCTCTTAATCAAAATGAAATTATTGAATATCTGCCTACAGGCCCGACGATGGGGGGGGCAAAGGGGGCAATTGTCCGGGGGACTCCAGCTGCTGCCGCTGGCAGATTGCAGGGCTAAGGCAGGCTTCCTGCCTGCCCGCTCTCGCTCTGCACCGCTCCTGGGAGCAGCCGACCAATGTCCCTGTGGCCCCTGGGGAAGGGGGTCTCTGTGAGCTGCCCCGAGTGCTGACTCTGCAGCTCCCATTGGCCAGGAACTGCGGCCAATGGGAGCTGTGGTGGTGATGCCTGCAGGCAGCAGCGCATGCAGACCCCCCAGGCCCCCCGCTGGCTAGGAGCTGCTGCCACAGGGGTGTGCCAATCGCTTTCGGGAGCCACCCGAGGTAAGTGCTTCACCCCAACCCCCTGCCCTAGCCTAGAGCCCACATCAAAACTCCCTCCCAGAGCCCAAACCCTCACCCTTTCCTGCACTCAAACTCCCTCCCAGAGCCTGTACCCCAACCCCTTGACCCAGCCTGGTGAAAGTGAGTGAGGGTGGGGGAGAGCAAGCGATGGAGGGAGGGGGATGGAGTGAGCTGGAGGCGGGGCCTTGGAGAAGGAGTGGGGCAGGGGTATGGTTGCAGAGGCAGGGCAAGGGTCTTTGGGTTTGCTGGATTAGACAGTTGGCATCCTTACCAGGCAGGCATGTAAGAGCCTTGGCTGTGCTGGAAGAGCATGCCCAGTAGCGTCGCTGGCAGCTCACTGGGCACCAGCCAGCGCAGGCACAGGATTGCTCAACTGTCAAGTGGACTGTGGTGGCTTCTGCCCGGAATTTCTGTCAGCGGGTCTGTCTGACTATGGAGAAGACTTGGCAGGCACTAGGCAAAAGCAGATTAAGAAATTGCTTAGGGTCCTGAGCAGCTCAAGGGTGTGTGTGGGGGGGCATATTTGCTTTTTATGTATTGGAGAGGGGAAGAAGATATTCCTGTATAGGGCCCCTAACGGGCTAGCACTACCTCAGGGGTTTCTTGCACCTTCCCATTTAGCACCTGGTGTTGGCTACTTCGAAAGAGGATACTGGAGCACATATTGGGTCTGACCTTCCTAACAATATAACGCAATAAAGGGGTCCTTAACTCTAGGGCCTATTGTTTCTACATGCAGAATCAGAAAGCGAGGAATCAAGACTAGCCACGTTTGCCCAGGGAAAAAGGCAAGAGGAGGCATAGCATGGGGACTCGGGAGGCTTCACGCACCGAAGGTGCGGGGGAGAAGGTAATTCGATCAATCGCCTACGGAGATCTGGCTTTAGTTGAGGAAGCCCCTTTCATTGTGGGTTAAATTGTAGGGCTTAAATTCTTAAGAGTATTTCCCGGCCCTTCACCCCGACGCTATAAAAAACTCCAGGGGATTTGAAAATATTTACGGGAGCTCTGCTCCTCCGGACAGCTCCTGCTGAATGTAGGGGAGGCGCATATTGGGAGAAGGAGGCTGTACAGTTGGGCAAGGGGGCGTAGGCGTCTGCTTGCAGTTTGCACCTTCCGCGGCACCTTTGTGGGTGCAGCTGCGGTCTTTGCATGGTGCTGCGCGTACACGTCACACGCCAGCGCCTCTGCCCGAACAATGAAGGGGGGGACACTGTCCCTTTAAGACAACAGGGGACACTATTTTCCAGCAACTAGCCGACGCTTGGGTCTGGCTCCCTGTACCACGTGGGAGGAGGCGGGTCTGAGCGTAGGATCGGGGTGTGGCCGATCGCGCGCTGTGGGCGTGCCCCCGAGCCCCGCCCCTCCCTGGTGCTGGCGTCGCGTGGGGGGAGGGTGGCGGAGAGAGAGTGGCTGTGGCTCCGGGAGCGGGGCGCGCTGCCGGGCGGGCGCTGAGGCGGAACGAGCCGCTGAGTCGAGGGTTGGAGGAGCGGGCGGAAGCATCTGCCTGTGCGGCGGCCAAAGGAAGGGAAGCGCCTAGCCGCCCCTCCCGATCCCAGTCCCTGGCCGGAGCGGATGCGCTGCGGTTAGGAGGAAGCGGCGGCGGGGCCTGGGTCAGGCGAACATGGTGCTGGTGGGGGCGATAATCCTGTTCTTCTCCTTGGCGGCCGGAGCCGGAGGTAGGGACTGGCCGGGCCTGGCACAGCGCGGCGCGTCTGCCACTCCTTGTTGGGGCGAGTGAGGGGAGTGCTCAGGCTGGGGGTGGCGCTCCGCGTCTCCCCCGTTTGTAGCCTCGCAGGGAGCCTGGGGCCTCTTCCAGCTCCTGGCTTTGGAGCGGATCTGGGCCCCGCTTCCCGGCCGGGGATCTTCCCTTGAGTTACCGCATGTCAGGCCGGGGTTAGATCCGGGGGCGCTTCTCTTTCCCTCTCTCGCCAGATTTCTGGGACGGATCCAGACCTTCCTGTACGGGCTCTCCCCAGTTACTGGGCTGAGTCCAGTCCCCGGACCTCCCGGTGATTCTCTTCTCCACAAGTCACTGGGCTGAATTCTTCCTCTTCCTCTTCCTCCCCCGAAAAATCCTTCCGCTGGGTTTTGTTTTCTGCCCCGCGGTCTGACTTCCCTTCCCCTCGGCCCCTGGGACTTTCTTTATAGCCTCAGGATCTGTGATTACCCGGGCTCATTCCCTGTTATTCTCTGTAAATCTTCCTCCCCCGCCCGTTGTGTGACGGGAGCGATAAGATGGTCTGTGTTTGAGAGAGAACAAGGCGCAAAAACAGCAGAACATGGGGGTGGTTGTTGCCTGGTGAATCGTCTTTCCCCCTCAACAAGGCATGCAGTAAATCTCCCCAAACTACTTTTAGGCACACAAAAGATGTAAAGTAGCTAGACCATTCTCCCCACCACCACCTCCAAAAGGAAGAAATCTTCAAGAGACAGAAGAGTGGTTGAAAGTTGAAAGTTATTGTGTTTTAGAGGCAGGGAAAGATGATTAGCTGTTTGTTAACACTTCTTAAAGCTCTAGTTTCTATGTAATAATTTCCCAGTTTTTGAGGTCACTTGAGTTTTTAAAGGCGGAAAGTATGGTTAGTGAAAGAAGTTGGAGCTCCCTTTTCTGCCATGGAAATAGAATATAAGAGCTGGAATTTCCTGGAATGGGACTGTAAAATCTGTCCCAGGCCAGGGAACCCTAGCCTTGGAAGAAGCGCTATTGTGTTTGACACAATTTTTATAGTGGCTATGGAATGCATTTTGGGATTAGGAAGATATATGGGGAGGGTGGTTGTGGTTTTTTGTTTGTGTTTTTGTATGACTCGGGAAATGGAAGGGTTAATGGCAGCATAGATGAAGCCTTTGGAGGGATGGGTGGAGTAGTTGATAAGGGACTTCTGCTTATTTGGCACTTATTCTGTTTGAGCACTGTTTCTGTGCATTTCAGTATTAATGGGATTGTGCAAAAGATGGCATTTTGGATGAATTGTAATAAAACAATTTTGAAGTAGTTAGAGGAAGACTTCAGAACACAGAAGTACTTTTCTGTTGGCTTTGCCTAAAACCTAAGATAGAGCTGAGAAAGCACCTCAGTTTATGTTGTCAAAACACACAGTAATATAGCAGTATCTAGTACTTCACATAGGTCGGAATATAGACCAAGTTTTCCTACTAATGTTCTTGTAACTTTGCGAATATTAGGACATTACGTTTTTAAACAAGAATGTTTTTGAGTACTAGTCAAGGGTTTTTCCTCAACACTTTATATCAGTTGATTAAATTGTCCTGACACTAGGCGCATTTGAGATAGTTTATGCTCTGTTCTTAAAAATGAAATAATGCCTTCAATAGGAAGCTTTAAGTACACTAAGAGTAAACTTAGAATGTGCAAAAGTAAATTCTCGGGATACCAATTTTAGGTCTAGATCTGTCCATTTTATTTTGAAAATTCATATTCAGATTAGCCAATGAAAGAGGAATGGGGTCCTATTTATCTATATTTTCATAGGTTGGGAAATGTATAAAACTTGTGGCCTATGTTTTTGTGTGTAAACATAATTCTCAGCAGGGTAAGGTACATAGTGGGATTGGTGCTGGTATCCATTTCCCTCCCCCTCCCCCATGATGCATGTGACATGGATCAGGTATCATTCTCAGTTTTGCATTATATGTTGGAGGTATATTTTTATTTGATTTTTTTTTTAATTTTCATGTTTATTTACTTTTCATTGTACAGTGGATGTGCTGTAGTTATTTTTGCAGGTTAACCTTATTATAACTGTTAAAAAGTGCAAACTCGTACAAAAAGAACTATGTAAAAAGTGAAGTGACAAAGGTAAAAACACAGACTCATACAAAATTGAGAAACAAATTGCCAGTGCTCCATTTGCAACCAATGCCACCTTCCAATATAACAAATTTACACAAGTCAAGAAAGTGGTCCTCCATCAGTACTTACAATCCAAAGTCATTAGGATTTATGCTCTTCACTCACTTAGGTGATTTTTAAAAATCCGACCCTCAGAATGCTTGAATACTTCTTAAAATGTTAATGGGTGCATATTAAAAGTTCTTAGTTTTTTAAATAACAGTTTTATGCCACTAAAATAAGCTTTCAGTAAAATACACTAGCCTTGATGCATTGAAATGACTGTACCTGCTTAAGTATTAGCAAGATTAGGTCCTTAATTCTCAATGTATTGGGTTTTTTTGATGATAACTGTTCTGTAAAATTTAAATATATTTATCAATACTGGCATCAAAAGGAGCGATGTTTATTGTTTAGTTATAAATTGTAATCTAAAACTGTAGTAGTAACACAAATTTTGTAAAACTGATTTGAAAGCCTTAACTTGATTTAAATGAATATCTTTTCTTTTTTTAAAAGTCATTTGACAAATCAACTTCAGTTAAATGGCTCCACCTTGCTTGACACAAAGTTTGTTTAGAAAACCACTTAAACTGGATACATGTTCAGTATCCAGTGATAACTGGTTTTGGTTGGGTTCCACTTTTTAAAAAAGTACTGTCACTTTGTAAATTGTTCTAGGGAGTTGCTTCCAGTCTTCAAAGAAGGTGAATATAGTCCTTGGCCTTCTGGTTGAGGGATAGAAAATGGGCCTGGGTGTACTTTTGGCCTGTAAAGTTAACCTGTGTGATTGGCACATGGGTTTAAGGATCTGGGTTGTCCTCATCCAGTTGTGAGCCATACTACAAAGCTATACCTGAGTTACTATATCCTTACAAGGGCTGTGTTCACTCATGTCTCTAGGACTTCTGGGGGTATATTCCGTTCTTTGTGCTGTGGTTAGCTGAGCTGCTCTGATTCTTTTGCAGTGAATTGTGAGATAACTTGTCTGTCCTTGTGGGCACATGGGTGGAATTGTGGGAAGACCTTTGGAGGACTATTGGCATTTTAAGAGATTTTGTCTGCATCCTCACTGCAGAGCAGGTGTGTTACCAGCCCGAACAAAAATGGCACTTATGCTCTAATCTATACCCCCCAGCCAGACAGCTAAGATTTAAAGCATCGCCAACCTCGTTTGAGATGGTTTTGTGTGTGACGAGGAGAGGGAATTTAGGGTATGTCTACACTGGAAATTTCAAAGAACTGCCGCGGGCACGTTGCTACGGCAGCGCTTTGAAGTACAAGTGTGGGAGAGAGCACCATAAGGGGATTAGCTCCGTGCGCTGCGAGCAGCGCTGGGAACCTCTACACTAGTGCTTTAAGGAGCTCAGACTTGCTGCAATCAAGGGGGTGAAAAATCACCCCCCTAAGCCAGCAAGTTAGAGCACTATAAAATGTGAGTCTAGACAAGTCCTTAGAAGCAACACCTGAGTAAGAGCCTGCAAAGAGTCTTAAAACTCACTCTTAATCCTAGTATGATGCAAATTTATATGGGTATATACTATATGAAATCTTTTTTCACAAAGGTTTATCTAAGAAGTTAGTAGTTCTGAGGGAACACTATCAACTTGAAATCTCTAATCAGTTTCAATCGAGTTAAAGGTAGCTTCAGGTACTAACTTGTATTCTTGTGAATTTAAAATCAGTTTTCTGTATTTTGTTTTTCTCCTGTTTCTATATGAAGGGCATACACAAACAGCAAAACAATGAAACTACATTTGATAGCACACTAAGTATAAAGTAAACACTCTGAAAGTATACTTTTCTCTTTCAGTAGTACCAGAGCTTGTCTATACAGCTACTTAGTATGTGGCAAGATGGGGTGTAAATCTACAGTGTTCTTGGGAAATATATATGGAACTTTAAGTGCACAGTAGCAGGGTCCACGTGACCAGTTGGAACATGGCATTTTAGAGCACTGTAGATTTATATCCCAGTTTTCTACATGCCAACTCTATATAGACTTATCCTTAAACTTTAACTGTAACAGTAAAAGCAACAAAGAAATGTTTGTGTCACTTGAAGAAATTTCTTATCTTTTCTACTGGAGAAAGCAGCATGACAGTGCAGAAAAGGGAAGTTCTCTTTAGCTTGAAGAAAGGGACCAGCAATGCAAGCTTCCCTCTTAATGCAGCTTTGTAAAATTCTGTTCAACCTTTCACCTTGGTGGAAAGTTAAATGTTATCTTCACATGAGCAAATAGGTTTTCATGAACATTTACCAGTCCAGTTACAAATGGTTTGTTTTTTTGCAAGTCTTCTCTAATGTACCTCTGTCTTCAGCTGAAGACAAATCTCTCCTGTGATGAGTAGTTCATTCCCTATGCTGACATTTACAAAGCTGCCAATCAATGATGACTCTTGCAATGTGGACAGCTGTCCTGTAGGAACTAGGCTGAGGACTGTTAGCCAGTTTCAAATAGTCTGTCAGTCATACATCAGATTTTGTATTGGCTTTTTTGGATTGAGTTTGAGCTACTGACTTCAAACTAAGACTTGTTATACTATCAAGTAATCTGTATAGTCCTCAATGTAGTTCTGAGTTCAGTAGCTTATAATGAGGATTACTGTATGCTTTACAGATGAGAGATTGTATTTTATTCACAACAGTGATTTATAACATCTTCATGAAAGTGCTGAGGAACTTTTCCACTTAGTCTTGTGAACTATGAAATTGCGTGCCAATGTTATAGAAATCTGACCATACCAACTGTAAATGTTAACTATTAGAGTCTGAAATCTATAGTAAACTGTTTAGTGATATTAGTTTAACTTCTTTATTCATGTCTTTAACTCTGCATACTACTGAATAAAATTCCACAGATTTGGGGGTCATCACTTGGGCTGCCATGGAAAATGTCATAAATAGTGAATTTTTGCTCTTCATCTATTGCTTTTTTGTGTCTGAGACTCATCTTGCAGCAACATCTCTTGTCCAGTGGGTCTGGGCCTTACTCCCAGCTCTTTGTTTTGTGACCTGACATACCGGGTTACAGAGCTGCTCAGGTCTGGCCAGCCTGACCCTCTGTTTGGGTTGTGCAACGCCGGTTCATAATGCCTAGAGCAGGGCACCACCTCCACTAATTGAGCGAACTCTCCAGCTCCCACCCCAGGCTTTGCCTCTACACAGGGCAGGAATTAGGGTTTTGCCAGCGTGGAAGATGGTTCATTCCACCCAAGCGGGCAAGGAGGGTATTTTTTATCAAAGCAGGAAGCAGTCACAGTAAATATAGTATCCTATGACTTTTACTAAATTTGCTGTGATCAGTTTTTTTGGTCAAAAAATACCATGACAAATCTGCAGTTCTAGTCATTGCTAATTATTGTTGTGGGCACATATGGTGCGTCCCAGAGAAACTACTGATGTGAGTGTCACTGTTTAAAGTAGGTGAGAACAGTGTTATTAGTATAACTCTAACTTTTAGTGGCAGATAGAGACCAGATTTTTAATCTAAATATGTGCATGCATAATGCTGCAATTTTTCAGCTGCGGTCACACCTGCATATGACATTTGCATTGTTTCAGTGAAACTATTTGGGCTAATACTTGTAATATGTTAGCATAAGCTTATCACACAATTTTCCACATAAAGCAGTTTTGTGGATGAACTATAAGGTGGGGGAGCATGTTCACATTTAATTTCTCCTCAAACATCTGGCATACTTCCCACTTAATTCACTTATACAATGGTAAGTTGAGTGTTCTGGAAAAGTGGCGGGTAATACCTGCGACAGATGTGGTATAGGTACAAAAGTAGTACAGTAGAACCTCAGAGTTCTGAACGTAAGAGTTACAAAGTGACTGGTTAGCCACACACTTCATTTGGAACCGGAAGTTCGCAATCAGGCAGTAGCAGAGACCCCCAAAAAAGTAAATACAGTACAGTACTGTATTAAACGTAAACTACTAAAAAAAATAAAATGAAAGCTTAAAAAATTGACAGGGTAAGGAAACGGTTTCTATGCTTGTTTTGTTTACATTAAGATGGTTAAAGCAGCATTTTTCTTCTGCATAGTAAAGTTTCAAAGCTGTATTAGGTCAGTGTTCAGCTGTAAGCTTTTGAAAGAACAACCATAATGTTTTGTTCAGAATTACAAACATTTCAGAATTACAAACAACCTCCATTCCTGAGGTGTTCATAATTCCATGGCTCTACTGTACCACAGACAGCTGTGCAAACTTCAGACCACCCTGCCAATCGTGATATGAAAAGGACTACTTCTAGGACTACTCTAATCCCTCTGCTGGGATTGATTACAGAGCGGTCAGTGATGGTAACATTGTGGTGTGGCAGGATTATTTATTAGGAACAGACTGAGTACTAACTCATTTTTCATAGACCACCAAACAGCCATGATGTATCATAGTATACTCTCTATCAAGAGCTTTACAGATGAATAAACAGAATGGGTGAGATTTTTCATCCTCCGCAAGCCAAGTAAAAGGGCTAGTGTGGCGAAAAAGGGGCTCTAAAATCTGGATCTGCCCAAGGAGGAATTCTCCTAGCTTGGGAAGTGAGGAAGACAGTCACAGATGTCTTCTCCTTCCATAAATCCTGGGAGAAAAGAGTGAAAGTGTAGTGTGTAGTGCTGTACTGATGGTGCCCATAGGTAACCAGTGGCTGATCTACTGTAACTTAGTCCCCCAGTTATGTCTGTTACGCATCAGTAGCTCAGAATTAGGAGGATGCAAAGGTGGCATGAAGCTATGGGAGAAATAGAGAGTGAGGATTAGGATTATCAAAAATGTCGCTTACTGGGGGTTTATAAACTTGTTGAAAGTTGTTCATGTGGATGCACATCGAATGTAGTTTAACAATGTGATGGTAATATTTGTAGTCATTTTTGATACTTTTCCCTTCTTGCCCGGTCTTTGAACTTACCCTGCTACTGCTTTACCATATTTCACGATCTCTGTAATTAATGCTAGCAAGTCTTCACCTGCTTGGAACAACATTCGTGACACAGAGCAATGTGTCGTATCTTATGTTCAAGGCTGCATTGTCTGTCACAGGAATCATGGATTCCATGACCTCCATGACTTCTGCAGCCACCAGTGCTGGCTCAGGGGCTGCCCGAGTCAGGCAGCCCCAGGGCCAGCAGCAGCAGTTTGGGTGTGGCGGAGGCTCAGGGCTGGAGTGCGGGTGGGGTATTTACCTGGCCCGTCCCCCACCCCACCTCTAAATGGAGAAGCTGGGGGGGATCCAGTTGCTGCTCGTGCCTGCAGGCCCTGCCCCCAAAGCTCCCATTGGCTGTGCCTCCCAGACAATGGAAACTGCACCTGCAGAGCCAGTGCTTGTGGTGGGAGCAGCAGTAGTGTGTGGAGCCCCCCTGGCTGGAGCTGTGGGGACACATGGAGCCTGGTAGGGATCCTGCAAGCCTTTCCAATTTCCCCCCACCCCAGCACCTGGGGGGGGTCCCAGGCCACACACCCCAGCACCTGCAGGGGTCCCCGGGCCTCCGGCCCAAGTTTTAATTAGGAGTATATAGTAAAAGTCATGGACAGGTCATGGGCTGTGAATTCTTGTTTACTGCCCGTGACCTGTCCATGACTTTTACTAAAAATACCTATGACTAAAATGTAGCCTTACTTACGTTAAATCCCTTGATCCATCCAATCATCCTCTCTAAAAGAGGGTAGCTAGAGTAATATGGCTTTCCTCAGTACTTCGCATGGATAGAAAGGGTCCATCGAGTATTACTAACTTTATTTTCAATGGATATTCATTAAACGCTGAGTTCTGTGCTTAAGGAATTTAAATGAAAGTTGTGACCTTCTAGAGGAGGAGACTTCCATGCTGAGAATACCTTATCCCCTGGCCCTGATGTAGGGCAATCTGCTGTTCTTTTAGTGATTGTCTATCTGCACAGATTCCATTTTCGTTGCACATGTGCCCCATGCATGCAAGATCAGATTGTTTTTAACAATGTCTGTCTGGAGTTGCACCTTTACCTTTGGAGCGGGCTCAACAGCTACTCAGTTCCTTCTGCCCACCTGTGAGTGAGAGATGGAGCCCTTTGCAAAGTCCTCATCCCTGTCACTGTATGAACTAGATTTTATGTTTAGTTATAGTCATAATTAGTGTAGTTAGAGTTGATTAATGAGGTTTTTGTTGCCTATGGCTTAGACACCCAAACAAACATTGTAGTTGTTTCCTTTTGCCTAAGTTTCCCCTCCTCCCATGCAAGGGTATTTCAAACATGGTAGACACCAAGCAACCAGTATCTCATTTGACTTTATTGTACACCTCTTAATGATAGGCACTCTCTGTACCTCATGAGGAAAATGTACCAAAGTGTTGCTATATGTATTGTTCCTTCTTGAAGTGTACACAGATTCAGATTCCCAAACTTCTCAGCTAATTCATCTGCAACTGTTAGCTCAAGAGAAGGACAGTGGGGATGATCATTACTCTCCTGAGCTGGAATACCCTGCACCTCTTGCTATATCCTTTTCTTTCCCCAGAGAAGCCTTCAGTCCTGCATCGTAGCCTCTGTTTGAGTTCAAGGTCTGTCAAGATTTAATGAAGAGGATGGCAGAAATATTGGATGTTACCTTAGGAGAAGTAGCATAAACCCCTGGGTATCCTTAATACAGCAACATCAGGAATGCTATATATTCACATAAATCAGGAATTACACGAACCTGCCAAGGCAATTCTAGCCACCTGCAGGGGCCCTGACAGGAGGTATCAGGTTCCAGCTAAAGGCTCAAGTACTCTTACCAGCATTCTGCACTTGACTCCCTGACAGTACAAGCAGCCTAAGGGAAGGCAAAGCAGCAAGGTCACCCAGACTCCACCCTTGATGATCAGGATTCTAAAAATCTAGACCTTTTTGGCTGGAAGGTCTGTTCATTTGCAAGCCTACAAAGGAGGATAGCATACTACCAAGCAGTATTCTTTAAGTACCCCCTCAGGTCCCTTTTCAGAGACCCCTCTCATGAGACTGTTAAAGCAAGCGTTAGACTCCCTTTTACAACTGAGGGCAGTGCAGAAATTGCCCTGAGAGTTCAGGGACAAAAATTTTCATTCCTTCTACTTAATCCCAAAAAAGGAGATTGGAGACCCATCCTTGGTCTTTGACATCTGTCATTTCAAATTCCACATAGTTAACTTAGCTTCTACCATTCCTTCTTTGGGTCCTGAGCCTATTTTGTTCTGTTATGACCACAGCAACTGTCGCCTTAGTAGTTCTGCCTGATCCTAGTCTCTTAGAATAGAGGCCAGATTCTGCATCCAGACTCAACACTACACCTGATAGCCTGGATGCTGGCTGGCTGAAGTTCATGGAGAAACTGTTGAACCTGGAGTTCAAAACGTTTTGCTTCAGAGCAGGAAATCTTTGTTTAACCAGATGTACAAGGCCAAATAGAAAGGTTTTCTACTTGGGCAGCTCAGCGTTTGCCATTGACCACTCCAGTTGTAATAATACTGGACTATTTGCTATCCCTGCAGCAATCTGGACTATCAATGAGCTCAGTCTATCGAGCAGTAATATCTGCAAATCATCATCCTGTCCAGGGCACACTCTATTTTGGCACCTTATAGTGATAAAATTTCTGAAAGAATTTCTTGGGTTTTCTACCAGTTAGGGAGCCTCTTCCTTCCTGGTACCTTAATATAGTACTAACTGGATTGATGGGGTTCTCACCACCTTTGAGCCCATGACAATCTGCATCCTTTGACACCTAGCAAGGGAAACAGCATTTCTGGTGACCATAACATCAGCTTAGGAGCAGTTAGGTCCTCACTCCCAGTCCTCTGTAAATGGTCTTTCTACCAGGGCAGTTACCCTTAGATCTCACCTGAAGTTCCTGCATTTGGTGGCTTCAGAATTCCATACAAATTAGTCCATTCACCTCCCAGTTTTTTTTTCCATGCTTCATTCTAACACCAGGGGAATTGAAGCATCACACATTAGACATAATGAGAGCATTATCTTTTTTATTTAGGTAGGCTTGGTTCTAACAATTTGTCCTTGGCATTTGCTTCTCTGATCCAAAGTTGTCCTGTATCCTCTTGGAGGTTATTTTGAAGTAGGTTTCTATACATGGATTTTTTTTTATCGATTAGTCAAAGATTCTACCTGGTCATAGTGGAATTTATTCCACTAGAACACATGCATCCTCTGTTGCCTGTTTGGATAATAGACCTATACCTGGGATATATAGAGCAGCTACACAGAGCTCGATCTACAACTCACTATTCCATAGTGCAGGCTTCCAGATCAGATGATGGTGTTAGTAAGGCTGTCCTGCAATAACTATTCGAATAGAACTCTTTGTACTTCTCTCCAAGCAACTAAACAGCTACTTAATAGTCGCCACATGTGAAATCTCTGTGCAGTCAAAGAATGTTTACCTTCTAGTAACTGATTTTTCAAGAGGTCTTGTCCCCACAGGTTCCATGACCCAAATGCCTTCCCTGCTAATTTGAAGCCCTGTGCCAATGGGATTCCGTATTGGCGAGGGAACTGAGTGACACTTGAGCCTACTCCACTCTTTATGCCCTTGGCTATAAGCGCGGGTGGTAAGAGCACCTCGAACACAGGCAGGGTTCCAATGGATACTGCTATTCAAAAAGATTGCAATCTTGTGTGCATGGGCCAGAGTGGAATCTGTGGACAGTACATCTGAAAGAACCACACTTACTGTAAGGAAAGCAAGGTAGATAAAAATCAATTATTAAAAAAAAATTGAATTTTTTTATAAAAGGTTTTTTCCTCGAAAAGCATATCTTAATTAAAATTATAGCTCAAAGATATCTCATCATGGAATAGGGATTATACATTCTAATTCTATAGTATGGGACAATATTTTCATGTAATGTTTAAGAAAAGTTTTGTAAATTAGTTCCAATAGTTCATGGATTAGGGACCCAATTATATGCAGTTCCAGGACCTTCTGTATAGATTATTTAGGTTAATCTTTCTATCTATCCAATGGGACTCAGTGCTCAATCTAGAAAATACCACCAGAGACGCTTCGTTTTGCAGTTCTCAAACTGTGGATTTGTCTCTCCAGAGATAACATTTTTAAATAAATAAATATAGTTAGGGGAGAGATAACAGACTTCAACCTTATTGTCCCTCTTCAAATTTGTGTACACAGAGTCAATCCCTTACCTCCCTCTAAAAGTTTGTTGCTGTGTTAGACTGGATGAAGGGCCTTCCAGTCTCCTCCCAGCGCATCTTGTCCTGGATCACATCATGCATTTGTGCATGCTATGACTTGGCTGGTGTCCCGCCTACGCACCTCTACTGCTCACTCCACGTGGGCTCAAGCTTCATCCTCTGCTTTCCTGGTGCATGTGCCCATTCAGGAGATATGTAGGGCAGCAACTTGGTCATCGGTGCATACCTTCGCTGCCCACTATGCGATAGTGCAACAGTCTAGAGGTAATGCTGCATGTAGTTCAGCAGTCCTTCACTCCGCGACATCTCACTCCGACCCCACTGCCTAGGTTAGGCTTGGGAGTCACCTAATTGGAATCGATATGAGCAAGTACTCAAAGAAGAAGAGATGGTTACTCACCTTTATAACTGTTGTTCTTTGAGATGTGTTGCTCATATCCATTCCAAAACCACCCTCTCTCCCCTCTGTCGGAGTAGCTGGCAAGAAGGAACCGAGGGGGCGCTGGGTTGGCCGGGGCATATATCCGTTGATATAAACGTGCTACTCCAGGGAGCGCCTCAGCCGACCCACCGAGTGTTGCTAGGATAAAAATCTTCTGACGATCATGCATACGGCACGCACACATACCTAATTGGAATGGATATGAGCAACACATCTCGAAGAACAACAGTTACAAAAGTGAGTAACCATCTTTTATGCAAGAACTGCTAAGGCTGATTATTTTTACTATTTTATCACAAAATAGCCACTGGGTCAGAGACTGACTTTAAGCACTAAGTACCACAGAAAAGGATCTGGGGGTTATGGGTGGATCACAAATTGAATGAGTCAACAGTGTAATACTGTTGCAAAAAAGCAAACATCATTCTGGGATGAATCTCATTGGAGCTGCAGTGTTGTAAGCAAGACGAGAAGTAATTCTTCCACTCTATTCAGCACTGATAAGGCTTCTGCAGTACTGTGTCCAGTTCTGGGCATTACACTTCAGGAATGATGTGGACAAATGGAGAAAGTCCAGAGGAGAGCAACGAAAATGATAAAAGAGTTAGAAAACATGACCAAAGAGGAAAGATAGAAAAAATTGTTTTAATCTAAAGAAGCGAAGACTAAGGGGGGACATAAATCTTCCAGTATGTAAAAGTTTTTTTATAATGAGGAGGGTGACAATTTGTTTTCCGTATTCACTGAAGACAGCGCAAGGAGTTATGGGCATAAATTGCAGCAGGAGAGACTTAGATTATTAGGAAGAACTTCCTAACTGTAAAGATAGTTAAGCATTGGAAGAAATTACCTACAGAGGTTGTGGAATCTGTTGGAGTTTTTTAAGAACAGGTTAGACAAACAACTGTCACAAATGGACTAGAATAGAGGCAGTACAGGTAACACATCAGTCTTCTCCCCCACCTGCTGGAAAAGAGGTACTGAAAATTTTGACAAAGGGCTGTCCCAGGACCTGACTTCAGGGTTCCAGTTCCTATGTTGGACACCTATTGTCTGAAATACGATAAATATGAAGTAGTTTCTCCTATCTCTGCTGGAACAGAGAAGAGCATTCTTTGTTTCTCACTCACTCCAGAGTGAGTTGCCAATTTGTCCTTGGCATTTGCTTCTCTGACCCAAAGTTGTCCTGTATCCTCTTGGAGGTTATTTTGAAGTGGGTTTCTATACATGGATTTTTTTTTATCGATTAGTCAAAGATTCCACCTGGTCATATTGGAGTTTATTCCACTAGAACACACGCATCCTCTGTTGCCTGTTTGGATAATAGACCTATACCTGGGATATATAGAGCAGCTACACAGAGCTCGATCTACAACTCACTATTCCATAGTGCAGGCTTCCAGATCAGATGATGGTGTTAGTAAGGCTGTCCTGCAATAACTATTCGAATAGAACTCTTTGTACTTCTCTCCAAGCAACTAAACAGCTACTTAATAGTCGGTGGAAATTCTGCTCCTTTACTTCACCTCAGTCCCTTGGGTGCTGCTCTGATGAGATGTCTGTCATTCTCCCTTTTTTTGCTGCTGGGGGTGGGTGAGAGGATGTTTTCTACTACCTTCAGCAGCCACCATTGATTTTGCTCCATTACACTGCTCCCCACATGGTCATGAATAAACAAGGAAAACTAACACTGGTAACTTTCTCTCTCTCTCTGATCAGCAGAGGCATTGGGATAGTCTTGTTTTAGGATTGTGGAAAACAATACATTATTGGTTTACTTTCAGTTCATTTTTGGAACCGTTAACGTATAGAAGTATTTTTTAACAGAGTCTAGGTTCTGCAGAAGTGAAATCACTTGCCCAGGAAGACTCTTGTCCTCATGTTTCACTTCTGTTGATCTTCCTTAAATAACTTAAGTCCTGTTTTTCTTGGGAAAAAAGGTGACTCATCAGAAGTTTGCTTGGGGGAAAAAGTTCTTAATCTCTATTTGTAAGCATACCGTATGTTACCTAGGATACAAATGGATTCCTTATAAATTCACTACATGATGAAGTCTCAAATTCTTGAAGGTTGATGATTTCCTTCACTGATACATTTTTAATCTGTTCAAGTTTCACTCTACAATAGGAGACCAGATACAAGCTAGAGATTTTCTAGTCTTGAAGTCCTGTGTGAGGAAATGCCACGCTTATGGATGGACTAAATGTTGGGTCAAGGAGAGTTAATACTTGATACGGACATACTCTAGACTAGAGCAGTGGTTCTCAGCCAGGGATGTGTGTACCACTGAGCGTACTCAGAGGTCTTCCAGAGTTGCATCAACTCATCTAGATATTTGCCTAGTTTTACAACAGGCTCCATGAAGAACACTAATAAAATCAGTACAAACTAAAATTTCATAAACAATGATTTGTTTATACTGCTCTGAATACTATAAACTTAAATGTAAGTGCACTATTTATATTCCAATTGATTTATTTTATTATTATTATGGTAAAATGAGAAAGTAAGCATTTTTTTGGTAATAGTGTGCTGTGACACCTTTGTATTTTTATGTCTGATTTTGTAAGTTTTTAAGTGAGGTGAAACTTGGAGGTACACAAGACAAATCAGACTCTTGAAATGGCTTCAGTAGTCTGGAAAGGTTGAGAGCCATTGCTTTAGAGACTGGATGATAAGTAGAATGAAATTCTTTCCATTTAGGGTTTTCTTTGACTCGCATACTAAAGATGTCTGACTGGGAGTATTTTAGAGAGACTAGATTTGATAGAAACATCATCTGACCTTTACTCAAAGCAAATATTTGGTTTAAATACTGAATATGTTTTCGAAAGGATAGTCTGGTGTGGCAGCTTACCTTAAAATAATATTTTTACTTGAATAATTTGTATTTATTTTGTGATTTATTTACCCAAAAGTTTAATCTGAAATACAGCTGTCTTTGAGTGAATTCTTGATTTATTTATTTTTTTGGTTCAACTTCACAAATAGGCTGATTGAGGTATAAGAGTGTGTGACCTGTGGGGGGCCAGCTGTGGTCATTCAATTAGGGTGAACTGCAAAGATTGGGGCTGACAGTCCCCATAAATCTGGTGGATATTCCAATGCTTAGATTTACCAATTTAGCACAAAACAGCTTCTTTATTACTTTACTGGTTATTCAGAAGTCCAAAACAACACAGTTCCCTTAAAGCAACTCAGCCTCTGGCCTCCATCCAGGTACCCAAGTTAAATATGATGATGCAGATTCCTGTACTCTTATTTCATCATATAAAAGAAAAGGTGCCACTAGTCCCAAAGGTTCGAACGCATTACCTCTCAGGTTATTGAATAGTCCAGATCTTACCCAAATACATACTACAGCAAATTCTTATTAACTACACTAAAATTTATTAAAACACAAAAGAGAGAGAGCATGGTTAAAAGATTGATATACATATAGACACGAGTTCTTTGAGGTTCAGATTTGTAGCAAAGATGGTGAGCTTTCTGGTTGCAAAGAATTCTTTCAGTAATAGTTAATAGGTTATAGTCCAATGTCCAAGTATGATATTCAGGGCGTACCAGCATATCTGGGATCTCAGTCTTGTGACTCAAACTTCCCCCTATGAAGCTTAAGCGGATCTGAGATGATCAGGACCCAAGGGTCTTTTTATACAGTGTTCTAGCATCCACTTGACCACACTGTCCTGGCTAAACAATAGGCTTTTGATGTAACCTTTTGCTTTCTAAACACCATTAGTAATTAGTTACACAAATTAACATAGGGCAATTTATCCATTAGGCTGTCTAGTAGAAACTTCAAAGAGACATATAGACAATGACATTATTTCACCCAAGATTCATCTAAATGTTAATATTCCCTTTTGATCTCTGAATCAATAATTATAGTGACAGGAACTGTCTGTTTATGGGTAGCATATAAGAGAGACACAATTAGTATTCTAACAATATAGGTTTGCATTTCAAAGTTCTGGCCTATTTAGCACAAATGGCCCTAGTTATCATTCACATACCTTTCTAACATGACTTTTAAAGGTGGTCTTTGGGTCATTCAGCCTGCAAGCTGTTTAACCCTTTCTAGCCATGTGTCACAGAGGGTTGTAGATTGCCTTAGGTCATACTATGAGGCAGCGGCTCTTCCTTGTTTTCAGCCATTATTTGTAACTATTGGGCCATACTGAGTTGAACTGATGCAAATTATATGATGCAATGCTAGTTTTACAATGCAAAACTTTCTTAATGAAACATAGAACCAGAGTCGTCATGAATTCCTGAGGCTTACTGCTTGTTAAAGAATCTTTCCAGTAAAAGTTTTGTTGTGTATTGTCAGTGTTGTCCAAAGACTTCCTGCCAGAATATGCCCTCTGGGTGGGGGGACCAAGGCCAGGGCTACACTAACAAGTTAGGTTGATCGGCTACATTATTCAGGTGTAAAAAAAACAAACAAACAACCATACACCTCCCCCTAAATCACACCCTTGAGCAAGGTAGTTAAGCTGATGTAACCTGTGATGTAGACCACGCTAGATCAACAGCAGAATTCTGCTGTTGATCTAGCTACTGCCTCTCGGGGAGGTGGATTACTTACTTTGATGGGACAACTCCTCCTGTCACTTTAATAAAGGTCTATGCTGAAGTACTGTAGCAGTGCATTTCTAGTGAAGACACAGCCCAAATTTATTTAGCTCATATACAGTAACTAAAGGGGAAATGAGCCGCATAATTCCAGATTTAAAACTGGCAGAGTACTATTCTTAAACCGAAGGATACAAAACAAATCAAGAAATTACAGGCAAGTGTTAAAGAACTATGTAAAAAGTGAATTGACAAAGGTAAAAACACAAATACATTTATATGGTGTACTAAAATGCAGCTTCTCTACTACAATTCAAAACTTCTAAAACCACATCTAGATATATCCAAAGGAAGTCTTGCTGCAAAACATCTATAAACTAGTGTTTGTGAGAAGGCACATGATAATAGGTCTGAAGTATTCTTTCCCCACCTTTCTTGCTGAAAACTAGGGCTGTCAATTAATTGCAGTTAACTCATGTGATTAACTAAAAAAATAATAATAATTTCTATTAAATGATAGTATCAGAGGGGTAGCCATGTTAGTCTGGATCTGTAAAAGCAGCAAAGAATCCTTTGGCACCTTATAGACTAACAGAGGTTTTGGAGCATGAGCTTTCGTAGGTAAATACCTACTTTGTCAGATGCATGACGAAGTAGATATTCACCTACGAAAGCTCATGCTCCAAAACCTGTGTTAGTCTATAAGGTGCCACAGGATTCTTTGCTGCTATTAAACGATAGAATATCAATTGAAACTTATTAAATATTTTTGGATGTTTTTCTACATTTTTCAAATACATTGATTTCTATTTCAACGCAGAATACTAAGTGTACAGTGCTAACTTTATATTATTTTTATTACAAATATTTGCACTATAAAAAGATGAGATAGTATTTTTCAGTTCACCTAATACAAGTACTGTAGTGCAATCTCTTTATCATGAAAGTGTAACTTACATATGTTGATTTTTTTTGTTACATAACTGCTCTCAAAAATAAAACAATGTAAAACTTTAGAGCCTACATATCCACTCATTCCTACTTGTTCAGCCAACTGCTAAGACAAACAAGTTTGTTTACATTTACGGGTGATGCTGCCTGCTTCTTATTTACAATGTCACCTGAAAGTGAGAGCAGATGTTTTGCATGGCCCTTTTGTAGCCAGCATTGCAAGGTGTTTACGCGCCAGATATACATTCGTATGCCCCTTCATGCACTTTAATGAATGTATAGTTTTGAAAACATTTTCCCAGGGTTTACATCATCTTCACATGCTTGATCAAAGGAAAAAAACATAAAGAGTTCTACCTGAAGCAGATTGACCACCTTTAGAAAATCACCCAATTCATTTAATTTCCTATGAGTTCCCCGGGCAATACTGTTGCTGAAGTGACTGTATCCAAATTACTATCCTACAGAATTGCAAAAGGTGATGATCTGGGTTGCCTAACTGTGTAAGGCTATGTGTCAAGGCTCATTTGATGTGAGGCTGAACAGCTTCTACTGACTTACTCAGGGCTGTATTCATTAGGCATATGAAAGGCAGATATATGGAAAGAGAACCGTATGTTTATAAAGCACCATTGCTCGGATTCAGTCTCTAGAAGGAATTCCACTTTGGATTCTCAGGGTTGGAGAACCTGTTTCTAAATTAAGAATCCAAAAACGTTTCTTCCCCAGAGTTTATTTTAGGATGTACTTTTTTGAGTTGGCCACACTTTCACTTTTCTTGTTTTCAAAAGCATCAGGCTTAGAAAGCCTGTAGAAAGCATCTAAAGAAGTATCTTCTCTTTCTCTTGTTTTTAAAACAAACTTTTTGTTCATTGCTGGTCTTTCTTGATTGTTTCCATCTTTTCTTTTGAGGCATCCTTCAAACTACTTATTCTTCAGCAGTGAGAATGGTGCCCAGATGGTATTTTGTTTTAGGGATAATTACTACTTTTCTGAAGATCTCATCTACTAGGAATCTCACTCATCCACTTCACCTGTCTTGGAGGGAACCTTCCTGAGGTGTGTTGTTTTATTTTAATCTTTACACTTCTTTAGTCTTCTCTTAATTTTTCAATCCTTTCACTTTGGCTTATTTTTCTTTAGGAAGTCTGTGCTGACTGCTAAATCATAAACTGAGTAAAATGTTCCAAAAGGTGCTTAAGCTATGTGGTAACATACAATCCCCAAAAGATAAGCGACTCATTCTTTTGCCCACTACTGTGGGTTCTTAGGGCATGTCAACATTGTAGAGCAGTGCACACTGTGGGAGTGTGGTTTCTAAAGCGCACGAGAGTACACCAGCGCACTACACAGACCAATGCACAGCACATTTGTGTGCTTTAGAAATCACCCTTCCAATAGAGCGCGTCACATCACTGTTTAGACAAAGGTCAGGTCTACACTACAAACTTAACTTGGTATAACTACGTTACTTGGTGTGAAAAATCCACACCCTTGCATGAACCAGTTATACCAACCTAACCCCCATCAACAGACTTCTCCCGTCAACATAGCTACTGTCTCTCACAGAGATGGATTAACTATGACAACAAGAGAAGCTCTCCTCTTGGCAGAGTAACATCTTCACTGAAGTGCTTCAGTGGCACAGCTGTGCTGCTGCAGTGGTTTAAGTATAGACCTGCCCAAACCCTCAAACAAGATGTAAGGTAAATCATGTGAAGATAAATTAAAGCTCATTAAAACCCCTCCCCCCGCTGCTCACTCCTGAATATGAAGGGGATATTTTATGCACATTGATTTCTCACCTCTCATTGATTACCTTAAGTCTCAGAAGTGTCCCCAAAGTAGACATGCCCTTAGAGACCAAAGCCTTTGAGTTTGGACAGTTTTGAGTGTCTTTCTAGGTAAAAATCCAGCAGTGTGAATCATACAAGATGTCTTCATGAGGCAGAATTATACAGTTATCTTCCCTTCTCTCCCTCCAGAACTCTTGGAGTTCTCCATTACTGTACTCTTCTCTCCTATCCCCACAGTTTCCCAACTGTTAAGAGGAGGGGAAGGAATTAGAGGTGTTTTTCTTCTTCCCTTCTTGTTGCTTTAATTTCACAGGGAAATGGAGGTAAACTCTTACCACTGGGCAAACAGTCTGCAGTTGCTTTCTTATTAAATGTGTAACAGTAATCATAGGAAGATGTGCTTTGAATTTTCCTGTATTCATCAAACCATTGCTTACGAAATCTGCTCCCCAAAATTTTGGGGAGTTTCAGGCATTGATTAATGTGAGCTTCAGGGAAGCTAATGAACCATTTACAAATGACTGCTGTGAGGTTTTATTGCTTGTGCACTATTGGGAGTTTTGATATGGCTATTTCCTGTTTGGCTCCCTGGCTGTACCATGTCAATTTGTATTTTAAACATTTTTTTAAAAAGAGAAGCTTGTCTAGAGTAGACGCTTGTTCTCTTTAATTCATTTTTTATCACCACCCCTTTTTGTCAGGTAGTTAACAGTAAATTTTCAGATCTTTGTCAGAAAATGGTATTCTGTAGAACAGACGGTAGGGCAAGGGTAGTACACAGGCAGACCAGGTGCCAAATCTGGACTGCCAGACACTTTTGAAAGCACCCTGAAATCTTTTTATTTACTAATTCTTATTATTTTCTCTGGAGTTTGGACTTTGACAAAAAATAATCGACTTACCGCTGTGGTAGGGGAAAGCAAAAGAGACATGGATGTCCAGGTATTCTGTTGGTGCTTTTATACTAATAGTGGGGTAACTGGGAGCACTTTTATGTCAGCTTAGCTAAAAACTTGTGTTTATGTTGAGAGAAACCAAAATACTGTAGTAAATTCTGAATTAGAGAACATATTTAGCTGAAAACATAAATTGCTTTTAGCATACAATAAATCAAGATAGTGTTCAATGTTTTGAAATCACACTGATTAGATTTAAGTTGTTTTATATCAGTTGGTGAAATATTTAATGGAGAAGTTACAGAATTGTAGTATTTTAGTTGCAAGACATGTCATGTAGCTTCATATTCATTGTCTGCATATTTTAAAGTGCCTTTAAGCAACTCCTAATGCTGCATTATTTATACTGTTTTATGATATGCACTTTTTTTATAAAGGAAAAGTTGTTTGCATTTCTGTTTCATCAGTTTTGTAGTACTTCAGGAAACTGGTATATTTTTGTGAAAAAGGCCCTGAGACGAAATTACTATCTGTCTATACTTCAAACCTACTGACAAAATTAATGGCAATATTTTTTTCCTCTTACCATAGCAAAAGAAAGGGTGAAAACCTGGCCCAGTTGAAATAAAAGGTCAGGATGTTGCTTCAAAGTGTTTGTTTGAAATCCATTGATGATTGTTTTCTAATGTCCACTTACTTTTTCTGAGCTCTGGTTATTTTCTAAATGCATGTTTAGGGATGTCCCATTTATGTACTTTCTACTTCTGGAGGTTAGACTGTCGGTTTAAATGTTCTAATGTGTTTTAAATACACTTGACACTGTGTATGAGTAAGGCTACAAGTCTGTCACAGAAGTCACAGATTCTGTGACTTTCCGGGACCTCTGTGACTTCTACAGTGGCTAATGCTGGCTCAGTGGCTGCTCGAGCCAGGCAGCCCCTAGGCTAGCAGCAGCAGTTTTGGTGTGTGGGAGTGGGCTCAGGGCTAGGGGTTGGGAGGTGTGGGGGAGGCTTACCTCAGGGTGGGGAGCTCCCTGGCTCCCATTAGCATGGCCCTGCAATTCCTAGACTGCAGAGATGCTCCCTGCCCCTGCAGCTCCCATTGGCTGTGGTTCCCAGCCAACGGGAGCTGCGCAGCCGGTGCTTCTGGCAGGAGCAGCACGCGGCTCCCCCTGGGCCTGGCCCCTCTGCCGCCTAGGAGCTGCAGGCACACGCAGAGCCGGATAGTCTAGCATAGACCAGCAGGGGTCCCTGGGCATGTGCCATTGCTCACTCTGTCTCCTCCAGCACCAGCAGAGTCCCAGGCCACCTCCCCCAGAACCTGTGGTGCCCCGGGACCACCTCCTCCTCCGCCCCCACCCCCGAATACCTGCGGCCCTCCGCCCAAGTTTTAGTAGGGGTATATAGTAAAAGTCATGGACAGGTCATGAACCCTGTATTTTTGTTTACTGCCCAAGACTTGTCCATGGCTTTTACTAAAAATATCTGTGACTAAAGCGTAGCCTTATGTATAACAGAGGTTCTCCTCTTCAGACTTTATAATCTAGATAGATAATATACCAGCATGGAAGCAAACTGTAAAAGTTTACAGAGCCTGTTGGTGGTGACTTTGTTTTGTTTTGTTTTTTTGCTGCTTTGCTAGCTTCTTCAAATGATTCACACCTTTATTGTCTTTACAGTTCCAGCTTAACTGCTCCACTTTTGTTAACTCTAAGTGCTCTCTCTGCTGTGCTAGCTCCCTAGAAAGAAATAGCTCCCTTGCATAGAGAAAAGTGACTGGGTACCTGCTGACGTCAATACTTCTTTTTTTCCCTAAAAGTTTTTGAAGATGGTTCCCAAATCTCTAGAGGTCTGTGCTAACTCTTCTCATGCCACTGCAACTGCTCTGGCAGCAGGATGTTGGGTCTGCTTCAGGGGGGTGCCTCCCTCCCTGCATGGGAATGTCTGCTGGAGATTGAACCCAGCCTGGTGAGGTCTTCTCTACTGCTTCATAGTTCTTACAGTGTAATCAAGTGTTTGGTCTTAGATACAGGGTCTGGACAAAAAATCATCTAACATCTACTAACCAGATGCTCAAGATGTCGTCCTAACATTTTTACTGGACCAAAAAGATGGGGAAATTATTTTGAAGCTTGTTTTCCATGTCCTAATGAAATGAGCACTGTAAAGTCAAGGAGTAATTCACAGCTCTCATCTGCTCCTTGAATTAACTCTTTACTAGATATGTGGTCCCACCTCTTTCTGCACTCATTTGGAGAGTGGATTCCTCTTGCTCATTCTGATTTGAAAAAAATGGATAAGTTTATGAATTTTCCCATGATCTTGTCTAACTTTAAATTACATAACAATGAGTACTTAAAGTAGTTTAAGGTTGTTGTGGTCTCACTTTTTAGAAAGGTATCTTGATGAGCCTCACTTTTTAATTACTAATTGGCACAGCGGAGTGGAAATCAGTTGTATGTCTGCCAGTCTTCACTTTACTTTTCATTATTCATTGCCCTAAATATTTCTGGGTGAGACTTCCTGAAGGAAACTTCTTAAGAGTTGTTAGCTTAAAAAAAATGATTTTCATGAGGCACTCCTATCCTGATATTTTTGAATGTTACAAAGAGACCAGCAAACAGACTTGGGTGTATGAATTCTTACCTCCCCCATAGATTAGGGCTCTGATACCTGCTATTGGAGGATCCACTTAATCTTTAAAGGAATTTATGGGTACCTGTGTGTCTCTCTCTCTCCTATCCCAGCCCGATTAGCTTATTTCTTCAGTTATACTCCTTACCCATTTATTCATCTTCATGCAGAATATGCACGTTCCAAAGTAGCTGAACAATTTTCCTGATAGCTAAACAGGTCCTGTGAATATTCTTTAAATTAAAGGATGTTGCTTCTCTGTTGCTGGACTTACTATTTTACCAGGCTGAATGAAATGGGATAGAATGCACTTATGAGGTTATTTTCCCCCTCTCTAGTGAGTCTATTTAAAAGCAAATTAAGCATAAATAGAAACTAGCTTTAATACTTTGTTATACTGTCAGGAAATAAGGTGTTGTATCTCTAGTATAGCATAAATGCTTTGAACTTTTGTAAGAGATCTGGGCAGGGTTGGCTGAAAATAAATATTGTGTTTATGTTCCTTTGAATGTTTGATTTAGGAGAAAAAAAGATGGCCTTTATATAGTTAAGTGATATTAATAAGAAACAGGTATGAAATGACTGATTTAGAAAATTCTTTGATATCTTTGACTTCATTCCAGTTAAATCCTTTAAACTTATTATGCTTAGGAAAATGTAATTACTGCTCTACCAAATAGCTTAAAGAATAAGCAGTACTTAATTGGAGAGTATTCCTAAAATGTACTTCTGCTTAGTCCTTAGTTTCTCTTTAAAATGTAATTGTATATAGAAGCAAATATATCAAGCCAGAATATAATCAACCATTTTTACTTTTCACAATTGGTGGATAGCATGCATAAAGGGCCACGTATCTGACACAGTCTGGAGCAAAGACTGAGTGTTCTTATGAATGGGGATGCTTTTCTGTTGCTTTCATATATTCGTTGGCTGAGTTAATTGTTTCTTATATGTAATTTAACCCCGGGTGGTCATCCTTTTGAAGCATTCCAAGTTTTTTTTTGCATGGGGATCTTTTCTTGTCTAAATAGAAATAAATATAGCAATTGGCTTGTCATGGAGAATACTCAAATTGTTTTTCTTTAGTGTTTAGGGAAGATGAAGAGTGTGGTATTGTTCCCTTGCTGCAGCAGTAGCAGGGCAGAACTCGTGTGTATGGGGGTCAAAACTGTGAAAGTCTTGAAATTAATCTGTAATAAAGATGATGTCCTAACCATACTTCAGTTAGGGACAGCTCTGGAGTGTTTTCTCTGAAAAGCCATGCCTAACCATGTCTTAGTAGAACAAGCATTGCCTCCTTCCAATCCAGATGTAAAGCTCACTGCTTCACCCTCACTCTTCTGCTAAGCAGCACATAGTATACCAGTATTTGCTTCAATAGTTAAAGCATGTATAATTTCCTTTCGGGGCCAAAAATGGAAAAGAAAATTCAAATGAAATGCCAGTGTGTTTGTTTTACCATGGAAAGTGATCACATCACAGTGATGGCCTGGTTTAAAAGCATAGATAGAAAATCTAAAAAAACTGAAGGTAGCAATTTACAATGAATCTGAATTTGCAAATATTTCATTCTTGGCACATACACAGAGGCCTCTGCTCTATTGCCCTCATTTTGGGAGGATGAATCCTCACTTGAATTTGGCTACAGAGATAAGGGAGTTGCAAATCAATGGTAAGCCCTTTACTTTGACTGCTTCGTTCATTTAATAGTGAAAAGTGCAAGGTCATGCATTTAATGATTAATAACAAGAACTATTGTTATAAGCTGGGGAGGCATCAGTTGAAAGTAACAGAGGAGGAGAAGGACGTTGGAGTATTGGTTGATCATAGGATGACTATGAGCCACCAATGTGATTTGGCCGTGAAAAAAGCTAACGTGATCTTGGCATGCATCAGGGGAGGTACTTCCAGTATAGATAAGGAGGTGTTAGTACCATTATACAAGGCACTGGTGAGACCTCATCTGGAATACTGTGTGCAGTTCTGGTCTCCCATGTTTAAGAAGGATGAATTCAAATTGGAACAGGTTCAGAGAAGGGCTACTAGGACTATCCAAGGAATGGAAAATCTTGTCTTGTTTATGCTAACCAAAAGAAAGCTGAGGGGAGATATGATTGCTCTCTATAAATATATTCAAGGAATAAATACCAGGGAAGGAGAGGAATTATTTAAGCTCAGTGCCATTGTGGACACAAGAACAAATGGATATAAACTGGCTATCAAGAAGTTTAGACTTGAAATTAGATGAAGGTTTCTAACCATCAGAGGAGTGAAGTTCTGGAACAACCTTCCAAGGGGAGTAATGGAGGCAAAAGACATATCTGGCTTCAAGAACATAAGAACAGCTGTACTGGGTCAGACCAAAGGTCCATCTAGCCCAGTATCTGTCTACCGACAGTGGCTAATGCCAGGTGCCCCAGAGGGAGTGAAGCTAACGGGCAATGATCAAGTGATCTCTCTCCTGCCATCCATCTCCATCCTCTGATGAACAGAGGCTAGGGACACCATTCTTTACCCTTCCTGGCTAATAGTCATTTATGGACTTAGCCACCATGAATTTATCCAGTTCCCTTTTAAACATTGTTACACTCCCAGCCTTCGCAACCTCCTTAGGTAAGGAGTTCTACAAGTTGACTGTGTGCTGTGTGAAGAAGAACTTCCTTTTATTTGTTTTAAACCTGCTACCTATTAATTTCATTTGGTGACCCCTAGTTCTTGTATTATGGGAATAAGTAAATAACTTTTATTTATCCACTTTCTCCACATCACTCATGATTTTATATACCTCTATCATATCCCCCCTTAGTCTCCTCTTTTCCAAGCTGAAGGGGCCTAGCCTCTTTAATCTTTCCTCATATGTGACCCTTTCTGTAATGTTCTTGGGAGGCTACAGGCCTACCCCGGGTGCTCTGCAAGAACGAGGCCCACACACACTGTGAGTTTTTGGCTTTAATGAAGGTAAAGTGACACACCCGCAATGGGGACTCCTGGCATTGCTGTCACGGAGGCGGGGAACCCAGCGCTCCGAAGCTCGGCCTGATATGGAGTCCAAGGGCGGGACTGGGACCATGCAACTATATATACAGAATACAAATACAACTCATACATAAGCAAATAGGGGCTTTCCACAGGGTGTGTCCGCCCTTTGGCCAAGGGCCATGCAAACTAGTTCTAACTGGTTAAAAGCAAGTTATAACTGGCGTGCCGTGTCCTACAATGACCGGCCGCCGAGAAAGCGGAACTACCCTATCTAGGCCGTAACAGTCTTCCGCGGTTCCCTATACTCTCCAAACCCCTAATCATTTTAGTTGCCCTTTTCTGAACCTTTTCTAGTGCTAGAATATCTTTTTTGAGGTGAGGAGACCACATCTGTACACAGTATTCAAGAGGTGAGCGTACCATGGATTTATATAAGGGCAATAATACATTCTCTGTCTTATTCTCTATCCCCTTTTTAATGATTCCTAACATCCTGACTAAGACTGATAAGTTTATGGAGGGGATGATATAATGGGATAGCCTAATTTTGGCGATTAATTTGTCTTTGACTACTAGTGGCAAATATGCCCAATGGCTTGTGATGAGATGTTAGATGGGGTGGGATCTGAGTTACTACAGAGAATTATTTCCTGGGTGTCTTGCTGGTGAGTCTTGCTCACATGCTCAGGATTTAGCTGATCGCCATATTTGGAGTCGGGAAGGAATTTTCCTCCAGGGCAGACTGGCAGAAGCCTTGGGGTTTTTTCCTTCCTCTGCAGCGTGGGGCACGGGTCACTTGCTGGAAGATTTTCTGCACCTTGAAGTCTTTAAACCATGATTTGAGGACTTCAGTGGCTCAGACACAGGTTTGATACAGGAGTGGGTGAGTCAGATTCTGTGGCCTGCATTGTGCAGGAGATCAGACTAGATGATCATAATGGTCCTGTCTGACCTTAAAGTCTATGATTCTATGATTTCTGGATACTTAATATCCAGAAAAAATATACCAGAAGTATAACAGATTCAGAAATGGGGGACAGTTACTAGAGGTATGGAAAATTCCAGGATATTTTTAAAGATTGTGAAATTAATGTGATGAGGAAATGAATGAGGTGACATAAGAGATAAGAATGCTGCCCGATTGACTTTCTCTAGCACTTATTTATCTTCTCATAGCACAGGAATAAGGAGATGAATGAAAATTAAATGAATGAAATTTTAAAAATAAAATTTTATTTAAACACAACGTATAGCCATTTTATGGCAGCAAATGCCACAAGTTACAGAGGCAAAGTGTTGGGCTGCAGTAATTCTTCAGTAGCCATCTCTGCTTAGAAAATGACCTTAAGGGGGATAGTGATGTTTTGGGGAAATCCTTGTGGAACTGTGCTGGCCAGGGAGATGGGCAGAGCAACAGAGTCCTGGCATCCAGGAGATTGGCTTGGTTTGGGATTAAACTCATTGGGAAAACCTCATTTTCTCCTACCTTAAATTAATTATTTGGAGAATGCTCAAGGATCTGATTTTCCTTGGATATATTTATTTTTACTATAGTGAAATCCTCCAGATCCCCTCTGACACTTATTTCTAGAGAAAAGGGGATGGTCCAGGCCAAGTTCTGGAAGATCAAGGACAGGAAACAGAAGAATGAGTTTCCCGGGAGGAGAACCTTGAGAATAGAAAACATTATTCTCAAATAGATGAGCTACCAGTTTTAATTGTGGCGAGAACATTAAAAAAATCATAAGGAAGAAAAAAAGCAGATGGTGAGCATGCCACAGTAACAGAAGTAGAACAAGATAGTAATTTTGTCCTTGGAGTTTTTTTTCACATAGACCCTTTTGCAAAAGGAAATGTTCAGATCACCAGTCCATTTCATATAGGTAACTAAATAGTCATCAGGTCTGGAGTTGAAAACTGGCAATAAAAGATTGCATATCTTACTTCCAGTACATTAACTTGGATATCAACAACTGTGTGTATTAACTTCAAAAATAAATGATCAGAAATTCCTTTTACTCCCACTTAATCCTGAGTGAAGTATATGGCAACTGGACGATAGCTGGTTTAAATAAAGATGGTGCTTTTACTCCGTTTTATCAGCCTTTTCGTCATTACTTCAATTTCACACCAAGGATACAATTGCTGTGCCACCTTAAGAACTAGAGTATTTCTCCAAACCATCTTTTGAAGTCATGGGATATACCTTATCAAAGGGATGATGTGGGGAAGACTTGCCAAGCCACTGGGCAAAGCTTGAATAATAAATATTGGTACTATTTGAACATTTCTTCTAGAAGTCTGGTTGGCAAAAATTATACTGAAGACATTTTTTTGTTTTAAAACTATTGGCTTATTTTAAAAAACGTTTGACTTTTCCACAATAAACTGCACATTAGTATTTCTACATCGCTACAGAGTTGTTTACATTTGAACAATGTTATGAACAATGTTCAAATGTAAAATGCTGTCTTAATGCACATGACTGCCTGGTCCAGTGTGTGCTTCAAATACAGCAGCTTCAAATGAAGCTATTTCTATGAATTTGCAAGAGGAAGGATTATAAATTGGTCATTTTTTGCTTCTGCTTGGGTTTAATTACAACACTGGAAGGCCTTCTTATCTCCAACTATATAAATTTACTATGAAGTACTAATGGCAAATACTCGTGTGTTCTGCATGCAAAATGTGTGTAATGTTTTAAGGCCTATTTTAATTAGGGTAGCTGGTTTTTAATTTTCCTCAGCATGGTGTGGTTGCTTAGTGTCCCATTCTAACAAAGAATGCAACAATGAAGTAATTAAGACTGATAGATTAAAAAAAACAAAAAAAAAAAAAACTCTGGTTCCAACTCTGGTTCCAACCAGGGCATCAAAACTTTCTCTCTCGAATTTTATATAATAACTTTTGGCCTGATTTTCAAAGTTATTAACACCTGACGTTTACATTCATTTGCTGGAATTTTGAGGGCACCCACCTTTTTATTGCCATTCCTCTTATGAGCATTTTGAGTTCTTAAGGGTTTAGATTTCTGGACCCAAACCTTTACTTTAGGGAGCAAAATCATATAGAACCTATGCTCAATTCCTTTAAGTGCCTTATATCCAATTAAAAATGATTTGCAAGACACAAAAATATTATATCTGATCTCCATCTACTCATCTCCTCTTTTCTATTCTTCCTCCCCACTACTTTCCACAGTTAAGCTTTTACTTGTCTTTTTGTCCCCAGTCTGAACTATTGAATCCCTTTCTTTTAAGTTGTTTCCACAAAGCCTTCTTTCAGTTTGCCTTATTATTAACTCAGAAGCAAATTCTATGCATGAAGAGTATTGTGTGCGGATTGTGATATTTCAGATACTGAAGGAAACTATACATAATGGCTATACTTATGTGTAGGAAGAATAATTGCTTAGAACACACTTAATGAATGTCAGGACTACTTAGAAGAATATCTTGTTTCAAACGATCACTTGTGAAGCTTATTTTGTGCTATCACTTTTGAATATTCACTTTCCAAAATAGAAGAAGCAGAAGTCTTCACTTTTTATTTAAAAACATGAAACATATGTAATAGACGGTAAACAAGTAGTGGCCTAGAGCATTGAATACATAGTATTCACCACTCGGGGCACGAGCCCCCACCACTTCCCATCCAGGAGGGTTTGTGGGAGGAAGAAATTCTCAAGACAAAGCCAGCCCTGGAGTCGCTCATCCATTTTGAGTGGGTAGCAGCAACCCTCAATTCCCTGTACATTCATTACTTTTCTTTCTGAAGTTTTTTACTTGGGTAATGTGACTGACATGCTGTTTCCTCCAAGCCCCTCCTGTCCGTTACTCCACAGGCTGCTCACCATCAGCTTTGACATCCGTGTTCCTATTTTCCTGTTCCTAATGCCCCTACCACTTAACATCCTCTGTCCCTTCCTTTGGTTTTCCTTGTTTTGTTTCTTCTCATCCTTTGTCTGCTAGGTTGCTTTAGCAGCCTAATTTAGCACATACCCTTAATTTGTCTTCTGGCAGATGTCTACACAGCGGTAGAGAAGTCAGTTCACAAGCTTATCTATGCCAGCTGACCATTCAGATATCTAGTCTTGCAGTGAGTCTTGTGGTAAGGCAGAAGTACCCAATATCTAGCATAACTTTAAAGCCATTGTTCTGGGCCCTGTCTGCACTATATGTAAATCCAGGCAAAGCTCTCAAACACCAGTGCTCCTGGCCAGCTCTCCTTGTGTTCCCTTCCATCCTCAGGGTAGCCAGGTTTCTCTTCCAAATTTCTTGTAGACTCAACATAAGTCAGAAACCTTCTGCAGGGAAATGTCTAGGCCAGGAGGCTTGATTTCAAGCTGAATCCTCAGGGATGTTTCTTCAACCTTTTTTGTTTGTTTGTTGCTAGCATGGAAAAATATTCATATCACTGCACATTAAGGCTTTCTTTTAATTGCCATGTTTGGCCTGCAGAAGTAAGCCTTCAATTTTGAGTAGAAACTGTAATGCTAGCAGTGCAGAATGAAGAAAATGCAAGTATGTTTCTTTTAGGAATGCAAAGGAAAAATGTCAAGTTGTTCTATTCACTGACACTGTTGAAATGCTGAGACTCAGATTACTGTGTTGTTGTTTTTTTCCTTTTCCAGGCCAGTATGGAAATCCTTTAAATAAATACATTAAACATTATGAAGGATTGTCGTATGATGTGGATTCATTACACCAAAAACACCAGCGTGCCAAAAGAGCAGTGTTGCATGAAGACCAATTTCTGCACCTAAATTTTCATGCACATGGAAGGTGAGTAATTTTTATTTAAAGCTTTTCACCTTAAGAATACTTTCCATTTATTTTAACAAAATACAGATTCATTGGTTGAAGTACTATACAAGTGCATATAAATGCTACATAACTTGAATGTTAAAAATATTTTAACGATACCTTTCATAATGCAAGTGAATTAACTGTAAGTGTTCAGAGTAAATCATACTGAGTTGTAACTGTCATTTTTACATAGACTTCCTCAAATTTTTTTGTTTAACCTCAAACTAAAGATTTTATTTTTGGCTAAGCTTAAATCTCTTTTTTGGTTTTTGAAATATATTAAGAGTGGAGTGGCATAGTTATTCCTGGTTTTGTAATGCTTTTTTGGACTTTGTGAATAACTTAATGCTGTACGCTGAACTTTGCCTGTGAGTAGTCTTCATTGTAGAAAATAGTCCAATTGGGGACAAAATACTAAATTTCATAAGCAACTAAAAATGCATTTTCTATACTTATAACTGAAAACTGAAGTTATCTAATTCCATGTTGCCAGAGAAAATTAGGTAATTCCATAGTGTCACATTGTAGATAAATGGGGTGTGTTGGTGAAAGCTAGCACTGTGTTGCAAAGATTTGAAAAACCCTGGCCCTGCAGGTAGCTGCTCTTCTCCCCCTTCCCCTTCTCCCCCACCCCCCATAAAGAGAACTCTTGCATTTAACTTAACTTTTGCGCTTCCTGATTTTTATGGTCAAATTTGCTCTGAGACTGTCTAAATGCTATAAGTGCTACAGGAGCACAGTTTTTTGGTCGCATAGCTGTAGGGGTTTTTCTGTTGTTATGTTGCCTGATTCTTTAGTAGTAGTTAATTATTATTGATTTCCAATTAATACTAATTAGGGTACTATAGGTTCTAGTCCTAGGATCTGGCATGACAGAATCAAGGTTGAGTTCAGTATCTGGTTGGGAACCCCAGAGTACATACTGTAGACACTCAGACTGAGGGGAAAGCAAAGCTTTAACACCTTTTGTGAACACAGTTAGTAAAGCCACAAACCGCAAAAAAAGATAGCAAAAATACAGAGTTACAGTGATCTATTGTACCATTCCTCACATATGTACTCATATAGTCATACCCTTGCTTGGGGATCAGATGGCAAAAGACAACCTGCACTGTCCCTGGCATGCCAAACGAATACCAGGGTTCAGATTGACAGATAACAATGACCCCCTTTATGTGGTGGTCTGGCCTCTTGTAGGGCCCAGGTGCTATCATGAATAGTCATTCAAATGCGCAGTCTCCCTTGTTCATATCCAACTTTTATCCTATAGATAAGTGTATTAATGATTTTTGCTTATTACCATATACATCAGTTAATTGCCAGGGCAAATACTTGGTTAAGCATCTGCTGACAATCTATCCAAACATAACAAGCCTAGAATCAGCTCAACATTCCTGTGGTTACCTGGTAGCATTTTGGACAGCCCCTTCCCTTTAGCATGCTATTCTCAGTTCCCGAAAACTCAGAGTAACATGGCCATTTACCTGTGCCAGAGTTCACAGGCCTCAAAGCCTTATGCTAATTTATACCTTATATTAACTGCTTAACCTTATGTCTTATAGACTCATAGACTTGAGGGTCAGAAGGGACCAAAATGATCATCTAGTCTGACCTCCTGCACAAAGCAGGCCATAGAACCCGACCCATCCACTTCTATAACAAACCCCTAACCTATATCCGAGTTATTTTAAAGTCTTCAGATTGTGGTTTGAAGACCTCAAGCTGCAGAGAATCCACCAGCAACTGACCCATGTCCCACGCTGCAGAGGAAGGCGAAAAACCTCCAGGTCTTCTGCCAATCTGCCCCGGAGGAAAATTCCTTCCCAACTCCAAATATGGCGATCAGCTAAACCCTGAGCATATGGGCAAGACTCACCAGCCAGCACTCAGGAAAGAATTCTCTGCAGTAACTCAGATCCCATCCCATCACAGAGCACTGGGCATACTTATCTGCTAATAATCAAAGATCAATTGCCAAAATTAAGCTATCCCATCATACCATCCCTTCTATAAACTTATCAAGCTTAGTCTTAAAGCCAGATATGTCTTTTGCCCCCACTACTCCCCTTGGAAGGCTGTTCCAGAACTTCACTCCTCTAACGGTTAGAAACCTTCGTCTAATTTCAAGTCTAAACTTCCTAGTGTCCAGTTTATACCCATTTGTTCTTGTGTCTACATTGGTACTAAGCTTAAATAATTCCTCTCCCTCCCTAATATTAATCCCTCTGATATATTTATAAAGAGCAAGCATATCCTCCCTCAGCCTTCTTTTGGCTAGGCTAAACAAGCCAAGCTCTTTGAGTCTCCTTTCATAAGGCAGGTTTTCCATTCCTTGGATCATCCTAGTAGCCCGTCTCTGAACCTGTTCCAGTTTGAATTCATCCTTCTTAAGCATGGGAGACCAGAACTGCACACAGTATTCCAGATGAGGTCTCACCAGTGCCTTATATAACGGTACTAACACCTCCTTATCTTTGCTGGAAATACCTCTCCTGATGCATCCTAAAACCGCATTAGCTTTTTTAACGGCCATATCACATTGGCGGCTCATAGTCCTCCTGTGATCAACCAATACTCCAAGGTCCTTCTCCTCCTCTGTTGTTTCCAACTGATGTGTCCCCAACGTATATCTAAAATTCTTATTATTAATCCCTAAGTGCATGACCTTGTACTTTTCACTATTAAATTTCATCCTATTACTATTACTCCAGTTTACAAGGTCATCCAGATCTTCCTGTATGATATCCCGGTCCTTCTCTGTGTTAGCAATACCCCCCAGCTTTGTGTTATCCGCAAACTTTATTAGCACATTCCTGCTTTTTGTGCCAAGGTCAGTAATAAAAAGGTTAAATAAGATTGGTCCCAAAGCTGATCCTTGAGGAACTCCACTGGTAACCTCCTTCCAGCCTGACAGTTCACCCTTCAGTACGACCCATTGGAGTCTCTCCTTTAACCAGTTCCTTATCCACCTTTCAGTTTTCATATTGATCCCCATCTTCTCCAATTTAACTAACAGTTCCCCATGTGGAACCGTGTCAAATGCCTTACTGAAATCGAGGTAAATTAGATCTTCTGCATTTCCTTTGTCTAAATAATCTGTCACCTTTTCAAAGAAGGAGATCAGGTTGGTTTGGCACGATCTACCTTTAGTTAAAACCATGTTGTAACTTGTCCCAATTACCATTGACCTCAATGTCCTTAACTACTTTCTCCTTCAAAATTTTTTCCAAGACCTTACATACTGCAGATGTCAAACTAACACGCCTATAGTTACTTGGATCACTTTTTTCCCTTTCTTAAAGATAGGAACTATGTTAGCAATTCTCCAGTCATACGGTACAATCCTTGAGTTTACCGATTCATTAAAAATTCTTGCTAACGGGCTTGCAATTTCATGCTCCAGTTCCTTTTAATATTCTTGGATGAAGATTATCTGGGCCCTCCGATTTTGTCCCATTAAGCTGTTCAGGTTTGGCTTCTACCTCAGATGTGGTAATATCCACCTCTATATCCTCATTCCCATTTGTCATCCTTCCATTATCCCTAAGCTCCTCATTAGCCTTATTAAAGACTGAGGCAAAGTACTTATTTAGATATTGGGCCATGCCTAGGTTATCCTTAACCTCCATTCCATTCTCAGTGTTTAGCGGTCCCACTTCTTCTTTCTTTGTGTTCTTCTTATTTATATGGCTATAGAACCTTTTACTATTGGTTTTAATTCCCTTTGCAAGGTCCAACTCTACATGGCTTTTAGCCTTTCTCACTTTATCCCTACATGTTCTGACCTCACTAAAGTAGCTTTCCTTGCTAATCCCACCCTTCTTCCACTCCTTGTAGGCTTTCTGCTTTTTCTTAATCGCCTCTCTGAGATGCTTGCTCATCCAGCTTGGTCTACAACTCCTGCCTATGGTTTTTTCCCCCTTTCTTGGGATGCAGGCTTCTGATAGTTTCTGCAGCTGTGACTTAAAGTAATTCCAGGCCTCCTCCACATTTAGATCCACAAGTTCTTCAGTCCAATCCACTTCCCTAACTAATTTCCTTAATTCTTTAAAGTTAGTCCTTGAGAAGTCAAAAACCGTAGTCCCAGATCTATTTTTGTTTATCCTTCCATCTAGTTTGAACTGAATTAGCTCATGATCACTCGAACCAAGGTTGTCCCCCTACAACCATTTCTTCTATGAGGTCCTCACTACTCACCAAAACCAAATCTAAAATGGCATCCCCTCTTACAGCATATGGGCCTGTAGGTTCCTTGCATTACTGCCAAGTGAAATAAAATGCTAAAGATAGCTCTGTAGGCTACAACTGTAGTAAATCTATCCCCTTGAGAGATGGAAGCTAGGTTGAGGGAAGAATTCTTCTGTCAACCTAATGGTGTCACTACTGGGCCTTAGGTCAGCTTATTTTTATGTCTGTCAGGAATGTGAATTTTTCACGCCCCCTGAGTGATGTATCTAGGTCAATATAGGTTTAGTTGTAGATCAGGCCTGAATCTAGACTCATGTAATATTGATATAGCCATATACATCTCTGATGTAGGAAAGTATTCTCTTTATTTGGCACGGTAGAACAGAGTTACAGAAAACATCACATTTCAGATACCTTCATTTTGGTTGACTCAGTGACTGCGTGCTTAATTTTAAGTATCCAGGGCTTGATATTTCAGAGTTTCTGAGCATCCAGAGCTCTCAGTTATTTCAACTGGAGTTGTAGGTGTCACAGTTAAGCACCCAGAAAATGAGGAACAGTTAGTTAGTAGCCACATCTTAAAAATTTTAATCAGAGTGACTTGACCAGCATCACATAGGAAGCCGGTGGCTAAGGAGGGATAAAGCCCAGATTACCTGGATCCTAACCTCATGCCTTGCCCACAAGAACTATCCTTTCTATTCCTGCAGCAATTTGCCTTATTCAGTATGAACCTTCTGGGGGAATGCAAACGTGGGAAAGGAAATAGAAATTCTCAGCTGTTTATATCTAAGCAAAACCCAAATGGGATTTCAGGGAACACAGAAAAGGCTGCTTCTGTTGCCCTTCAGTCTTTTCCACTTCTATATTTTAAAGGCCTGCTGCAAACAATGAATGTTTTGGAGCTTCTCAAAAAGACAAAAGAATATTCATGTGTCTCAGCTGTGTTCCTCTGGATGGTGTTCACCATTTCCTTGGATTACTTTTGAGGATCAGTGGGTGCATTATACACTGAGGCAAGTGCTCCAGGTCTCCTGAGCTCCTAGTTACTTAGGTCTGGTCTACACTACGCGTGTAAACCGAATTTAGCAGCGTTAAACCAATTTAACCTTGCACCCGTCCACACAACGAGGCCCTTTATATCGATATAAAGGGCTCTTTCAACAGATTTCTGTACTCCTCCCCGACGAGAGGAGTAGCGCTGAAATCGGTATTGCCATGTCGGATTAGGGTTAGTGTGACCTCAAATCAACGGTATTGGCCTCTGGGCAGTATCCCACAGTGCACCATTGTGACCGCTCTGAAAAGCCATCTGAACTCGGATGCACTGGCGAGGTAAACAGGAAAAGCCCCGTGAACTTTTGAATTTCATTTCCTGTTTGCCCAGCATGAAGCTCTGATCAGCACGGGTGGCGATGCAGTCCCAAATCCAAAAAGAGCTCCAGCATGGACCGTACGGGAGATACTGGATCTGATCGCTGTATGGGGAGACAAATATGTTCTATCAGAGCTCCATTACAAAAGATGAAATGACAAAGCATTTGAAAAAATCTCCAGGCTATGATAGACAGAGGCCACAGCACAGTGCTGTGTGGCAAGCGTAACGGAAAGCCAAAGAATCAAATGGACGCTCATGGAGGGAGGGAGGGAGTACTGAGGACTCCAGCTAACCCACAGTCTCCGAAAAGTATTTGCATTCTTGGCTGAGGTCCCAATGCCTGAAGGGTCAAAAACATTTTCCCAGGTGTTTCAGGGTATATGTCATCAATTTACACCCTTCTCTCCCCCCCACCCCCCGAAAGAAAAGGGGAAAAAACACGTTTTTCGCCTTTTTTCAGTGTCACCGTGGGTCTACTGCATGCTGCTGATAAACGGGGTGCTGCAGCGCTGAACACCAGCATCCCCTTCCCGGTGGCAGACGGTACAATATGACTGCTATCCATCGTTGTCATCAGCCCGTGAGTGCTCCTGGCTGGCCTTGGTGAGGTCGGCTGGGGGCGCCTGGGTAAAAATGGGAATGACTCCCGGTCATTCCTGGCAGATGGTACAGAATGGCTGGTAATCGTCTTCATCATAGCAGCGGGAGGCTGGGCTCCTCTCCCCCGCCATCCTTTAATGTCCAGCCTGGACTATCATAGCAACTGGAGGCTTCCTCCCCCTCATTTTATCTCACTAAAAAGTCTGTGTTTTTCTTATTCCAGCATTCTTTATTACTTCATCACACAAATGGGGGGACACTGCCACGGTAGCCCAGGAGGGTTGGGGGAGGAGGGAAGCAACGGGGTTGTTGCAGGGGCACCCCCTAGAAGGGCATGCAGCTCATCATTTCTGCGGGATCTCTGGTGCTCTGACCCGGAGCGGCTGTGCTGTCTGGTTCTCTAGTACACTTGCCCCATATTCTTGGCAGGACTGACTCTCTATTTTTAGACAAAACATAAAGAAGGGAATGACCCGGGGAGTCATTTCCATTTTTGTCCATGCGCCCCCGGCCGACCTCAGCGAGGAGCACCCATGACAGCAGCAGACGGTACAGAATGACTGATAACTGTCATCTCATCGCCAGTTTACAATGGCATGGCAGACGGTGCAATAGGGATGGTAACCGTCTCTGCTACCTTGCAAAGGCAAATGAATTCTGCTGTGTAGCACTACAGTACCGCATCTGTCAGCAGCATCCAGTACACATACGGTGACAGTGACAAAAGGCAAAACGGGCTCCATGGTTGCCATGCTATGGCGTTTGCCAGCGCAATCCAGGGAAAAAGAGCGCGAAATGATTGTCTGCCGTTGCTTTCACGGAGGAAGGATTGAGTGATGACATTTACCCAGAATCACCCGCGACACTGTTTTTGCATTGGGATCTCAACCCAGAATTCCAGTGGCGGGGGAGACTGCGGGAACTATGGGATAGCTATGGGATAGCTACCCACAGTGCAACGCTCCGGAAATCGACGCTAGCCTCAGTACATGGACACACACCGCCGAATTAATGTGCTTAGTGTGGCCGCGTGCACTCGACTTTATACAGTCTGTTTTACAAAACCAGTTTATGTAAAATTGAAATAATCCTGTAGTGTAGACATACCCTTAGATGTGTTTCACAGATTTCACCTGGCTGGGGGGAACTAAGGTTGCTAATTAAGACTGCAGGGACAACATGACAAGAAAGCAGGGAGTATAGGCTTGGCAAAGACATTTTCTAACCACTGTCACTTTCTAATAATGTTTGGGTTACAGATATATAAAAGTAAAATATGAACACAGCCTCCTCCCAACTCCTGGTGTCTGATCTTGGTGCTCTTGAGAGCCCTGGGTTTGGCTGAAGTACTTAAGGCAGGGTCCCCAAACTGGGGGGCAGCCCCCATAGGGGCATGTGGAGGAACATTGAGGGGTGTGTGGAAGGGCCTAGGCCAGCCCCATGAGAGCTACTTTTCCAGACTAGCTCCGTCCCCATCCTCACTTTTCCTCCACCTGCGTTCAGCCCCCAGTCCTGCGCTGCCTTCAGGCCCTGCCCAGCTCCCATGGGGGGTGGGGTAGGGTTGGGAGGGAGTGCCTTGTTTCCAGTCCAGCTCTGCCCTCATTCCCTCTCTGTCCCTCCCTCCCCTAACCAGCTCTGCATCTAGCCCTAGCTCCATCCCAAGCTCTGCTGTTGAGGAAGCCTTGGCTGTGCAGTAATGGAGGGAGGACACTGACAGATTCCATTACTGGTTAGGGAGGAGGATCACTGGAAAAGGTTGCTCAGCTCTTGCATGTTGCAATGGTCTGTCCTCTTGCTTAGAAAAGTATCCCTCTTCTAAAACAGCTTCTCTCCCCCTCTTGCCTGTGTCCTACAGCTGCCCTCTCTATTCTGTTGTGTGTGTAGAGACATTTAAAATCAAGAGCCCTACTTGAAGAAAACCCATTGTTCCAATAGGGGAGAGTCGTTCAACGTTGATGGTTGTGCTATAGCTTCTCAGACAATTTTTCTGCTAGGTGTCATGCTGCTGCTACAAAATGGATGCTCTAGTCAACAAAGGAGGTTGTAATGCAGCATGAAGGTCATGCTCTAAATGATTACAATGGAAAGTAGAGCCCCTGAAACAACATGTGGTTTATAATTTGATACTGACACATCCTCAGTTTCACATTGACCACTTGTGATCAGTAGATAATCAATGAAATTCTCCAGAAAAGTACCAGGATTATATTGGTGTTGTAAACAGGTTCCATCATCTCTTACTACATTTTACTTACCTAAAAATTTTAGCTGGTGTGGTATTCCATGTTCTAAATATTGCCATCGTGTGTTGATAGTTATCGGCTGCCTTTCACCAAAGAAGTGGTTTCTCTTCAATGGTGGATAAGTCATCCATATATGTAGCTTTATCTACAAGCTAATTTTAAAGCTCCATTGGATGAAAATAGCTAAATAAAATTTAGATAGTTATCTTTGAAAGACTTTCCACTGTAAACTAGTCTCTTGTGTTCCAGTGCCATAAGGTAACTGAGCCCAGGAACCTGACAGTTTTTTGTTTTTTTTCTTAAAGATAGCTTGAGAACATCTGCAGTTGCCTTAGAAAGGATTTTGAAAAAAAAAGCATGAAAGGGATATAAATCTGTGCGCTTCAGGGCATAAGCGAACTTCTTACTGAAGGGTGGTTAGGAGGAATCTTCCTACCCAGACAGGTGTCACTGTTCTGGTTGAGCTCCGTGTAGACACTCACCAGGCTGCTGAATTTGGATCTCAACACTGGACTTCTGTGTTTTTTGGCTTTCTGAGCAGACTCCAGGTACAACCTCTGGCTTTGGGTCTCTAGGCACACTTTCAGGGTGCAGATCCTCCATCTAACTCTGTCCCCTCTCCAAGCTGGGACTTTATTGCCCACTTGCCTAGGCCCTGATGCTAGCATCATCTTCCCAAGGCTTTCCAGTAACTTAAGTACATCCATTCCAGAACTCCAGTGTTGTGGGCACTCTGCTTTACGGTTTATCCCTTCAGAGACATCTAATAGCTGAAGCAAACTGCTAAACTTGCGTACTGTTTCCAGCACAATCATTCTTCATTTTAGATGGCATCAGTGGTACAGATCTAGGCAAAACAAGAAACATCTGCACAAAAATCGCTCTCTCTTTCATCAACACTTTTTTCAGCATTCTTTGGGACTGTACTCTGTCTTCTCATGATTCCAGGACTCTTTCTCCAGATCAGGCTTCTCTTCCAGATCCTGGAGTCACTGTCTGACCTCTGCAGTGTGTTTCCTCTATGTGTGGCTGGTGTCCCGCAGTCAAATAGTGTTCTCTCTCTCCTCAGCCTCTGATTTTAAAGGGCTGTACCCACACCTGGGCTGTATCTACACTTAATTTGCACAGCAGCAGTGCTTCAGTGTAGATAATCACTACAATGATGGGAGGGATTCTCTTGTTGCTGTAGTTAATTGACCTCCTCTAGAGGCAGTCACTAGATTGACAGAACTCTTCCATTGACCTAGCCCTGTCTAGACCGGGGGTTAGGTCAGCATAGGTACATCTCTCAGAAGATGGATTTTTTTACATCCTGAAAGACACATCTATGCAGATAAAAGTTTTCAGTGTAGCCCATCCCCTGGTTTTTGTGCCCCTTATGGAGAAAAGCCACTGCTCCAAACCCCACTCTGTGGACAAACTTGGTTGAACTGGTTCCCATAGGCTTCAGCTTTTCCACTGTCCTAAGGTGCTCCCTCTTGAGTAAGAGCTCTTTTTGATGATGACTATCCATTGCGCCTGGTCTGGGAGAGACATGACACCAGCTGTGATAGCAGATGACTGACTATACATCGCCTGAGGTATTTAGTGATGCAGAAACTTCATTAAATGAACCACAATTCAGAAGTGTTATGTAGGTCTCCAAATAGTCACAGCAGGTTAGTACCCAATTGCCGACTTTGGGATTTTTGCACCTTCTCCTGAAACATCTGGTACTGCTTGCTGCTGCAGGCTGAGTAGTGGACTAGATATGTCTGGCCTGGTAATACTTACATTAATTGTTTTGAATGCATTCTGAAACTAAACAGCAGAGATTAAATATACACAAAGTGTTCAGTGTAGAAATAAAGTGTTATAAAAATTATGACAATCTTTAAAAATGATGTTGCTGGTGTTTCAACCACAAAAGCAAACTATGCAGTGTTGTGGGTGACATTTGCCAACAGGTAAATAGATATTAGATCAAGAAATCGTTATTTACTATAAACAGCAGTACCTGGCATACGTAGATGGATGGATTAAGGGCACATATTCAGCGTTGGGATTCCTAACTATGAATACAGCTTTTGTTTTATACATAACTTATTTTTATGGTAATATGGAAAAAAAATCTGTTTACGTTTTTTTTTTTTACATTTGCTATTGTATGAACTGACTTCTTAGATATTCAGTCATAACTCTGTTTTGAATGTACATTCAAAATTACTTATTATGTTTCAGAAGTTTAAGGACTGATTGTTAATAAACCATGCTAGCAAAGATTGTAAATGCACTTTGTGGAGAGGGGAGAATATTGCACATTTTTGCAGCCATTTAACTACAGTAAACTGCCACTTAAATACCACCCAAAAAAGATGTCTTCTATGATCTATTTGCAAAAGTCATCTTGAGTGCAGACCCATTTGAGCTTGTAGAGTTTAGATGAAATGTCTTGTAACATAGACCCTGAGTCTGCAATGGGCTGCACCAAACAAGTCCTTGAGAGGTCTACACCTAAAACTTAGGTCAACCCAGCCACGTTTCTAAGGAGCGTGAAAAATCCACACCCCTGAGCTATGTAGGGGTAAGACAACCTAGCCCCAGTTGTAGATGGTGCTAAGTCGATGGAAGAATTCTTCTATCAACCTTTCTATTGCTTATTGGGAGAGTCGGATTAACAGCGATGACTGACACGCACACCCCGTTGCTGTGGTGAATGTCTACACTGAAGTGCTACAGCTGCAATTGTGCTGCTGTAGTGGTTTCAATGTAGACATAGTCTAAGCCCAAGTATAGACACCATTAGATTGATGGAAAAATTCTTCCATTGACCTAGCTACCACCTTTTGAGGGGATAGATTTACTACAGTGACGGAAAATCCTTCTGTCACCGTAGCAAGCAGCTACACTGCAGCACCACAGCCGTGCTGCTGAAGTGCTTATAGTGTAGACCTACTTTAAGGCTCTGCCTGTGTGTTAGTGGTCTGCCTGCATGGAGCCAGTTGTAAGACTGAGTCCTTAGCAGAGGAATTTATATTTTAAAACCTCCATTCCCTAGCTGAATTCTTAGCTTAGCTTGCAGTCTGGGTGATACTTTAATGGCCCAGTTGTAAACACTTGATAATACAGATTAATATAATACTTACATCTCCTTCAATGTGCAAGGATACTAAGCACCTCTACCCCGATATAACGCTGTCCTTGGGAGCCAAAAAAATCTTACTGCATTATGGGTGAAACTGCGTTGTATTGAACTTGCTTTGATCCGCCAGAGTGCGCAGGTCCTCCCCCCCACTGCTTTACTGCGTTATATCGGGTCACGTTATATTGGGGTAGAGATGTACTTCTAAACTTTTTAAAACTCTTACCCATTGTACAAAAGGAGAAGTGCCTGTTAAAATGAGACAAAAGCTTTTGTAGAAGTGTGGCGTATCTATATATTTTTATTACAATGCTTTAATCCTCACTTCAGAAGATTCACCCTTTTAAATTGACTTTGAAGATCTTGGCTTATTCGTTAGTCATAGTGACCTTTGTAACAGACCATTAAAATATTGCAGAAGTATGAAAAATTGTAATTCTAAGCAATTATCCAAAGCCTTTCTACACGAGATGTTTTTGTAAGGAGAACAAAGCTATTCTTTTTAGATGGGGAGAAGTACTTTTGCAGTTATGCTAATGGTAAATGTATCTCAAAATAGTAATCTAATAGTATTCTTTAATTTTCAGTAACTAACAGATTTATGAATGTTTCAAAACATTGAAAACTAATTAAATTTCAACTTGCTGATCAATTTTTGTTTAATCCAATTTAGAACAATGCCTTGCTGTGTTTACATTTTCTTGCATTTGTTTTTCGGGGGGGAGGAGTGCATATACATGAAAGCAGAAACTGTCAAAATAATTCTTTATAAAGGTTTGAATGCTTAGAACAACTTCATGAATTAATTGCTGTAACTTGCTGAAGCTTTTCCAGAGCAAAATTCTAATGATACCAGATGGGTGTTTCATAAACTTAATTGAGCAGCTCTGATACCACCTACAAAACTTTTTTCTTTTCTGTGGCTGTTTCCTTCTGGGGTTTTGTGGAGGATCAGAGACTACTGCTGAGAGAAGTCTATGTTTGTGAATGAAGACACAGAGGGCCTCATATTCTAACCTAACTGTTTTCTTGGGCTCATCTGGTGCATTTGGAGCTGGTTTTTCTTTACAGAAATATCTGATGTGCAGGCTAGGCTGTAATACTATTTCATTACTTGATTTTTAGCTCAGTGTCCAGAAAACTTGCTGGTGGCATTGGGGGGGAAAACCATGTGTGAAGAATCAGAGTATTCAAATGTGGCTGGCTTGCTTCAGCATGATCTCTCTTTTAATCTGTAGATGCTGCTTAATAACATGAAGACCAAAGACATTTACAGCTCTTTACATATGTCATTTTAATTGAACTGATACTTAGATAACTAGTCTCTGCTAGTAGTGTCAAATATATAACTATTCTATCGCTGTGTGTAGTTTTTCTGACAACTTACTACTTCAATATTGTACTAAAACAAAATGCACAGTACACCACAACCACACAAAGCAATTAACTTATAAATACAAATTAAAGCAAGCTCTTATACTATGTTTACCAAATAAAGTAAACCTTTTACAACTTCAAAAACAGATATTACAGTAAGTTGTTTATAATTGGATAGTCATCTAAATACCAAAGCTGTTTGGCAGCTTTAATGCTTGAGGTTTAAAATGAACACTTAATAAAACACCAGCTTAATAGGACAATTAAGGTCATTACAAGTAACATATGGAAACCTGTTAAATCTTTAGAATCATAAACCTTATTGGTTAGATCAGTTGACATTGCTGCCTTGCAGACAATACAAAACTTATTTTATTTTTTCAAGGTCTGAAATAGGAGAAAATAAGTTACATGTGCAAGAAGTACAGGTTAGAATTAAAGTTAACCTCCCTACAGTTATTTTTACATGCCCAGGATCTGCAAACCCAGTTGATTCTCATTCAGGTAGGTGCCCTACTGCTCTCAGTATCCTATTGGGAGGGTAGTGAATTCAGAAGGAATGAGACACTAAAGGGACTCCAATATGGTATAACTCAGTGGTTCTCAACCAGGAGTCTGGTCCCCCTGGGGACAGGTTTCAGGTAGTCCACCAAGCATGGCCAGCATTAGACTCACTAGGGCCCAGGACAGAAAGCCAAAGCCCTGCCATGCAGGATTGCAGCCTGGGGCCAATGCCAAAGATTGAACAACTTAGCTTTGCAGTGCCCCCTGTGGCATAGGGCCCTAGAAAATTGCCCTGCTTGCTACCCCATAATGTTGGCTCTGGCTTTTATATGCAAAAAAACAGTTGTTGTGGCACAGCTGGGCTGTGGAGCGTTTTTATAGCATGTTGTGGAGGGGGGCTCAGAAAGAAAAAGATTGAGAACCCCCAATGTAAGTATGTATAAGGGAGTTTGATTGTAAAGGAGTTTAACTTGCTCTATTATATGCCTTACCTCTTAATATGGGATATTGGTGTCCATCTCACTGGCAGTATTTTACTTTCTAACAGATTTTTCTTCTTGATCACAGATACTGTCTTATTGTTTTGATGTTCACTTTCCTTTAATATACTCTCCAGCAGTAGTTTCAAAACCTTCTTTCGTAATATTACATTTCATTTTAAGGTTGAAAGAGAATCTAGGCTTCTGTAGCAATCTTGTAAATCAGATCTGTCCCTTCATCTCAAATGATCATTGTAAGGTAATTCATGATTCTCGGGTGGAAGATTGAATCTTTCATGAAATCTGCAACTTAAACATAGGAAGCTATATTTTGTCATGTTAATTCCTGAGATTGCAACTTCCAAACTGGACTATAAATCTACTTGAGTTCTTGTGTTGGCTCAACTCCTTGCTCCTGCAGGGTCCCTGACCTTGCATTGAAAAAGGTGGAAACTTTGATCCAAGGAATGAAACTATCTCAAAAATTGGAAGAGTAATGGTAAATTGCCCTTCAGGGAAAGACTCTTCTCAGCATAGACATTGCCAACATACCAACTGCAGAACAAAAATAAACTTAAATAGGTAACTAAAGTTCTATTAAAGGGTGAGTTTATTGTGCTCAACATTAATTAGTAATTGATTATTTTCATTTGAGGACAGGATTTGAAAAACTTACTTCGCACCTCGTAATCCCAGAATTAAGTCTGCCAGTCAGGATGAAAAATACATGTACAACTAAGACCCATGCATGTTCAAAGGAATAATAAGCTGTCTTCTGTTTAACTGTACTGTCAATTAGCTTTTTACTTAATGCATTTAAAAAAATGTAATTTACTATCTCTTCCTTATACTTTTTTTCTAACTTGTTCCATCAGTCTGTTATCCACACCCACTAACCCCCACTCTGCATAGATTCTGCAAAAATTGATGACACTCCCCTGGGAAAGATTGCTACTCACCATGGGTGAGTGAACAAGTGGATTTTTCAAGTGCTTTTTGAGGACAAATGACTACATCTGCATATTACTAAATCATATTACAGGTACACTCAAAACAGTTTTTCAAAGGCTCCACAGTTTATCACTAATCTAAGATTTTTTCAGATTTTTATTCCAAACCATTTCATATCATTCTGGTTGAAGTCAAGCGTCTGAGTTCGCTTCCATTGGAATGTGTAGCCTTAAGGAAAAAGCTGTTTTTAAAACAGGTGATATATATGACAGTTTTTAATTTTTAACTGTGTGTAAGCCAAAAGGTCATTCACATGGTTAAACCTGTGGATATTTTTGTGTTCTGTAAGATTATTTGATTCAAAGATGATTTAGGACCCTATTTCAATATTTAATATCTATTATAAAAAGGTTTAAAGTTCAGTAGCAAAATACCTTCATACATTTGCTTCACTCTTACAAGTAAGGATGGCTAGATCTGATAACTGTCTGTCAAAAGTGCAAATTTTCGAAAACTAGAACCGTATCTTAAATCAAATGTTTGGAACAGTGTTTTTTTTAAATATGCTCACTTAACTGAGTGTTTCTAATGGTATTTTCATTGGTCAGCGCTGACAGAGGGCACCTATGGGATGGCTTGCACACTTGGCCCCAAGTGGATGCTGTTTGCAGTGGATCCAGTGCAGTTGCTCCCCAGGAGACAGACAGGAATTGTTAGTGGCACCAGTTCTCTGCTTTTTGTACTCATTCTGCACATTTTTGAATGTAGGGTCAGTAGCTCTGATTGGCCAGTGTAGTCAGCACTGTATGGCTGCCGTTAGCACTGGAGTCAGATCAGAGTAGGTAAGCAAAGTAGGAAGGCAAAATAATCATAGCAAGCCAAAAAAGTGGCGCTGTAGTTACCATACAGTCAGATCGGTGCTTTTAATTGATAAATCTTAAACAAGTTTGCTATAACAAGCAGGGGACGGGTGGGGGAAAAAAAAAGTAGTTCAGCAAATTATCTCGAGTTCAGACTATAGGCCTGTGGCAGTAGGGATTGGCCCCTTTAATTAAATACTACTGAACAGCCCAACTACATTCAGGCGTAGTACCTTGGACTCCAGTTACCACTGGGTTAACGTGGAACAAGATTAATTTCTGGATGCTGTAACCTTACTGTCCCAGAAGTAGAGGCTGCTGCAAAAGGGTGCACACCCTGACAATAATTACAGTTCAGAGAGCCTCTTCAGGGGAGAGGGAAGGGCTGGTCATGATGAGGCAATTACAATTCAATGTCCTTACTAAAATGTACTGGTCTTATTCCAGTGTTCACGCTTTTAGTTAAAATGTGCTGGTGGCACTGCAGAGTAAGAGGTCTTCATTTCAGCTACAGGCATAACTTTGGAACATATAAATTATCTGACAATCAGTTAAACGAGGATGGGAATAAGCCTTATTTGGCTTTTTCGGGAGGCTTTTCCTTACCATTCAGTGGAACTCTTTAGTATCAGAGGGGAAGCCATATTAGTCTGGATCTGTAAAAGCAGCAAAGAATCCTGTGGCACCTTATAGACTAACAGACGTTTTGGAGCATGAGCTTTCGTGGGTGAATACCCACTTCGTCAGATGCATGTAGTGGAAATTTCCAGGGGCAGGTGTGTATATATATATATGCAGGCAAGCTAGAGATAATGAGGTAGTTCAATCAGGGAGGATGAGGCCCTGTTCTAGCAGTTGAGGTATGAAAACCAAGGGAGGAGAAACTGGTTTTGTAATTGGCAAGCCATTCACAGTCTTTGTTTAATCCTGAGCTGATGGTGTCAAATTTGCAGATGAACTGAAGCTCAGCAGTTTCTCTTTGAAGTCTGGTCCTGAAGTTTTTTTGCTGCAGGATGGCCGCCTTAAGGTCTGCTATAGTGTGGCCAGGGAGGTTGAAGTGTTCTCCTACAGGTTTGTGTATATTGCCATTCCTAATACCTGATTTGTGTCCGTTTATCCTTTTCCGTAGCGACTGAAAGGGAGCACATACAAATTCATACCCCCTACATGGGTGATGAAGGCTGACCTTTCCTTGGTGGATTCATCTAGCAGTACTTGCCAGTACCCCTTCTTTAAGTCTAAGGTAGAGATGAACTGAGCCTATTCCAGTTTCTCCAATAGCTCATATGTGCGTGGCATTGGATAGTTGTCTGGGCAAGTTACAGCATTTAGCTTAACGGTAGGCCATGCAAAAGCATATCTCCCAATCTAGTTTGACAATTAGAACCACTTGAGATGCCCATGCACTGTTAAAGGGGCGGATTATCCCTGTCTGTAGCATGTCCTGGATCTCCTGTTATATAGCAGTTTTGGCTTGAGGAGACACCCAGTAAGGTTGGGCTCTAATTGGGTGAGCATTTCCGGTGTCAGTGGAGTGGTTTTTCCCATTTGGTCCATTCTGGGGTGGCTGAGAACACTGGTGCAAAACTAGTGCACAGCTCCTGGATCTGCTGTCACTGCATATGTCCAAGTGTCATGGAGAAGTTCACCTCTTCTGTGCCACCCTCACTTTTTCCTTTGTAGTAGACACCGTCAGACCACTCAGCATTGTCTCCTCCCTGGTCTGTAAACTGACAAACCTTTAATTCTCTGGAATAAAAGGGCTTTAGAGAATTAACAGGAATAAACCTCACTCTTAGCATAGGGAAAATGCAGGCAGGGTTTAAGGAGATGGTTTTTCCTGCCTGGTCCCTCTCTGTCCCAGAGAGAATCACAAAGAGAGCACAAAACAAAAACTCCCCCCACAGATTTGAAAGTATCTTCTTCCCTTATTGGTCCGGTTATTTGAGCTTCTTAACCCCTTACAGGTAAAAGAGGGATTTTATGCTACTCTATGACACTCCCTCTTTCTTGATTTAAGGTGAAGATCTGGGATGGCCCTTACTAATGACATCTGAGGCAGGATGTATGCAGTGTTGTAGCCATGTCAGTCCCAGAGTATTAGAATGGAGCATGGTATGCATCAATGTCACAGAAAAAATTAGGAAGGATGGTTTAGTGGTTACGGCATCGGACTGGGGCTAGGGAGATTGGAGGTAATACCCTGCCACAGGCTTCCTATGTGAATCTTGGGCAATTCTCTTAATCTTTGTTCCTCAGCTTCGTATTTACAACATGGTAATGCCATGTTGTCTTGCATATTTAGATTGTAAGCTCTTGAGAGCAGGGCCATCTCTTGCTATGCTTGTATAGTGCCTAGAACATTGAGTCCTTGATTTCAGTAAGAGTCTCTACGAGAGGAGAAGAGAGAAGGATAATATTCTGTAACACAATCTCCGTCCAAGATTTCAGTAAGGATAATTCTCTGTAGCTTGAGAAGGATGAACGTCAATCTGAGTTGAACACATGAATTCAAGTTACTGTGCTATGAAGCACATAAGTTATGGGGGAAATGGGTTCTTTGATAGCATCTCCAACTTCTGTCAATATTCCCTTCCTATGTGATTCTGGAGCTGGGTAGGTTCCTCTGCTGATAGGGGAGCTTTTGGTTCCTTGCTGGTAGTGCTTCCTGAGAACAGATCAAAAACTGAAAACTTGACCACCTCTCAGGGGCTGTGGACCTAGGAACATTCAGGAAGATTGACAGATCACCTGAAGGTGCAAAATCAGTACGAATCTTTAATTGATTTGTCTTAACTTCTGTGTGTCCATATAGACAAGCCTTTAGATGGCTGGCTTCATGTGAATCCACTCCCTTGGTGTTTAGGAGTGGCAGCAGCACCTGTGTCCATCTCATTGTTTGAATGTACAGTAAGGCACTTCTGTCATGAGGAAGAGTCATACAGTAGAAATAAGACCTAAATGAAACTGATATTGCAAACTTCATTAAACAAAACCCAGGCTGATTTTATTTTAAGAGCTTCCTAGTGTTGGGAGGGTGATTCTATATGCAAAACAGGAAACTTAAATGTTGCAGTACTGATTAATTTAAATGACTAAAATAAGTTGCCAAGTAAAGGTAATTATTATTTTTGTTCAATTATTATTTTTAAATCAACAACTATGCAGTTGTTGATTTAAAAAAAATACTTCATTAATGTGGCACTTGTCATACTGTAATACAAATAATAGCGTTGGAGTGAAAATTAATTTTGGGCCTAATAGCTGTGGATCACTAGTGGTGTATTAGTTATTGCAGCACTTGTAAAAACTGTCATGTTTAAAAAAAAAATCAACAAGGCTGACATTTTATGTCCTGATAGCTTTTTCTTCCGCTTAAATATTAGAGGTTGAATTATAAATCTGTGCTCCTGATTTCCAAAGAGATCATTTATATTTCTAGTGGGATTAAATGTAGTTGGAGTGTTAAATATAAGTAAATCTGTTCAGTTTAGATATAGTTGAACTGCTGTAGTTGTAGTAATCCTTGCACATTTTTGTGAACTTTTTATTACAAGTGTTTGTATCCATCTTACTTTTGAATTTAATATCAAACTAAGCCAACAGTATACCTATACTTTAAGTCTCTATGCTGGAAATTGCAAGTAAAATAAATTTGAAAATGAAGAGATTACTAACTTGAATAGTTTAGTTTATAATGCTTTATCAAAGAAAATATGGCTCTTCCTTCAGTTACTCCTATGTTTTATGGAGGAGTGGGAACAAAAGCCATAGTTAAAGCTGAGCAGGTAAGATTAGGTTTGTGAGCTTTTAAGAGTGGCCATGATTTCTGTCTTACATTATTTTGTTAGTATAGTTACATCAGAAACTTCTGAATACCATTATGTTCTGAACTGAAATAATTCTTATAATACATTTATCTGTCTTATGCTCTGTGTAAGGAATATTGTTTCCTTATTCGTAATATTTTTAAAGGATTTGCAAGGTGTTTTTACTATCTACATTTTAACACAGTCTGTATTCAGTCTATATTTCAGTTTACTATCTTTTGTTTACTTTTAGACACTTCAGCCTTCGAATGAAGAGAGATACGTCCCTCTTTAGTGATGACTTCAAAGTAGAAATATCAAATAAAGTAGTTGATTATGATACCTCTCATATTTATACTGGACACATATATGGTAAGTACAACAACAATTTCCCATTGATTAAAAAGTGCAATGATTTTAAACAAATGCTATTTGATTTTAATGTTGCTTTGATTTATGAAGTGGAAAATACTTGATCAGATTGCTCAGATATTAATTTTTAAATGTCCTTAATTGAAAAAATACTAAAATATGATGCATGGACGTTGATTGATCTTTTCCTAACTTAGTTTTGGTGGATTTACTGCAGAATACTTTCTTAACTTTTTGAAGTCATTCAAAGTCTGAATGTCCTTCATTTTAAGCACCTTCTCAAGAATGTGGGTACTATACTTCTGAATATAGTCTCTTTCCTTCCTTTCTTCCCTCCTTCCTTTCAAACAGATGGTGACTTCAGTCTGTGTATTTTCACTTAAAGATGAACTAAACCAGATGGCTGAACAGTTGATTTGACCATCCCCTATTCAGTTATACTGCTGAGTGGCCCAACTACAATATCAGGCAACATGGTACCTGAGGGATTCTGACAAGCAGTGTGGTGAACTTAGACACCCATATCCCAAAAGAAGGCCCCTGTAAAAATTGTATGTAATCTGGTGGTTAGCCCTTGGAACAAGCTGAAAGTGGAAGATAGTCCTAACCTTCCCCGTAATGCTTGCTGGAAAAGCTTGAAATTTTCTGTTAAGTTTCTACAAGGATTATGAAATGGCTACAGGTGATTGAATATGAAATATTGAATTTGATACCTTTTGAAATTTACGTCCAGAGTTCACATACCTTGAACTATAAAACTTTATGCTCATATTGAATGAATGGTGAAGGGAATCCAGAGAGTCTTCATCAGTGTAGAATCAAGAACTCGGTCATTGACTGTAAATGCATGCATTCCAGAACATATATATAACTGGAGATGTAAACTCTGGGGGGTGGGGAAGAGTGCTCTCCACTACTGGTGGTTCATACACAAGAGATTTTGGTTCTCATTAACAACGTGTGTCCATAAGAGAGCACCATCTAACAAGTGATATACTTATGGTATCTTGCACGCCTCCTTGCTCCAAAATAAAATGTTAGAAGACTTGTAGGGTTACATAGTTGGTTTCCTTAAGTGTGTTCTGGGCTCAAATTTGGGGGTGGGGGTAAATTTGCAGTCATTTTTGTCATGGTTTTTTTGGGATACAGCCCCTACAAAGTGTCGTGCTTTTACATCTCAGAGTGCTTGAATGCTTATGTATAGCCAGACTGTCTTCAAGACAGCCATACCCTGTTGGAATCTGGGGTAAGATATGTAGTGGAAATCTGGGGTTCTTTGGTTAAAGGGTTCATATGAGAGCCCCTCCCACAAATGTCCAGTTTTTAATTTGCTATGTTCTCTAAAATCAGGTACACAGTGAAGCTAGAGTGGGGAGCTGAGAATAAGCAGGCAGGTCTTATACCATTGTCGGGTACATAGTTCTCAGAGTTTGTAGGAGTGGAGTGTAAGGTCAGGGAAACTGTAAGAAGAGGCTCATCTTAAGGCAAAAGATCAGCTTCAGCTCTTCGAGAAAATGCTTAGTGAATGAGGCCCTGGCAATTGATCCACTTACCTCAACTCAGCTGGTTGCCTGGGGAGGCTGGTGCTCATCTGCAGTTCCAGTGACCATGAGTTCAGATCCTCTCCTCATCTGACTCTTGTGATTGAATTTTAAGCATGTGGAGTCCACATACAGATTCATCTGGGTTCATCTTGTGTCTGGAATCGGAGCCATTCTCAATGCAAATGATCTGCTGGGTCCTAAAGGGATAGCCAGACTGAAACTCTCCTCACCAGTCCTGCTGGTTTCTCCAGCTGCTAACTGTGGACATGAGAAGTGCTAGCAGTGTCTCCCTACAGCACCCCTTTGGTCCCATAATTGCCCCTCAATTGTGCCCTATGTAATTTTTGGAAAACTGGAAGTTCACGTGGAAAGATATTTGTAGGATATACATGCTCCTGCATTGCCTTGTTCCTCATTCTATTCCAGAACATAAGATTAACTTCCCCAATTTAAACATTGGCAAATGAGCAAATGCAAAGTTGAAGTGACTTTCCCATATGAGCTTACCTCTTTTTTTCCTTCTTGATGTCTGAACAGAGGAGTCTTCATCATCCCTTAGCCTCTTCCAACCAGCAGCAAGTATTCAGGTCACTGACGCTTTACAGCAGGGTTAGGCAACCTATGGCATGCGTGCCGAAGGCGGCATGTGAGCTGATTTTCAGTGGCACTCATGCGGCCTGGGACCTGGCCACAGGTCCGGGGGGCTCTATATTTTAATTTAATTTTAAATGAAGCTTCTTAGACATTTTAAAAAACTTTTTAACTTTACATACAACAATAGGTTAGTTAAATATAACAGACTTATAGAAAGAGACCTTCTAAAAACGTTAATGTATTACTGGCATGTGAAACCTTAAATTAGAGTGAATAAATGAAGATTTAGCACACCATGTCTGACAGGTTGCCAACCTCTGTTTTACAGAATACAGTGAAGGTCCACTGAAGAGCCTGAATAGGAGTGCTGATTTGGAGCTGTACAGGGCTTGCATAGAGAAAGGGGGTTATTATACTGTAATAATCCCAGTTCCTGTAGCGATCCCTGTGGGGGATCACTTAGTTTAGTGGGAAAGTATTGCTTTAACACTTTCCAGTGTTTTGCTTTTTAACACTTGGGCCTGGTCTGCACTAGGGGAGGGTGTTGATGTAAGATAAGCAACTTCAGCTACGAGAATACCGTAGCTGAAGTCAAAGGATCTTATTCCAACTTACTTCCCGTCCTCATGGTGCGGAATTGATGTCCGCGGCTCCCCCATCAACTCCACTACCGCCGCTCACTCCGGTGGAGTTCTAGAGTCGATGGGGAGCACTTTCGGGGATCGATATATGGCATCTAGATTAGACGTGCTATATCGATCCCGATAAATCGATCGCTACCCGCCAATGCGGCGACTAGTCTGGACGTACCCTTATTTTGTTCTTGTAACATTAACCTTTTGAAGTACATGTAAGAGGACCCGAATTCTGCATTTCTTGGTTTGCCAATGTTGGAAAATCATGAGTACAGGGCAGTGCTGCGTACCTATTACTTTATCTGTATGTTAACCAACTGTTTTGCATGTGAATAAAAATATAACTGAGGTGGTCATGGGAATTTTAGTTTTACAGCTTTGTGGTTCAGAATTTCCTTTCCGAATTCCTGTTTCAAGTGTATTCTCGTAAGTTAATTGATTTCAGAATGTATCCTGAAAATGTCTTTGTATATAAACTGTAAGAATGTTTTGAGATTGATGTAAATGTTTTTTCAAAACGCACTTGCTGCTTTGTTTAATAGGTGAGCAGGGAAGCTTTAGCCATGGATCTGTTATTGATGGAAGATTTGAAGGATTTATCCAGACTCAAAGTGGCACCTTTTACGTTGAACCAGCAGAGAGATATATTAAGGACAGAACCCTACCATTTCACTCTGTCATTTATCATGAAGATGATATCAGTAAGTACTCCCACTTTGTGCTGCAGACAAAGAGAAAACGTTTTCATTAAATGTAAAGCTGCCTAAGCCATTGGTAAGTTTCAAACTGAGGGGTCTATGGAGACAAATATTCCAAGATTCTCATTATCATACAACAGTACGAGTCATGATGTCCTGAAGTGATCCATGTGCAGTTATGGTATGAAAGGAATCTAGCGCAGGCACAAAGCTTACCCCACTTCAAACTTTTATTTATTTTTGGTTTTTTTTCATTCGCTACTTGGCCTCTTGGACTAGCCCTCTAATTGCCAGACTAGTGTATTAGTGGAGATCTTTCCTGCAAAGTTAACATAAAGCCTTCCCTTGAGCTTGTTAAAATGTCACATACTGGCCATTATGCTTTCTTGTGAAGTTCTTTGGTATCCAAAAGGAGGGATGACTAATCTAAATTCACATTAAAGTGCTCCTAGCTTCATATAATTATGTAAGAAAGATACCGAATTTAGCCATATGGAAAGCAACAGCTTTCCCTGCACATATGGGTCCCAGACTCCTTCAGACTGGTACTTTAAAAGGTGCAGTAACAGCCAGCATCTGGCATGCTGGGGCACAGTTCTGAGGGGAATTTTCAGTTGATGAGGAAGTGCAGAAAATACTAGCTACAAAGGTCATAGATTGTAATGCTAGAAGGGACCATTGTAATTATCTAGTCAGACCTCCTGTACACGGGCCCTAAGACTTCTGTACATTTTGAATTAATTCCTGTTCAAACCAGAGCATATCTTCTAGAAAACCATCTGATTTTGATTTAAAAATTGCCAAAAATGCCGAATTCACTTCAACCTTTGGTAAGTTGTTCCAGTGGTTAATTACCCTGTTGTAAATGTACATCTTATTTCCAGTCTGAATTTGTCCAACTTCAACTTCCAGCCTTTGTATCATGCTGTACTCTTATCTGCTACATTAAAGAGCCTATTATCAAAGTTTCATTTCCCACATTAGTAGTTACAGACTGATCAAGTCACCCCTTATCCTTCTCTTGTTAAACGAAATAGATTGAGCTCCTTGAGTCTATTGCTATAAGGTAAGGCATTGTTTTTTAATACTGTAATCATTCTCATGGCTCTTTTCTGAACCGTCTTCAATTTATCAACATCTTTCTTGAACTGTGGACTCCAGAACTGGACAGAGCATTCCAGTAGTGATTGCACCAACACAATAGAGGTAATATAAGCTCCCCCACTCCTACTTGAGATTTCCCATTCATATATCCAAAGATCATGTTAGTGGCAGCCCTTTTGGACACACATGCTACACTGAGAGCTGGTGTTCAGCTGATTATCTGCTGCTATGCACATACCTTTTTCTCAGTCACAGCTTTCCAGGATAATGTCCTCCATTCTTCAAGTATGGACTATATTCTTTTATCTAAATGTGTAACATTACATTTGGCCATATAAAATATGTTCAGCCTTACCAAGTGATCCATATTGCTTTGTTGCAGTGACCTGTCTCCTTTATCACTCTCTGAGCATTTACATCATCTGCTTGTGCACATTAATAATAATGTTAAGTAGTTATAGGGCCAGGACATCACTGAGACCCAACTAGAAACATCCCTACTTGATGACTACCCTATTCACAATTAAATTTTGGGTTTGTCTACACCAGGGGTCGGCAACCTTTCAGAAGTGGTGTGCTGAGTCTTCATTTATTCACTCTAATTTAAGGTTTCGCGTGCCAGTAATACATTTTAATGTTTTTTTGAAGGTCTCTCTCTACAAGTCTATATATTATATAACTAAACTAGTCTTGTATTGTAAAATAAACAAAGGTTTTCAAAATGTTTAAGAAGCTTCATTTAAAATTTAAATTAAAACGTTGATCTTACGCCACTGGCCCGCTCAGCCCACTGCTGGTCTCGGGTTATGTTCACCTAGGCCAGCAATGGGCTGAGTGGGACCCCAGCTAGGAAGGGTCTGGCAGCCAGAACCCCAGACCGGCTGCGGGCTGTGTGGGGCCAGCAGCTGGGACCCCAGACCGGCAGTGGGCTGAGCAGCTCAGCCCACTGCCAGTCTGGTTCCATCTGCCGGCTCCTGCCAGCTGGGATCCTGGCTACTGGACCCGCTCAGCCTGCTGCCTATCTGGGGTCCCGGCCCTGCCCACATACAGTGGGTACCTACCTTCTCCCTGGTTCTGGTCCATTCTCACTGGCCCGCTCAGCCCACTGCTGGTCTCGGGTTATGTTCACCTAGGCCAGCAATGGCCTGAGTGGGACCCCAGCTAGGAAGGGTCTGGCAGCCAGAACCCCAGACCGGCAGCGGGCTGTGTGGGGCCAGCAGCTGGGACGCCAGACCGGCAGTGGGCTGAGCAGCTCAGCCCACTGCCAGTCTGGTTCCATCTGCCGGCTCCTGCCAGCTGGGATCCTGGCTACTGGACCCGCTCAGCCCGCTGCCTGTCTGGGGTCCCGGCCCTGCCCACATACAGTGGGTACCTACCTTCTCCCTGGTTCTGGTCCATTCTCTTCCTCTCTCTGCACTGAGCTGAGGGTGGGAGTGGACCGAGCACAGGGCTAGGGGTGAAGGGTCTGGCAAGGAGCTAGAATGAGGAAGGGGGTTCAGGGTTGGGGCAGGAGGTTTGGGTGTTGGAGCACTTTCCTGAGTAGCTCCCATTTGGTGTGAGGGGTGCAGGTGGGAATGTGAGTGGAGGTGCAGGAGCTCCCATTTGGTGCTCAGGGTGGGGATGGAGATGTGCAGGATGCATGGGATGTGGGGGGTTCAAGAGTCAGGGCAGAGGGCTGGGGGCATGTGAGGGGGGGTGCAGATGTCAGGGTAGGGGGGCTGTGTATATGTGGGGGTGCCAGAGTCAGGGCTGGGCTCATGGGGGGGGTGAAGGAGTCAGCAGCGGGCTGGGTGGTACAGGGTTCAGGGCAGGGGCCTGGGGTTGTAGCGCGGGTCAGGGCTCAGGGCAGAGGGCTGATGTGTGTGGTGGGGGTCAGAGCTCAAGGCAGAGGGCTGGGTGACTGCCCCCCTCAGAACCCTCCCCGCTCCTTGTCCCGACCACCCCCTCCTGGGACCCCACCCCCTATCTAAGCCTCCCTGCCCCTTGTCCCCTGACTGCCCCCCCCAAGACCCTAACCCCTACCTGTCCCGTGACTGCCCTAACCCTTCCACACCCTGCACCCAGACAGAACTCCCTGGACTCCCATGCCTATCCAGCCGCCCCCTGACAGGACCCCCAGAACTCTGGACCCATACGATCCCCCCTGCTCCTTGCCTGCCTCAGCCCCTCTCCACACTCCTACCTCCTGACAGCCCCCTCCAGATCTCCCAACTCATCCAATCCCCCCAGCTCCTTGTCCCCCCCACCCCCTCCAGAGACCTCCACCCACCCTAACTGCCCCCCTAGACCCTCCTTGCTCCCTGTTCCCTGACCCCTATCCACCCCCACACCCCCTAACAGACCCCGGGACTCCCATGCTCCATCTAACCCCCCTGCTCCCTAATTGCCCCCTCCAGAGACCCCCACCCCTAACCACCCCCCAGGATCCCACCCATCCTGATCCCTGTCCCTTGACTGCCCCCTCCCCTTACCCAACCCCCCCGGCCCCAGACCCATTACCACGAGGCTCCCCTTGCGTGCAGCCCCGCCCCACCCCTCAGAGTGCTGCACGCGAGGCGGCAGGGCTCCGGATGAATGAGGAGTGTCTTTCCCTCTCCACGGACCCAAAAGCTGCCCACGGGAGCGTGCAGCCCCGGCCCCCAGAGCACTGTGTGCGCAGCGGCAAGGCTCCGGGGGAAGTCAGAGGAGGGGGCTGCGGCTTGCTGCGCTCGGCCGGATGCTCCGGCTAGGGAGCGCGGACCCTGCAGCTTGCCGCGTCGACTGGATTTTTAATGGCATGCGGAGTCCCAGTAGAGAGCCGCATGCAATTAAAAATCGACTCGCGTGCCATCGGTTGCCGACTCCTAGTCTACACTGTAGCTGTCTATACTGCAGCTGGAGCTCAAGCTAGCACATTAAAAATAACAGCGTGGGCATTGTAGCTTGGGCTCTCAAGCTTTAGTTTTTATGTCAGATACTGACTCCCTATTTGCTTTATTAACCAAATTTATAATCTTGTCAAAAATATATAAAGTTTTAAAAGATCTATTTTCCACAGTCCTGTGTCAGTTGCTTCATTATTTTGACAGGGATCAGTGTCAGGCTGATAAACCTATAATTACCAGGGTCATACTGTTAATCTTTTAAAAATATTGGTACATCAGCTTTCTTCCAGTCTTCTGGAACTTCCCTAGTGTTCCAAGAATTATTGAAAATAGCTCCTCAGCCAGCTCTGTAACGGCTCCTGTTTACTTCTTGTCCTGACCTGCTGATTTTAAAATGTCTGACTTTAGAGCAGTGGTCGCCAACTGGTCGATCATGATCGACTGGTCGACCCTAGAGGATCTTCTAGTCTATCATGATCTCTGGCGGCACTTAAGGCAGACTCCTTGCCTACCTCAGCCCCATACCGCTCCCAGAAGCGGCTACTGCAGCCCTGGGGACAGGGGAAGAGGGTGGCAGAGCAGGGGTCTCCCTCTGTCCCCTGCTCCTGCCTGCAAGCACCATTCCCAGAGCTCCCATTGGCCGGGTGAGCTGCGGGGTCAGTGCTTGCAGATAGAGGCAGTGCACGGAGCCATGTGCCTTCCGCCGCAGGGGCGCGTAGGCCCCTTCTGGGAGCGATGTCAGCCTGGGATAGACAGGGAGCCTGCCTTAGCCTCACTGCACCTGTTGCCCAGCGTGAGGCCGCACTCCAACCCGGATCCCTGAGCCCCCTCCTGGAGCCAGCATCCCAAACCCCCTCTTCACCCCAGCCCTGAGCCCCCTTCTGGAGCCAGCACCCCATACCCTCTTCTGCACTCCAAGCCCCAGCCCTAACCCCCCAGCCGGAGCCAGCACCCCATACTCCTCCTGCACCCAAACTCCTTCTCAGAGCCCGCACTGTGCACTCCCTCCTGCTCCACAACACTCTGCCCCAGCCTGGAGCCCCTCCTGCACACAAACTCCCTCCTATAGCTTGCACCCCTCACCCCCTTTTGCAACCCAGCTCCCTGCCCCAGGCTCAGCCCAGAGCCCCCTCTCACATTGTGAACCCCTTGGCCCCAGCCTAGAGCCCGCACCCCCTCCCGAACCCCTGCCCCAGCCCAGTAAAAGTGAGCGATAGAAGGGGAGAGGGGGGGACGGGGCAGGATAGATTCTGGGTTGCCTTTGGATTAAAAAAAAATGATCTTGGGTGTACAAAGGTTCGAGACCACTGCTCTAGAGGCTGCTGTTGTAATGTCGTCCTGAGTTTCTGTTAGAATGGAAAGAGTTTCTTCATCATTATCTATTTAATTTTGCTTTGATTTTTAATTGATATCATTTTAGGATAACTTCAGGGCTTCTGTACATTGTAATATTTTAAAAATTAATGTATAATGCTTACTAAGACACCTCAAAATGATTCAGCGAGACACCTTCCAAAGCATACTGTCTTAGATATGTAATCTTGTTTGTGATTGTAGTTTAACAAAACAGACTCTGTAGAACTTTTTAAAATGAAAACGAGCACACATCCTAGTTCTTCTTGCTGTATAATCTATAACTGCATCTAACGTTCATGAAATATGTGCAGATTGACATCGCAGCTCATACTGGTGAAGCAACAAAAAAAAGTGTCTCAGTGCTAATTCAGCAGGTCGGGGGGTGTGGGAGGAATCTTTTTGTTTTAAGATGGAATATTTCGGTCAGCCGTGTTTGAGCCTTTTAAAACAATGTACTTTTAGAGCCTTTTCAGGAACCATAATGCAACATATGATTAGCATCTCAATGAAGTCTTATTCAGTAGTCAAACAAAAGGGGGTTTTTGTAAATGGGGATTATATTGTCATCTTTATAAGAAGGCTTTTGTCAGTTACAGTGGATGTGGTGACCAGTGGAAGGCTGCCTTCTATTCATGACTTTGAACACAAAATGAATGATTTCAGATTCCTGAGCCACTCCCAGTCAAACTGTTTTATAGCTCAGTGCCAATATGATGCAAATTAGTTGCATTCATTGATGGATTAGTTTTGGAAACTAGTTCTACACACTGAGGGTTTCAAAGGAACTCTTTATTTAAATATGTGAACTATATAATATGTTCTTGAGTCACATTGTTAAATACAAAATGACTTGCATGTTTACTCAGGTTAGTTGTGGAAGGGAAAGCCTGCTCATAAATCTTTTACAGTAAGTCATAAAGGAAGTGGAAATTTTGGTGGCCTCTTCAAGGCCTGGAGAAGTTGTGTATTAACTTCTAATCTTTTTTTTTTTTTTTTTTTAAAATTCTGTACCTGTTTTGGTGAGTCCATATTTTGGTAAGGTAGGATTATTCACCATGAATAAATTTACAAATTGTGTTTTTAATTACAACTTACATTTCTGTGCCCACTACTTGTGGTCACCATCTTGTAGATAAAAATATTTTTGAAGGTGTTATGGGAATCCAGGTTGATAGTTCAGAAAAAAAAAACTACTCCTTTAATACAGGTTTAACTTATAAATAGAAATTTTAAAATTGTTGAAGTTTTTCTTAAATCACTTCAAGTGAGGAACCATGTGTCTAAATCCAGCGTACTTTTAATTATTTAACCATACATTGCTTAGTTATTAGCACTATTTACTAACAAACAGGGGAAAGGGGATGGGGGGAGTGACCTGGTTTCTTGCTCTTCAGACTGATATTACACTTGGTATTCTGACAGAGTAAAAATAGATTTCTCACTTAAAACATCCCTGGTTACTAATGTCATTAACACTTCATAGCTATTCTGCCTCCTAGTTACATGTAAAGTGTTACGGCCCTCACTAAATATTGAGGAGAGTAGGGATTTTAAAGGGATTATATGTAAGGATGTGTAAAAAGTTCCCTAGTGTGGCCTCTTTTTCAAATATCTAACACTTGTAGGAGAATAGGGAAAATAGTTTGACAATTGGCAACGTATTACCTTGCAAGTCTTTGGCCAGAAGATCATCCTATTTACATCCAATGCAGGTTCATTGTAGAGGTCCAGATGCCCTTCTTGGCTTTACTAGAAAGTTGTGGTCTGGAAGAGGTGACTGAACTTTCCTTTTGGTGAAGGCACATGCTCCTCTGCTGGTCAGCTCTGCGAACACTGGAGCTAGGATCAAGGGCTATTTCAGGACAACTGGAGAACCAGAAGGGAGCTATGCTTCACAAGGAGTTTAAAAGTATCAGAGAAGCACTGCCTAAGCCATTGTGATTCAAGGAAGCATCACTGCTTTAGCAATCACCATCACAGGCTGTTCTGGCACCTCCTCCTCATCCCCCAAGATCAGAGTAATGCTTGCACTGAAATGAATGGACAGTCCTTGCTGCCCCGCTCCTTGCATAACAGAAGTGTAGTGCCACTGATTTTTTTTTAAAGTGGATATGAGTTCTGTTTGAGACTATATTACTCTGAATACTAGCATAGCCATACATTCTAATAATTTTTTGTTTTTGGAATGTACATATGTCTATCAAAAGAATACTAATTAATCCAAACTCGTTTGGTGTCAATATTCCAGTTGAACAATTAACAGCCAGCAGAAAAAGGTCCTAGAAAAGTTCTGGTCTCATCTCAGCAAATTTTCTCTAAGAAGTTACCATCCTAGAAAGGATCTTCATTTTGAGTAGCATTTGCTATAGTAAAGACAGCTTGAAAAATTCCTGACTGCAGATGTGGGATCAGCTGTTCCAGAATCTCAAGCCAGCTCCTTTGGTAGAGATGGTAGGCACCATCAGCTAGTCAGTGTCTTGCTACACTGCTAATATGGCTTTGGTATGTCTGTTATATTTTGATATCACTTAAACCTCCTTAAGGTTGCTACTGCACAAAGGGTCTCTTGTCCTCTAAAGCTTTTTGGAACATGGAACTTCAAAACCCCATATTCAGATATGAGAAACCCTAGAAAAATACTGATTTAAGGGGTCTCTACATCTCTGAAAAGAATGCTACGGTTATAAGAAAAAACAAACCACAAACTTGTAAGTCCATTTGAGATACCAACATCTTGTATCGTTCTTTTGGAAGTGAGAACTATTTGCCTAAACTGCAGGAAACAGACTCTAGGAAATCCCTTATCACATTCTTAGCTTCTTAAACTGCGATCTTGTTTCCTGGAAAGGCAGGTCATTGTTGACCGATCCCACTAAACACTATTTTCGTTATCAGTGCTGCTGAACAGGCCACACTGAAGGTCCTGTTGGACTGTATGAACAAGAGTCCTGATTTGGATTTGTGGTGGCCAATGAGTGGCTTTTGGTTCAGGAAGGGGTCCCTATTGGCACCCTTGCGCAATGGCAATAAGATTGTGTAGTGGTTGTGTATGTGAAATCTGCTGGTACACATGTACTGTTGGTCATCACTTTCTATTGGTCGTCACCCTTTAGCTCTCTAGAAATTCAAGTCCGAGATTTATCTTGGAGCCAGGCAACTTAGTCCAATAAAATCCTCCTAAACTAGCATTAATTTTTGAAAAAATCCTGGTTAAGTCAGCAATTTTAAAAATATTTGGTTTATTGCATGCCATAGCTTAAGTCTCAGCCCCTCCTCTCTAAAAAATATAAAAAATACAGAACAAAAGAACACTTATGAAGAAGCTGACATGCCTAGTTGAGGTAAAAAACATCTTGTGATGACACTGTCACTAGTTTACAGAAAGTTACCAAAATCCAGTGAAAAATAGCTTAAAAGACCCTGGCAACAGCCAGCCACTGAACATTCATTTATCAGTAAAAGTAAAAAATAAGTTGGAGAACTTATGACTAGTGTTGTTATTTTTCTTGCAAACAAGACATTTTACAGTAATCTTTATATTTAGGGACTGGGCCACAAATCAAATAGCTTATCTTTGAAAGTTTTCATTTTGATAGAGGAAAAATTGTTTTAAAACCTCCCAACATGAATCACATTATATGAAAACTATTTCTTAAGAGTCTGTGTGCTACATACACTATTTCTCTCAGGTAAGGAAAGCTTGTTAGCCATATGCTTTAAAGTCATAGACAATGGATTAACAGAAAAATCGTATGTATTGTAAAATATTCTCGGTTTGGGTCTACAGCAAAAGTAATATTATGTGGCTTTGTAAATTTCTGTGTTCTAGTGTTAACTTTTCTTTTAGGGTTTAAGTGCTCGCCTCAAATCCTAAGATAGAAAATGAAATACTAGGTTATTTCTGTTCAGTCTTTTCTTTGGCTGCCTACTAACTTTTGTATTTAAGGACCTTTAAAAGAAACATACTTTACGATAACCTTTGCCGATATTAGATTTGCAACAAAAACTAACTTGTGACCTTCATTACATCATGTGACTAAAGCTGATTATGAACATAATTGGATTTAAGGCACAGCCTATTTAAAGTTTCCCTGTAAATTCAATTCTCCTCTTTCACAAATATGCAACTGGCAGTATTAAACAATAAAATATCAGACAGATTATTGCCCAGGCTGGGTAGAAATATAAATATTGTGCACTTGTCTAGTTCAGAGGTTTTCCCGTAGAACGAAGTATTGCTGTTCTGAGTTGTGATATTCCATTGAAAAGAAGATACAAGTGTTCCAGACGTTTCTTGTAATGCAGCCATATTTTCCAAAGACACATGGACAATAGATCCTACAGTATTAACAGTGTATTAAACTAATGGACACTTGTTTATCAATAAAAAACTGCTGTTTCTCAACCTAACTTTGAAAAGCAGTATTTCTTGAAACGTGCAGACTACAGAAAGCTCACTCAGCTGTTCAGTAGCGCAGTAATCTTGCTGCAAATATCTAACTCAGGAACATGTTAGCTGTAAAAAGATCTATGCTGATAATTAAATATAATCAAAAGGTTATTGTTACATATCAGTTTAAGATTTAATTTAAAATCACAATTTATTCAGAATACTGTGTCTTTAAAACTAGAGTTCTCTGTATGTTATACTTCCATTTGACTCCAACATTCATCCCGACTTGATCCTTTGACATCAGGAGTTGGGATTTGAAAGAGAAGGCTCCCATCTTATGTTTGTTTCCATGGAATAGGAAATTGTACATTTCCCTGAAATGATTTATTGAATTCATTTAAAACATTTGAATAGAATTTTAATACAAGTGGATGGAAATGTATTTTTCTTTGAAATCTGCAAATTTCAAAATTTGTTTTAAAACAAAGTTAATTATACAATAAATGGCAGTGGCTTGAATTTCTAGAAGGAAATCTGTAGAGGTAAGCCTAGACACTGCATTCTTGCTTACTGTAGAGTTAGCTGCTGTTTAAAGAAAATGTCATTGGTTCACGCTCATTGTCTGGATAATAGTATTCCTTGTCCTAGAGGCATGTCTGTCACTGTTCACTTCCTTTTTATGCAGAGGATATTCCCATTCTTACATCTCCTTTTCCCATAAGGTTCCCACCTCTCTTCTCTATTCTTCCCATTTTAAAAGCCAACATGTTCTCTAAGTAGTAAATACCACCATTTGTAGTGGCTGTGAAGTGGCTACTGCACATGTAGTGGGTGCCACCTACAGTTGTACTGTACCATGTCCCTAGTCTCATCTCAGGAAGAACATTTTCTCTTAGAACAGGAGCACACTGCTATCTTGCATTTCAAATTGTTGAAACAAACTGCTTTTGTTTAGTCAACATTATATAAGGGTAAATGCTTTATTATTTGCTTTGGATTATCAGTGATTTATGCTCCAGAAAACAAACTAGTTTTGTGGCATTGATCTGGATTCTCTACTCTAGGGATATGGTGCAGTTAGAAATAGACTTTGAATTTTATAACAGTTGTAACTTAGTTTCCATTAACAATCAGATTATTGTAATTCTTTATCTTGCTTTTCTCCCTCAGCTTCCCCAAAAAATTTTCATTTTTTAAAGCACAGTGTGGCCATGTCTACATTAGACTTTCAGCAACATAGCTCTATTGATTGTGTCCCCTCCATGTGTGATCTCGTACTGACTTAGCTTTTTAGGCAAAAGCTCCAAGTGTAGATGCAGTTGTAATAGTACAGTTTTGCCAATATGAGTTTTCCCTCAGGGTGGGGGTGTAAAAAAGGCTGTACCAGTAAAATCATAGCTTTGCTGATGTAAACAGCCTCCACGCTAGGAGTACTTTGCTGGTATAATATACTAGTATACTTGTACTGACCAGTAAAGCACTCCCACTGTAGACATAACTTATGGTTACACTCTGCCAAAGACTGACCAATAAGCTGTATTTACTGATACACCCAATAAAACCAGAATGGCTTTGTAAGGTGGGAAACTGAGGCATGAGTCCAGCCAATGTAGGCTTAATCAGTTTTTTCCTTTGTAAATTTCAGACAATCTTTGTCATTTACAGTTTTTGATCATATATCACACACGATAAAATGGAACAGATAGGGGTCCAAGTTACCGAGTTCTGTTGTATTGAGAAGCTTTCCATTTCACGATCATCTCAGTCTCTGGACTGGTGTTCTCCAGTTTGAACCCTTGTTCACTTGGGTTTTCATACATTTTGTTCTTCTACATCACAAAATAGTATCCTAAATTACTTAACGTAACCTTTATTTTTCTTCTTTGAGTTAGAAATTTATAGGGAAGAACATGCCCTAATGTCAGCATATTCTTATATTTTCCAAACATGGGATTTTGGAGATTTTTTGCTCAGTTTAACAGCAATGCTCATAAATCATTGAAAATCCTACCATTACATTTTGAAGTACTTATTCAGTCTAGGACCAAGATGTTTAATTGTTCCCCAACAGCTCTGAAAGTCTTTTGAAATATTAAAATACCGTATGACTTGTAAGGTTCTTTTAATTTTGTTATAGATGGCAGGAGAGTTTGTAAAATACAACTTGTGCAACCTGTAAATATTCTACAGACTATTCAACTTGGGACACTATAGCACAATCTTCAGGCAACGCGTCCAGTTGCTGGAAAATGGGACAGGGAATTAGGACATGAATTCTTTTCCCATCGCTGCCACAGATTTACTGTGCAGCTGTGAGCAACTCACTGAATTTCTGCACCGTAGATTTTTCTTTGTAAAAAGATATAATACCCACTTGTAAAATTCTGATAATTAGTAAGAAAAGTGTTCTACATGGGGCCTCGTTCATATAAGATATACATTTCCCATAAGAGCAAATAGATATATTTGAATATGTTTAATTTTAAGGTTACGTTGAGTAGTCACTTGTGATTGTTTTGTTGTCATATTCATGTTATTGAGACTTAAATTTGTGGGTTGGTGAGAGAATAAAATTGCTCCGGTATAGTAAGAAAGTTCAGAAGTGAACTGAAGGATTTTAAAATCCAACACTTGTTACTTTACATTAACAGAATGCCTTGGGTAGAATTAAAAATGACCAATATTTTAAAACAAGTAATAAGATAATTTCCTCTTACGTACCAGGACCTGATTTCACGGTCTTCCTTTCTTCAGCAAGAATTCATGACATCATTAGAACCAAAATAATGTAAGGAATACTGCTTTAATGGCCAATGATGTCATTAACTCTTGCAGTAGAACCAAAATCCTAAACAGTCTGATCAGGTAAATGCTTCAGTTCACTCTTTTAAAGCTTATTTTTTGTTGTAAAACTATCCATGTTCTAGTATTTATTTATTTATTTATTTTAAGTGTCACAATTCATTTGTGTGAAAAAAGCTAAGAAATAAACTTAAGTTGATGGCTTATTGGGAATGCATCTGGGGAAAAAATTCAGATGATCTGTTGCATACTCAAATTGCAATCTCTGAAGATGAGAGATTTTTTCCTTGAAGTATCAAGTGAGCAATGGTGGACACTAATTGAAAATTAATCTGTCTGATATTTTCACATTTTATACATAAAAGTAAATTTTAAACAAATATTCAGAAGTTGAAAAATCAAAATAACCTAATTTTTCCCACATTTTAGAGTATCCTCATAAATATGGACCACAAGGAGGTTGTGCAGATCGTTCTGTGTTTGAAAGAATGCAGAAGTACCAAATGACTGGTGTAGAGGAACCAACAGCACAGGTACAGCACATGGTATAATGGATCTTATTGATAAAATGAAAATTAAATGTTGATATTGCTCCTCTGCATGTGCCCAGTATCCCTTCATTATTTTCCTGGCCCACCTCACCAGCCCCCCAGTCAAAGTTGCCCATAAAATTTCAGGGGACTTCTCCAGCTTAACAAAAGTATCTGAAAAATCATTTTCCTGTCTTTAAATTGTTTATATTTCAAAAGGCTATTTAAATTTAGGTCCAAAAGTCTACATTCCTGAACACAGGTACAGTATAGATCCTGGTTGATATATATTATGTTCGGGTCAATGAAGATGCATATGTGCACAGGTACTTGGGTTTCAGTTGAGAATGTTTTTAGTACAGAACGGAGGTCTGGGTAGATGTTATCTCAAGGTCTTAGTTATTTGACTATTTTTACAGTATTATAGAGTGGCAGTAGTCACTCCATAATTAAGGTTGCAAATGAGTTTCAGTTACAAGTCAGGCTTTGCAGATTTTAGGTGGTGTAGAAGCAAACGATGTAGAAGCAACCTTGGCACTGAAAAGTTAGTGACATTGAAGAGCCTCTTTGTTTGGTTTTTGTCTGGTGACTAGCAATTCAGCTTTAACCCACTGAAGACTAACCAGCTTCCTAAGGTTTCTTGGGAGAGAGAAGAGGGATTGGCTCTTGAAGAGCAATCTACTGATTACAGGCCTCAGCGGACCCAGGAGTTGCTTATGTCTGCACGAAGTTCATTTTGTTACATGTAGATTCTTTGTACTATATCCATCACTTGGAATCTGAGCACCTTCCAGTGGCAAATTTAGGAACATGAGTGGAGTAGGTGTGGGGTCAAAATGAGCCTCAGAATGCCTGCAGCGGGCAATGGAAGTTTGAGTGGAAAGGCACTTAAAATTTACCCAATGTGGAACCCTACTACTTTGGTTCTCCTAGGATGCACAGGAGTTTAGGTGTTCCTTATGAGAACCTTGGGAGATCCACAGGAAGGAGAGGAGAATTGCCCCTCTGTGCTGTCCCTTGTAATCTCCTTAGTCTCCTAGTTTCTCCCCTCACTGCCTACATATTTTAGAATGTGCACAGAGGAGGGAATCCCCTCCTAACAACCTTAATATCTTCAGCAAAGGCAAAATACTCTTTAGTGGATATCAGGCGATGCACGGATGAGGGCTTCCACTCCTGCAGACCTCAGGAAGAAAGAAAATCATTCCAAGTCCTTTGCTCTGCCAAGTTCCATATTAGTTCTGAAAGACAAAACTTGATTATGAAACTCTTACGGCTGCAGATACATATCTGAGTGTTGCCTTTCAAGAACCTTTTAGCTTAAAAAAAGGCTAAAAATTAGATGAGGTTGTACTTCTTAAATACAACATTGCCTTCTTTAAAAAGAACCTTCACTCCACCCTTAGTAAAAACAGCACAGAGTAAACTAGTACGTGAATACCATAATCTCTGTAAAACTACTCATAGACTCATAGACTCTAGGACTGGAAGGGACCTCGAGAGGTCATCGAGTCCAGTCCCCTGCCCTCATGGCAGAACCAAATACTGTCTAGACCATTCCTAATAGTTATTTATCTAACCTACTCTTAAATATCTCCAGAGATGGAGATTCCACAACTTCCCTAGGCAATCTATTCCAGTGTTTAACTACCCTGGAATAGATTGCCTACATGTTCATATAATGTTAAACATAATTGTAATCTCATTCTTTTTTCCATTGGACTATGCCTTAGTTTAGACAATGGTTTGTGTGTCATTTTAGTAAGCACTAAAATTTTCCTTTAATATATTCCACCATATATGTTAATATATTTTTGGAGCTGTCAATGAGGAAATCTTGCAAATACAGCTAATTACACTTAAAACATTCTCTTTCTTCATTCCCTACATATTCTGGAAAGGGCCACAAAGAAAACTGCATTCTGTTCTTGAAGGGTAAAACCTAGTTCAGATGCTATTGGCTTAAATTAATTTTACTTTCAACAGGCCTGCTCAGTTGGGATTTGCAAAGTGCTTTAGTGTTTTAGGAGCCAGTCTTACTGAAAATCAGTGAGAATTGTGTTAAGTCACTAAAATGTTGTTGAGAATTGCACCCATGGTCCCTTATGCTGCAGTGCTTTCAACTTTATTTTAATTGTCTTAGTTAATAAGTCAACTTCCTAAATTGAGTCTTCCAAAACTGACAGTATCCATCTCAGATTCTACCATATAATCTCTTACATTATGGATTTGCTCTAAATCCTTGTCTCTAGCTAAAAACTTTCTTTCCAGTGTTAGGAATGTCCTGATGCCTAGTGTGGACAGTTTCAACTATCATGACTATTTTCAGAGCTGTCCAATAGATTTACCTTCAGTGGTTAGATGACGCTCTGCTGAAAACAGCACTGGCAGCCAAAACCCTATTTACATTGTGGCTCAAGAAATTGCTAACGCTAGTGCAGTTGAGGCAGTGCAGCTGGATCCAATGTTGGGAGCAGCAGGATTTTTTCCCCAAAACTGCCATGTGTAGACATGACCTACTAAATTATGATGAGCTATAAATAGGGGCCCTACCAAATTCATGGCCCATTTTGGTCAAATTCACAGTGATAAGATTTTAAAAATCGTAACTTTTGTGATTTCAGCAATTTAAATCTGAAATTTCACGGTGTTGTAATTGTAGGGAGTCCTGACCCAAAAAGGAGTTTGAGGGGGTGGGGGGGAGTTCCTTATTGCCATCCTTACTTCTGCACTACTGCTGATGGCAGCCCTGCCGTCAGAGCAGGGCTCCCAACCAGCAGTCGCCGTGCTCCAGCTGCCCAGCTCTGAAGGCAGTGCTGCCTTCAGCAGCAACGCAGAAGTAAGGGTAGCAGTAGCGATCCCCCCAACCCAAAACAGCTTTTTGGGTCAGGATCCCTACAATTACAACAGCTGCTGCTTGCAGGTTGCCCAGCTCCGAAGGCAGTGCAGAAGTAAGGGTGGCAATACCACAACCCCCGTAAAATAACCTTGCGGGCACCCCCCCATCACTCTCTTTTGGGTCAGGACCCTCATTTTGGGAAACTCTGGTCTCCCCTGTGAAATCTGTATAATATAGGGTAAAAGCACACAAAAGACTAGATTTAACGGGGGGAGACCAGATTTCACAGTCCGTGACGCATTTTTCATGGCCACGAATTTGGTAGGGCCCTAGCTTGCTAAGGCAAATGTGTTAGCTATCAGTGCTCTGAATGGCAGAAATAGTGGATGTGTTATTCTGGCTGTTTGGTAATACTTCATTACACAATCAAGCACATATTGGAGTGTTTCAGCTTATTCAGGTTAATAACACTTCAGATCATTACTACTGTAAGAAACAACCTTTTTGTTGTGGTGAGGAAACACTCCTAGAATTGATTTTTATATCTACAAACTGGATTTGTGGTGTTTATCCACCATTGCAGAGAGCTACATAGTTTTCTATTATGGTTTCCTAGATTTTAGAGGCATAGAATTCCTGTGATAATGATGGTTCCAAAACTTCTCTGTTTTTGTTGGCTATATTCTAAATTACGGGGATAAACTCACAGAGGAGTTACGAGTAAAGTGTGCTTATGAAGTAGATGACCTACTTGAAGACTAGCCTAGTTCAAGATTTAAGAAACTTTTATGTAATAAATAGGATAATATAGCTCTTCATCTGTTTTTCTCTTAAGAATACTGCACTCATGTAAAAGGCATCAGTGTTTTTAAATGACTTAATTTTAAAAAAATATGTACAAAATTAATGCTTTGTTACTTCCTAATTTCTGTATCTATAGAAACCCTACAAAGAACATAACATCAATGGTCCAGAGCTTTTAAGAAAAAAACGTGCAGCTCAAGCTGAAAAAAATACTTGTCAGCTCTACATTCAGACTGATCATCTATTCTATAAGCATTATGGAACAAGGGAAGCTGTGATTGCACAGGTATTTGAAAGCCTTTAGTCACTATTTCAGGAGTCTGTGTTCTTTTTCTCTTTAAGGGGGAATAGTCTAGACAAATGAATGCATTTTTATCATGGTGCTTTTCATGTTCAGGTCTGGATACACTTTTTCATCTGCTACTGCCATCCTGGCATTATTAAGGCAGCTTTCTCATTGACTCACCACAAGCGTACCAAGTGCCCAATGTTCAGAGGTGCTAGGCACTTGGACCTCTCTTTAATAGGAATTGTGGATGTTTAGCACCTGTGAAAATCAGGCCCCAAGCTCATAATTTGTTAAGAAAATAGTTCCTTCTGGAGATGTCAGACTTGTATGAAAGTCTGAAAACATAATATGTTAGCATTTCAAGAGGAAAGTTATACAGTGTAAATTCTGAGAACTTTCAGTTAATGACTGTGGGTATGTCAGCAATGCAGCTGGGAGCATGCCTTCTGGGCTGGGTAAACAGATCATACTATCTCTGCTGGAGCTAACATGCTGAAGCAGTGTTGCTATAGCGGCAGAGGTGGTGGCTTAGGCTAGCCACCCAAGTGCAAACCCAAGGAGTCAGGAGAACTTGAACTTGGGTAACTGTGAGTCTGTCTACCTGGGCTGGCACACATGTTCCCAGCTGTGGTATAGACGTGTCCAGTAAGACCTACTCCTGTAGAGGCAAGATGGTCAGAGAAGCAGTAGGAAGAAACCAAAAGTAGACAGTCCTCACTTATTTCAATGAATTCCTAGCTAAGAAACTTACTTTCTTGGTTCCTCTTATGTTTGCTGAAAAATATAGGTAATATGTTACTTCTTCTTGAAGTGTTGGGTAGCTTCACAGCCCACTTTTGCATCTAATTTAATGTAGATTATTAGTTCATTAGACTGTACCGCTACAATTCATTATGGGTAACGTTTTCAGAAATGCCCTAATCCCATTTTCAAGAGCAAGTTAGATAATTAGGCACCTAACTGAAAGTCAGTGGGACGTAAGAGCCTATGTCTCTCTTTCTTGAAAACGAGGCTTGAGCTCCTGAGTCCACAAAGCGCAACACTTCTAAACTTTTAACCACCCAGCTGCCCAGTAGGAATCCTTACCCCCAATTTAGGCAATGCATGGTGAGAGTTAGGTGCCTAAGAATGGGATTCAGAAAAGCAACAAGCTGAATGGGCAGCTGCCTAAGCTAGCCAGTAGGAAATACCAAGGAAAGGGGTGGGCTTTAGGCCCTGTCACACAAAGGTGGTTAGGCATTTCCCTCCAACCCAGAGTTAGATGCGTATTTCAGCTCAGCATTCATAGCTGTGAACCCTCTCGTGGAGTTGTGCACTGGGCTTTACAGTCAATCTTTGGTCCAATTAATATCTATTTATGTAAAGTGGAGCAGTTTCAATAGGATACATTGAATTAAGGCACTCACCTGGAATGTGAGAGAGCTGCATTCAAGTGCTTGCTCCAGATCAGGCAGAGTGGAGATTTGAAGATGGGTCTCTCCCGTCCCAAGTGAGTGCCCTAACCGTTAGACTATTGGACACACATCCACCCTTCCCATTCCTCCAAATTCCTGATCTGGTCAACCCTGGCTGTCTTTTTTTTTTTTTTTTTTTTTTTTTTTTTTTCTCTTCATGGTTTAGGTGTGCTCTGAGCATACCTAATAGATTGTCCCCTCCTTCCCTCCCCCCCTCCCAGTGAAATAGGCAGAGGAACGCTTAGTTTGAGAAGCCCACAGGTGTTTAGGTGCAAGCTAGGGCGGGCATCAAGCTGCTTTGGTAGCATCAAGACTTAAGCAGTTTTGTGCAGGCCCACTGGCAGGAACTTGTGTGGGAATTTAGGTGACTTCATTGTTAGACACCTGCTAAGTGGGGGTTTTCGAGGATCTAATTGATTCCTAAATATTGGACATAAGCCCACTTAAAGTGACAGTTAGGCACCGAAGTCCCTTTGTCACTCTAATCCTTAAGTCACTTTTAGGTGCTTTTGAAAACGTTATCCTGTATTCATATTTGCTTTCTAGTAAAAATAGAATAAAGTGCAGTGACAATTTACAATTAAATTTTGTCTAAAACTGTTCCAGCATATCATTCTTTAAAATAATACAATCCTTTGAGGATACTTTGATGTTAGGGGGGAATTAAATGGCTGTCACAAACAAACAAATACACCTCTACCTCGATATAACTCTGTCCTCCGGAGCCAAAAAATCTTACCGTGTTATAGGTGAAACCGCGTTATGTCAAACTTGCTTTGATCCACTGGAGTGCGCAGCTCTCTCCCCCACCCCCCCCAACCCCAAGCGCTGCTTTACCGCATTATATCCGAATTCGTGTTATATCAGGGTAGTGGTGTATATCATTGTTTCCAATTATTTGTACTGGGTGAGTAATGTTAATTTACAATAGGGAATATCTAAGATTTTTATGGCCTGAACTATGTCATTTACTTTAGGTGTACACTGATTATTCATTACGAGTACTTTATTAAAAACGCCTATCACATATGAGTGAAAGTTAATGCTGCATGTTAATTTGCACGTGAAGATGCTTGCATTGAAGTTTTCTTGTGTAATATAATACATAGAAAACATTTTTTGACTGAAAACACTTCAGCTTGTCTCTTTCTGATTAACAGATATCCAGTCATGTTAAAGCAATTGACACAATTTACCAGTCAACAGATTTCACAGGAATCCGTAACATCAGTTTCATGGTGAAACGAATAAGAGTAAGTAATTCTGTTGTTGCAGACGTATCTGTTGAATGTGAGGAATGTTTGTTTAAAAGAATTATTGTCATTTAACTATCTGCTGACTATGAAACTTTCATGTTAAAAACAGTCAGTTATAATTGTCCTCCTACCTAATTTCTTCAGTGCTCTTGCAATCTTAATGTTCACATTGCCAGGTCTTTCATTATAGCTCTGTGATGTTTCAATTCAGTGTTTGACATAGCGGACTAATTTAAGGGGACATGGCTTCTCATATATTGGTTATCAGCAGTGATGGGAAAGAAAATACAGTAGAAATATAGGAGTTTACTTGAGGGCTGTTACAATATTATTTTTTTAAAAACTGTTTATATTAGATGCTTTAAACCAATGGTCAGTGCAGAAATTTGCTTCCTAATTTTAAAGTCTGGTTTATCCTTAAAATGGTTCTTTCATTGGTGGGAAAAATAAAAATCAGTACATTGATATAAAGAAACATCAATTAGTTGTTAAAGGAGACATGCAAAGGAGAAAACTGTTGTGCTTGTTCCCTTTTTGTTGCTTTGACATACAAAGAAGGCCTGAAATTCTGTGTGTGTGATAAGTGGTGTGCTTAGACAGTTAGAAATGTGGGTCTTTTAAACAGGGTTTGTTTATGTAATGGGAGGAGAGGATTAATTCCCTCCAGCACAGGTGAAACTCTGACTCTTCTTATGCAAGAAGTTAGATTAAGTGATCTTCTTGGTCTCTTTTGGCCTTAATGTATTAATCTACCTTGGAAGGATATCTGACATTACAAGAGACCAACTAAAAGGGGGAGCAATTGAGAGGAAGGGATTTTAGTCTAGTGTTCAAAATATAGATTTGTTTTTTTTATCTTTGTAACGTCTATGTAACTAATATATAAACAGCTTGAGAGAAAGAAGATCTTTTTTTGAAGAGTCAGCACTTTGGCCTTTTGGGTTAAGGTGTGAGGTAACTCTCAATGCACCAGACCCCTGAAAAGTTCCTCCTGAAAAATAGGGAAGGTCAGACCAGACCGGATCACTTGATATACCTGACTCTTTTTATTTTAAAGATAAAAGATTAAAAGGCTGCCTTTATACATTATAAAAAAACAAAAGACCAAAGTGCAATTTTTTTTAAAAACTTCCTTTTGCAAATTGCCTTTAGGCCTCCAACTTTTAGATTGTTACATGTGAAATTGCTCTGTGCATAGTTGCACTTGTTGTTGTTGTTGTTGTGTTCACTTAAAAAAAAAATCTCTAATCAGCTTCTGCCTTAGTGCATGTTTGTGCTCAGAAAAATATCTTTGAGAGACTTTCACAGTATAATGAGCTGAATGGAATTTATGTATAGTCCACAATACTAAAACCTTGCTCTTAGTTTTATGTTAAGATTTAATCTGAGCATGCAGTTTTACTTTATATGGCACTTCTACAATTCTTTCTTGTTCTTAGCTGTATTGTGTGCTATGATGTAGCATGTGCCATCAGTGTACATTATAGGATGTAATACAATCCTTTTGCTCCAGGAACTTGCATTTAAAGTGTATATATATAGTAGTCAGCTGAATAACCCAGATCAAAGTTAATCTAAAAAATATAGAATTAAAGTTATAAATACACACTTTTTTTGAAGTCTTGTGGATGAAGTTTGTCTTAAGGAAGCATTTGAAGGAAGAGGAAGGAGGTTGTAATTTGCCACATAAATGCAGTTATGTTGTATTATGACACATGTTCACTTTAGGACTCAGGATTTTCCAGATATTATGAATTGATATGTAGCGTCTATAAATCTTTAGATATTGATGTTATTATTTGACATCATAGTTGGTGATAGGAAGTCTGTCTTAGCAAGCTTGTATTAGCCAGACAAAAGTGAAATGTCTGATTCAGTATAAATTTGAATTTACTTTTAGATCAACACAACTGTTGATGAGAGAGACCCTTCCAATCCCTTCAGATTTCCTAATATTGGTGTGGAGAAGTTTCTAGAACTGAACTCTGAACAGAATCATGATGATTATTGCTTGGCCTATGTATTTACTGACCGTGATTTTGATGATGGTGTCCTTGGTCTGGCTTGGGTTGGAGCCCCTTCAGGTAATTAATCCATGACTTCTGTAAGAGAGTACTCTAGCTGATACTTTTCTCCCTTTCTCCTACCTAAAAATACTTAACTGTTGACTTGACTGAAATATTTCCAACATTGTAGGTCTGATTCTTCACAGTTTGATAATGTATGATTTGAAATTATGTAAACATCAATACATCATGTGCCACTAACTATTTGAGTCATACAGATTCCTTTATTCATTGCTTTTCTTTAGAACAGAACCTTAATTCTCTGGGCAGACACTTGACTGGGTATTAGTGACCAATGAAATGAAAAAGGTGTCAGAAGTGCTTCGAATAAACTATAAGCAAGGCTTCTTATATTCTACAACACTCTACAGCCATAAAATTCACATCTTACCATAGAATTGTACTCCAGGATCTCTGGCTTCGAGCTCTTACAGATACAAATAACTTGGAAATCTGAACAGAGTATAAACCAATGCAGTGATGTCTGCAGAGACACTGAAACAATATCTCTGTATTTGCCCTTCCTAGATGATTTGTCTTTAAATTTCACTGACTCTGACCAATTTCATTTCAGCCATGTGTCTTAATTTTCAGTTTCTAAATATTTCCTGATAGCACTTTACTATGTCATGTCATGTGGAGAAATTTAGGAGTCTCATGATAACTTTCATTGGAGCTACAAAAATCTGCTATTCCAATAGTGTTTTATGTCTGCTCAAGTGTGACACAAGAGAACCTTTCTAGAGATTGACTTTCTTCATTGGAGAAATACCGTTTACCACCTGAAAAGGAAAATCTGTTCATCCATGTGGATAGACAACTAGCTCCCTCTGCAGAAAAGAGCCTGTATTGTTAATGTAAAACAGCAGTTGAATAATGTTGGAGGTCAACAAATGTCTAATGGATGGAGAAAACTAGTTGCAACATTCTTTCAGTCTAAGTGATCATACCTCACTTAATTCTAGAGTATTTGAATGCTAAATGGATGACCTACCATACTTTCCTGTTCTCTCATCCATTTTGTGACCAGAAAGTGTAATTCTTGGTCTACAGATAAAGTTATGCTTGGTTTGTCCTCTAATATACTCAAAGGCTTTTTCTTTAGACAAGTCTGACACTAAGACTGTCTCTTCATACTTCCGACAATACACTGTTGCAGTGCTGCCTTTTTATTGTCTTCTTGGACCACATCCATTACTTCCTAGTTCCTATAACTTCTTTGGTCAATCAGTTAATCAGCATAGATAAAATTAAAACTTTCACTATGCTGTGGATTTTATTTACAAAATTGTATTCTCAGTAACTTGGGTAGTTTTATCAGTGCTACTGTAATTCTCTTGATTTTTTTTTTAAATGTTAGCTTGGACTTCTCCGTTTGATTGCCTGAATGACAAAACTGTATTTGAAATAAAATACTCACTTGTGTATTTTAGTGTTTAACTTTTATCCCTTTACTTAGAAAGTCAGTGGTAGGAAAATTTCCTATTTGAAGAGAAACAAAGTATTTCTGATAAGTCTTCAATCCTCACGAACTAATCAGATAGTATGCAAAATAAAATATGAAAAAATCAATTGAATCAGTAGTTCTTTTTACATATATTTATATATAAAAAAATCTGTTCCGAAAAATAGTTTTTTGAGGCTTTAATTTTTTATCGCCAAAATATTTACATGAACATGATATTTTTACATTAGAAACAGATTCTAACTGAATAAACATAGAATATAGTTAAGAGAAGTTATTTAAAACATAGTTTTCTTTTCAAAGCTTAGACTTATTGAGAAGCAAACTTCTATAGAAGTAGGTGGAAGTTGAGGAAGAGGAATGGGTGAAGTCACTTGTAATTGAGAACGGGGACATGGCTAGTGAGTGGAATCAAATTGGAAGTTGAAGCAGAGGAAAGGATGACATTTAGAATTTGATTTGCTAGAAACTTCTGAATATGAGCAAGGCATGTGAATTAGTTAATCTTGTTCAGTATCCAACATTGAATTCAATAGGTGGCTGTTCCTTGATCTCACTGTAGTATATGTGAAAGCTTGCTGATCGCTAATGAAAGACTCTGCCATGTTATCTTTCACTGCAGCTTGTGGTATTTGGCAGCAGTGTCCTCTATTTCAAGGGAAGTAGTAGATGTCTGTGTTAAATGGTGACCTACATGGCCTGGAATTAAGTTCGTTGGTTCAACTTCATTTTCAGGAACATTAAAAATTGGAAATATTAAGCATATTAGTTTTAAAACAATTGTTCTTGAGTTGCCAGAAAATAACAGCTGCTGCTTTGGCTGCCCCATATTGCTTATTTGTATAATTGATCCTTTAGGAAATGCTGTGTTTGAGCTGTTTGGAACACACTGGATGCGTTAGTTTTACAAGATGAATAGTTTGGAACTGTCAGTCTGTACGGCATCTCTTATTCTTGGATATCTTACCAGTGTTGTATGTTCCCAGCCTGAGAGATAAGATTCTAACCTCACTTTCCCAATGTTGTGTCTATGCTTTGCGTAAATGTAAATTTTTATAGACTTCTTATATCTCATTAAAAATTCCGACTGTGCAAACCCAGGCTTGTTACAGTGTCCATGGTTCCACAACAGTTTATTAATTACATCATGTCTAAAAAACACGAAATAAAAGTTAACTGTAATTATGAAAAGCATTTTTTTTGCATTCCCACAACTAAAAAATGTTCTCATTGTGTTTTGGTTTTGGTTTTGTTTTTTTAAATATTCACAAGAATCTGACCAAACTGCAATTTTTTTTACTGTTTAGGAAATGTTAACAATTTGACAAATCCTGGCCATGTAAATATCAGAAACAAAACAATTATTAAAACAATTTTTGTTTAATGAGACACACAGGAGTATAGTCGTCAGATATTTCTGTTTAATAGGGTGTTGTATTACAGAGTGAGCATCATTAAAACACCTGTAATATGCCATTTCTACTGATTTTTACTAAGTTGAGTGAAATCTCAGTGTACATGTTTAACAGGTCAGGCGTGTCTATCAAATGTTAAAAAAACTAGATAGGTGTACTAGATTTTTTGCAGGGGGAAGTACTTTGAGTATTGAATAAAAGGTAACCCTTATCTATGTATCTATCTGTCTTCTATCTCTTGCTGGGTACATAGTTGGTATGTTAATTTTTCTATAACCACAACCTCCTCTTTTTTTTTTAAACCATTCCTCTATGACTGGACTATGTTTCTTTCTCCAGTGAGAGGCTACCAATAGCCAAGCAGTTACTACCAGATGAGAGATTAATTCTTCATTTCTTCTTGTGTGACCATTTCCACTAGAAAGACCTAGGAAGATTACCGAGAGATCATTTGGTAATAAATACTCAACGATTTGTGATATTTGGTTGTGGATTGCATCCAAATACTCTTTAAGGACTGAACGGAATACCATATATGCATAAAATCTCTTTCTTCACCACAGTTTCTCTAACACTTATTCCCATTCAATCTATATATATCTTACAGCCTGTTTGGTTTGAAGGGCCATTGAAACAGTATCTTCAAGAATTTTTTATTGTGCGTCAGACTGAGTTACTGGTCCTCTTTTTTTCCAGACTAAACCCCCTTTCTCTGGGGTAATTTGTCTATCCACATCCTTTCCCCCAGGAGTCATATATGACCTTATTTTGGTTAGGAAAGCTGTCTGCAAAGATTAATACAGATTGATTATTTTTTTGTTTCCTCATTGACCAGATGCCATCACTTCTATTTGTTAGATTTCTGTATAAAACAGGTTTTCTAGAAAGTTGAGGAACATAATATCTACCTTCAAAGTACTAGTGCCAGTTAAAATTAGTTGTGATCTCTAAGTAAGTTAGAAAAGTTTATTTACTGAATAGCTGGCCAACCAGGTGTATTCTGTGGCTCTCCCAATCTTTGATGCTCTTTGGTTTGCAATTTGGGTTAAGATCTAGAGTATTTGCAATGGATGTGATTGGCGAGGGAAAATAATTTCTCCGATTCTATCCCAAACCCATAGAGTAGCGTTTGCTAAAGGATGTGTGTAAACTTCTGGAGTAGCCTAGAGATTTACACTGCCACAATTTTTCTGTTCAATAAAGACCCAGTGTTTGTCTAGGCACTCCCACTTCCACTCCTGCTTTGAGCTGGCTGGCTTGATAATACCATAGATCGGCAGTTCTCAGACTTTAGTAACCTGAGGACCCCTATTTTGATTTTAAATTTTGCTGTGGACCCCCAAGCTGCCTGCTCGGCCCCAGGCCCCGCCCCCACTCCACCCCTTCCCCCAAGGCTACACTCTGCCTCTCCTCTTCCCTGCCTCTTGCTGCCACCTCCCCCAAGCACCTCTGTCTCCCTTCCTCCCCCTCTCTCCCAGCGCCTCCTGCATGCTGTTCCCCATCATGCCGGAGGCACTAGGAGGGAGCAGGAGGAGTTGATCAGCTGGGCCTGCAGACCCCTGTTTGAGAAACGCTGCCATAGATTATTTGGAGCAGCTAGTCTACCCTGTTTAATGGAGCTGTACAAAGTTTCTGCACTCGCTCTTGGCCTTTTCTTATTCCATGTAAATTGTAACAGTATCCTCTGTATTCCTGCTAGGTTTGTATCTGGGATAATCATAGAAATATTTTGAAACAAGAAAGATAGCAGATATCCTTGGGTGTTCTTCCCAATTAAGAAATTACATACTTCCCCAGCACTCCAAATCTTTTTTCATTTGCTGAAGTAATGGTTTAACATTTAAATGATAGAAGCTCTTGTAGGTTGTTTGAGATTTGAATTCCCATGTATCTTATAGAATTCGTTTCCCATTTGTACCCAAACATTTTCTGGAGGAGTGACTTTTCAGAGTCTGGCAGATTTATAGCTAGTATTTCAGATTTGGCATAATTTTATTTTAAATCTAGACTTTCCCAAAATCCTGGGTTGTTTTAGCGAATAGTTTTAGAAAATATTTGATTTAGATAAAAACGTTACATCTATATATGCTATTTTCTGATGTGGTCCTGCAAGTTTCATTCCTGTGATGGATTTGTTGTCCTTTGAGCAAAAGGCTCTGTGGCCAGTCCAAAAAGTAGGAGAGACATTAGACATCCCTGCCTACTCTCTGGGTAATTCAAGTAAAGGAGCTATAACTCCATCAATTCACACAGCTGTTTTTGGGCTCATATCAGGAACAGTTATTCATTTAAGGAACTGGGGGCCCAAGTCCATATGGGACAGGACTTGAAACAGAAAGTTCTACTCTATTCTATCAGACTTTCTCTGTGCCTAGTGATATAAAAAAAGAGCCATTTATTTTGTTAACTGCAGGCTACTATTTTTGATCATTCAAATTTCATGACCAATTTCAGCCCAGTTTCTCACCACAGGTTTTGATGGTATTTTTGTCTGAAAATAAATCTAATGTAAATTTTATAGTCTACATATTTATAAAAACGACTATCAGACTACACCTTTGAGTTTTTGTAAACAATAAAATCACCACTCACCAGCTAAAAACTAATACAAATGTTGAGAGTTGTGATCAAATTGAAGTAAATTCATTTAAAGCTATCCAATACCTAGGTAATACTCTCAATACCTACTTGTGTCTTAAGTATTGAACACATTTTCCCCCAGCCACATGACTTTTCTATTCTTTCACTGTTGTGTCCTGTCCTGCTGATGACAGTGTTGTGTGGTCATTTTCAGTAATGTCATGCAGAGACATAGGCAGGGATAGAAGTCCATAAAAAAACAAATGTCACAGAGAAGGTAGATAGGGAGTTTCTGCTCTTTGTCTCGTAACAAAAGAACAAGGAATGAGCATTCAGTGAATTAAAAAGCTGATAAATTAGGAAGAGAATACTTTTTCACATAATGAGTAATTAGTCTGTAGATCTCATTGCCATAGGAAGTCATTGAGGCAAAGAACAACTGTTCACCAAGATTTAAAAAAAAAAAAAATTGGACATTTATGTGGATAACAAGAATGTCCAGTATTATAATCAAAGCTTACACATTTTGGAAGGGATATTAAACCCTCTCATGCTTCAGGCCTTCAGATAAAATCTAGCTATTATATTAGGATGAGATCTAATGTGGGGGACACACTATCCCTTATAGTGGAGTTCTTGCACCTTCGTCTGAAGCATCTTGTAAGGACCACTGACAGAAACAGGATATTGAACTAAACGGATCTCTGGCCTGATCAGTAGGGCAATTCATGTCTGTCATCCCTACCACTTAGATCTTCTGACTAGGTTATGCAGATGAATTGACCTTGTACTAGGGTGCAGAGAGCCCCCCCTTCAACACAGAGGGATCTGTATATCACTTCTGTATAGACCAGTGTTGATTTCTACCCAATCGAGATCATCTCCCCCAGTGGAATTGACTGGATGGGCAGATCTTTAATCTTTGTCTCTGCTCAAAATCTAATGTCTTCAGGGCATCTATTACTGATCTTCAGTATGCTGATGATTGTATAATCCTCGTACACACCGAGAATGACCTTCAGTACATACTGGATTTTCTTTCACAAGCTTACTGAAGCCTAGGAGTCTCACTCAATATTGAGAAGACTAAAATGCTCTATCAGCCTGCTTCAGGCCTTGCACTTGACCCAGAATAAATCATCATTGAGTGTCAGACTCTGGAGACAGTTGAGCACTTTTGCTATCTCAGTAGCCAACTTTCTCACAATGCAGAAATCAACAGTGAGATCCAGCACAGAATCCAGTGCGCAAGTGCTTCCTTTGGGAAATTGCTCTGATGCATTTTCAGAGAGCATGACTTATGGCAGGACACCAAGATCCAAGTCTATAAGACAATTGTTGTTCCAGCACTCCTCCCTGGATGCGAAACCTGGGTGGCCTATCAACAGCACCTCAAGAGTTTGGAGAGGTATCACCATCGATGCTTCTGGAAGATCCTTCATGTCAAATGGCAAGATGGCCACACTAATGCCAGCATCCTTGCTGAAGCCAATGTCACCAGCATTGAAACAATGATTCTCATGCACCAGCTTAGCTGAGTTGGACATTGTTTGCGGATGTCAGACTTCACCTCCCAAAACAAGTCCCTTAACTCTCACTCACCCATGGTCTGAGATCAAAGACACACTGAAAGCGTATTTAAAGAAAACTGATGTGGACATCACAAACTGGGAAGAGCAAGCCTCCAACCAACCCCAATGGCGCCATGTCCTCCATCAGGCAGTGGCCTGTTTTGAGGAGAAGCACCTTGTCCTCAAAGCTGAAAAGAGAGAAGAGGAAGGAAAAAGAAATAACTTTCTCCCAGAATGCCATCGTCCTGTCACAAAATGTATGTACCTACTCAGGGCGGATTTGCGGTTCCAGGATCAGACTCCAGAGTCATCTCAGGACTATGTAAATCCATGGTAGAGATCATCCTCGAGTTGAGGGATCACCAGTCCATCAATAAGTCAGACCAGTGTTGGTGACTGTCCTGAGGAAGATTCAATACATGCCCTAATGGCCCTAATGCTCCATGTATGTGGCACAGAGGGTCTGTTTTGGTCCATTGGCTGGGGAAGCATGGTGGCATAGTGGGCTGGGGCTGATAAAATGTAGATTTCTGCAAGCACCACTCACAGGAACTTTACTTGCATAAAACATACTTAATTGGTGAATTTCACTCTTAATGCATGTGCATCTATTAGATAGTTAGCATTCATGTTTTAATCTCGCATCTGTACAGGATTTCTTAATCAAGGGGTGTATTACATAGAGTCTGGATGACTAACAGGTGTTGGATGTGCAGCTGAGGCCACGTCCAGACTACCCGCCGTATCGGCGGGTTAAAATCGATTGCTCGGGGATTGATATATCGTGTCTAATCTAGACGCGATATATCGATCCCCGAGCGCGCTTATATTGATTCCGGAACTCCATCAACCCCAACAGAGTTCCGGAATCGACATGGAGAGCTGCGAACATCGATCCCATGCGGTGTGGACGGGTGAGTAATCCGATCTTAGATATTCGACTTCAGCTACGTTATTCATGTAGCTGAAGTTGCGTATCTAAGATCGATTTCCCCCCCCCCCCCCAGTGTGGACCAGCCCTGAGGAATGTTTGTTAGTCTATTTAAGGAGGATTTTAGGAATCTGATCATATTTTGTAGTATGACAGAAAGATGAATTGTCCTTTAGGACTTGCTGCATTGAAATATGTGGGTGAATATAGAGTATGTAGTAAGGTTCCACTTTGGACTTTTTACTCACTGACTTATAGGTGCTGAAGTATGAATCTTTATTAACCTTCCCCTGTGAGACTATTCCTGGAAGTACTTATTCTCATATGACTTATTTTGCTGAACTGCAACTTGACTTTAGCAAGACAAAACTTGTATAGAAAGCATATGTTCTAGATTCTGAAAATGTTTTTACAGCAAAATAACAGTTTCAGGACTGCATTTTCAAACACTGGGTGTAACTTCCTTGATTGTTGACCTTTTAAACACACATATCATTAACCACCTATCAAAACCACATTTCAGTTTTAAATTGTACTGTGAAGAAATGAGTCACTCCTCCTCACTAGGATATATGGCTAATCCTAGGTCTTTTACTGGTACTTTGAGGGAAAATGGAAGATACTATTTAAAAGCAGGTTTGAAGTATATGCAACTGAGCATTGTGAATGTTAGCCTTTTTCCTTGATACTGGAAAGAATTTTTTTGTATTCAGAAATAGTATATTCTTTATTTGAAAAGGAGAACCAAATGGGATTTAGATTAAAAAAAAAAAAAAAGATGTGGCACTCTACACACTTTCAGTTTTGTAATATTGTTAGAGTGAGTTTTCAACTAAGATACAGAAAAAAAAATACAATTCCACCTCTTTTCTTTCAAAATGTTTTAATTTTGAGCTTTTTAACTCTTGTTCTAAATGCAGGGAGCTCTGGCGGAATATGTGAAAAGAGCAAACTCTATTCTGATGGTAAAAAGAAGTCCTTAAATACTGGAATCATCACTGTTCAGAACTATGGCTCTCACGTCCCTCCTAAGGTTTCTCACATCACTTTTGCTCATGAGGTTGGACATAACTTTGGTTCTCCTGTAAGTATTAAGTGTTGCTCCATTACAAATTTTCAGTGTTTTGGGAGGCATAATTTGTTAATGATGAAGACATTTTGTAACTTAAACCTTTTATTGTTATGAGTATGCTATAAAAAAACATTCATCTATGTATGCATGCAGAAGAAAAGCAAGGACTTTGCAGATACGCAATATGTGTTAAGATCTTTATGAATGTTCTACAAAAGGAAGAACTTGGTGCAACAGGACTTTTTTTGGAATATTCTTAATTTCTCATTTAGCTGCTTACAGCAATTACTGGCTTAGCCTATCTTATGCTGCACTTATTCATAACTACTCTTCTGTAAAAAGTGTGGGTTATTGTCTCCTAAAGTCTTCCCACTTCCTTTGAAGGGCAAAGCTTACTCATATCTCTTCAAAAGTGTGTATGTGTGCATCTGTGTTATGGAGAGAAGTACATACTAGTTCTTATTTTATGCAGAGTGAGGGCAAGGGTCCCAGCTCATGAGGCAAAACTTTGGTTATTTCCTCTCACTCAACAATGGAGATAAAATTGGCTTTCCTTTGTACCCTGTTGCATTTTTTTTTTATATCTTAAAGATTTTTAATTTATTTTGAGGCTTTTGCCTGTGACAGGCTGAAAAATTTAAGGTTTTATTTGTTTCTCTTTTTATTTGTGGGTGGTAGTTGTGAAAAGTGGAGAATGTTTCCTCTTTTACGTATCACTTTTAAAATTTTACATTTTAGAAAATTAGAAATTTAATTATTGAACTAATTTCTACCATATTGGCAGGAACAGGAATCCAAAATGTTAACAGTATGCATTGATTGAAGAAGTAGGAAATCTGTCAGAGTGAAAATTTTGAACTTGCCTGTGAAACTCATATTTGATCTTGGATAGTCAGCAGATATACTTGTCAGGAAATTGGCTTCTTTTTGTAGTAATGTCAATTTAAAAGTGCACATTTTATAAACTTACGTTGGAAAGGTTGGGTCATATTTTGGGAAAATCAGTTATCAAAAGTGGTAGTACAGTATTGGTATTAAGCGGTTTCTTACTCTTTGTCTTCTGTATTATAAAGCAGGAGTAGGCAACCTATGGCATGCGTGTCGAAGGCGGCACGCGAGCTGATTTTCAACGGCACTCTCACTGCCCAGGGCCTGGCCACCGGTCTGGGTGGGCTCTGCATTTTAATTTAATTTTAAATGAAGCTTCTTAAACATTTTAAAAATCTTATTTACTTTGCATACAACAATAGGTTAGTTATATATTATAGACTTATAGAAAGACCCTTTCTAAAAACATTAAAATGTATTATTGGCACGCAAAACCTTAAATCAGAGTGAATAAATGAAGACTCAGCACACCACTTCGGAAAGTTTGCTGACACTTGTTATAAAGTATTTCGTGTATGTTACCAGGTGGTGTTATAAATTATCAGTTTTCCATAGTGTGGATAGAGATGGACTTTCCCCACAAATCATATCGTATTTAAGTCCACCTTTTCCCTACAGTGTGAATGTGAACTATCTGAAATGTTTCCACTGGTCCTCCCATTAGTGTCCTACAGAGCACTTGGTAGTATTCAGAAATCTCAGAATCCTCTTCTTTTGGGAGATACCAGGAACTGTGGACTGGTACCCAGAGGGCAGTGTAACTGCAATAGTCTGAAACAGTGCTAGTGTGTAAAACTGGTGTGATTCTTTATACCAGTCAGTGTGGCTAAGCATGGACACATCAACCATTTGTGCTTAAGCCAATTTTATTTAACCATTTCAATTGGACAGTCAAGTTCTCTAGTGTAAACGTGACGTGGTTGCTCTCACAGAAGTTAACTTTGTCAGTGCTCCAAAACCTTTGTGATATAATGTAAAAGCAGTAAAAGAAAGGAGCGTGTGTGTTGTGTTGCTGTAACCAGCACACGCAGAGATTGATAAACCACCATTAACATTTAAGCTGGAGATGTGGACTTTCCATTTCATCCTGTGCTTCTGATATTCTTCACTTTTTGAAATAGGCAAGTGGGTACACTTTTTAAAAAGGGAACAATTTTTTATGAGCTTTTGTTTCTCACCCTATTATCCCACGCAAGTCTGTTATACACATAAGTAGAAAGATAGCAAATTAACTGATAGAAACTGATCTGCTTGAAATAGTTTACAATGTTCTGTTTTGCAGCATGATTCTGGAACAGAATGCACTCCAGGGGAGTCCAAAAACTTGGGGCAGAAAGAGAATGGCAATTATATCATGTATGCAAGAGCTACATCTGGGGACAAACTTAACAACAATAAGTTCTCCATCTGTAGCGTTCGAAATATCAGCCAAGTTCTTGAGAAAAAAAGAAATAATTGTTTTGTTGGTATGTATTTTTGTCATCCTTATAAAATGCTAAAGAGTTAACTGAGCTCTGATCTAACTTTTCTTTTGCATAAGAAGTTCCCATTGTTATTAGTGGAAGTTCTGAATGTAGTAGTAATCAATAAACTGGATGCTGAAGAGTACTGTTCAAGTTTCCCTATAAAATCCAAATCTGCAACACACCTACACTTCCAATACTAATCGCATCCTGAGTAGACATTGCCAATCATGCTTAATTATGTCATAGGATGATTTATCTACAAATTACCATGCAAGTCTTTTATATTCTTTAGTGTTACAAAAATATACTGACATTTTTCAGAGTCTGGCCAGCCCATCTGTGGTAATGGAATGGTAGAAGAGGGAGAGCAGTGTGATTGTGGATACAGTGACCAGTGTAAAGATGAATGCTGTTATGATGCAAATCAACCAGAAGATAAGAAATGCAAGTTAAAACAAGACAAACTTTGCAGGTATTGTATATTTCAGTTATATTATGCTTATTGAATTATTCAGACTTATGGATAGGCTAGCAAGCTTTATTTTAGAAATATCTTCTATAAGGTATACTGTTTGATACTTGAAGTCTAGTCTCGCTTATATTGTTAGAATGTCCCTAATTTTACTAGTAAACAGTTAATGGGAATTTCACTAACTATATTATGTTATTTTTTTAACTCAGCATAATAGTAACTTTTTCTTAGTGAGCAACTATGAGACTACCTTATTGTTAGTCTTTTGGAAAAATGCGTCACTTGAAATTCTTTCTAACTAACTACATTAAGTACATCTTAGAGCCCAGGATAGATAGATAGGGACAAGTTGTGTTTTAAAATGTCAGTTGGTTGTAGTTATCCCTTGAGCTACATTCAACCAGCTAACACACTTAAACATTACTGTCTTTGTCCCTACTGAGGGCAAAATCATATTTATCACATTAGTTATATCCTGCAAGGTAACGCATTCGTTTGTAGACATGATCTTAAAAGAAATCCAAAGTTCTATAAGTCCCTTTACTTGCTTATCTGATCTATCTTGGATGTTTTGCAGAAAAATTGAACAGGGACACTCAGTATATCTTGTGCTTCTGGAAAGGGTCAGGTTGACAGCTCTTAAGACTGACGGTCTCTCTTTAGCTAGTGGAAGGTGCAAATGTGCAGTGTCAGGACATACTTTTCCATGCAGCTTTGTTAACGTGGATTAAACGAGGTATGGTTAGGACAAATTCTGTTGATAAATTTAGTCTTACTATTAATTCAATTATTGACTCCTTTACTAAAACTGCCATGGAATGTTTAGTTTTTGTCAAATGTTAAGAATTGTATGCTATGAACATCTGCCCGCTAGTACCTGGACTGAGGCCATTCTTTAGGTGACTGTATTGTCATTAGATGATTTCAGTACGTATATGTACCCTGGTCAAAATTCTCTGGTGGTCTTGAGATAAGAGAGGCTGTATAAACTGTAATTAATCCCTTGTTATTCCCTCGGTCTGTTTTTCTTAATGTTAAGTAATATCAGAGATTTGCAGCGGGGAGGGCAGGAGAATCAGTTGGATCAGTTTTACCCCTTTTTCCCTTTCTGACTGTTACTGTTGGGGAGAGAATAAAGAATGCAAGCAGATCAGAATCTTGACAAATCTGGAAGGCTTTCTACGGGATTGTGTCTGGCAAGCTGGGGTGTAAGTCTGTTCTACACTAGCCTGCTGCACATTAACTGTGTGGACTCTGCTGCCGGACAGTTTTATTTTCCCAGTTTCAAAATGGGGTAGATTGAAGTGCATTTTGGAATTTTTAGCATGAGGGAGCAAGGTCCACACAGACACTTACTGCAGGGTAGATTTATACCCCTGTTTGCAATGCAATAAATGTTCCTGTAGACAAGACCTAATTTAAGAGCAGCATAAGCTTTTCTTGGCTCACAGCTATACAAGGCTGCTTTGTTCTCTAACCCCATTGCATGTGATATCTTTTTTATCCTCACTTGCTGCCAGAGTGTCTATGAATACATTAAACTTAAATGGCTTGCCAGACACCAGTGTTGAACTTCTGTTGAAGTGGCATTGATCAAAAAAATCAAGAATTGGCACTAGAAGATCATTCAACTCGTGAAGCCTACGTGACAGCAAAAATGGCTATAGTATCGTGTTCATCAATACAACTTGCATGCCTAAGATAGCAGTTAGACAGTAATGAGCCCAAGCAAACCCTGTTTACAGCAGTAGACTTCCTTAGACCACTTGCTGCAAATAATTACAAATGGCAAGATACACTGAAAAGTCCATATTTATGAGAGAACTTTCAGGTAGAGACTGGTATTTCAAAGAAGACATTTTTGCTTTGTTAAAATGCACTATAAGACATCTACCTGCCTATTGTGGATGACTAAATAAATACCACATTTATTCAGAATTTGGTCATTTTCATAGAGTGCCATATGTGATACATTTCCTAGAAGAAAGGTGACTCAAGGATACAATTTGATATCAAATAGATTTTTCTGGCACTTGGGTTTTACATATCAAACTTATCTGTGTTGCCTTATTTCTAGGCAATGCAACACATATGGCACAATATGAAAGTGACCAGAAATATTGAAGAGTGTAGATACTTTGCTTTTTATATATATATATATATATATATATATATATATACACACACATTATATATATAAAAAAATAAAATAAAAAGGCCTAAACTACTTGACAATACGCATATAAAACCCAGTACAAATAAAAATGTGCAACTTTTACCCATTTAAAATCTCAAAGAATATTTTATTTGGAGGAAGTGAATGTGTCCCTGAAGAGAGAGAACCAAAAAATGAAATTGCGTAGCCTAGATTAGTTGTCAAAAATGAGGGAAAATGCTAAAAGTAAACTGAAATTATATAAGTTCATAGTTTCAGTAATGTTCTGTAACATTGGTAAATTACTGTTTTTAGATTACCTGTTTAAACTTTTATGAAAGCTGTACAATTCATCTTAAAGTATCCAGGCTCATAAGCATAATTTTGGATGAGGCTATTTTGGCAGATGTTCAACCCTTCTGTCTAGTAAATTGTTAAAACTATTGCGTTGTGTTAGTGCTAAAGGGTATGATATGTCAGATTCTTTACTGTTTTGAGGTTCACTCCTCAGTGTGAAAGAAGGACTTCATCTTTAATTTTAAACTTCCTCCGGGTAGTGAGTTTAACTTCAGCAATGTTATCTGAACCTAAAATTTCACTTTTATGAACTTTTTATGAAGTTGCATCTGAAGAAGTGAGGGTTTTTACCCACAAAAGCTTATACTCAAATAAATCTGTTAGTCTTAAGGTGCCACCAGACTTCTTCTTTTTTGTGGATACAGACTAACACGGCTACCCCCGGATACTTGACTTTTATGAAGGTGTTCAGACGTAAATATGCATGCAAAATTAATTTTTCTAGTGTAAGCAATGTAAATGGTGTTGATTTTCATAATTTAATCATTAAAGTTGAGACCAAGAAGATTGCTGGATGCAGAATACCAAACGTTTGTTACCCTCGAAAAAAACATTTTTCAGTTTAAATTTTGTTGGCACAAATTGGAAATAACAAAACTAACAGTATTTTTGCACACAGTTGTAGTTTTAAGTGGTATTCCAGTTAAACGTACATATTTCTTAGCAAGTTCTGCTTTATTCTATCTCCGTTAATCAATAAATGTTAAATTTAGAAGACTTGAACAATATTGCTATTCAGGGTACATTAGAAACACTAGAAAAAAATTTGCATTTTTCTGAATACATATTTTCTGTTTTTTCCTTTGCAGCCCCAGTCAAGGCCCCTGCTGTACTGCACAATGTAGATTCAAACTCAAGACTGATAAGTGTCGGAATGATTCTGACTGCGCAAGAGAAGGAATGTGTAATGGTTTCACTGCTCTCTGTCCAGCATCTGATCCCAAGCCAAACTTCACAGATTGCAACAGACACACACAAGTTTGCATTAAAGGGGTGAGTTTAATGTTCAGAACTGTTGGGCTAACAGTACATCACAGAGCACAATTTTTGAAGCAGTATGGCGTTATCACTTATTGAGGATAATATAAAAGTATTGCTTATTTTTCAGAAAACCCAGTGTGATTTTAAAAAGAATAAAAAGTAATGGGAAGAAAAATCTTCCCCATAGTTACCTTATTTTGAAACAGCGACTCTTTTAAACACTGCTTTTGGTAATATACTCTTTTGCAGTGCTTGAATTACTGGGGGCCAGGCCCCTCATGCTTTGAGCTACCTTATTTCTCTCCTATTCCATGGTGCTGCGGGAGTGGAGTGTTTTGACCCCCATACTTCTCCCAACAGTTCCCTACAAAATGCTCTGCCTGGCCAGGGTGTATTCATGGCAAGCCAGCCAGAGCAAAGGAGCATTTGCTGACTGTCCGCTTGCCAGGAATGTATACAAGAAGCCAGCCAGAGCAAGGGGGAGTATTAGCATATTGGAATCCTGCTAGTAGTTCGCACAACAATCCATTGCCCATAGGGAGTGTCTGTTTCATGCCAGCCTAGAAATGTGCCCACCACATCTAGTAAGACAGGGAAAATCATAAAATTCACCATTTTGTGTGTGTGCGTGCGTCCGTGCATGCACACACAACTGCCCAGCACCAGCAGGGAACATCCCCAAATTTAGGTTAAGGCCTGCGTCCTCTTCTAAATGTTCCTAATAGAGTACTCTGAGAACAGAAGAGTTAACAGAACTGTTGGCCTTCAAAGTTTCATACTAACTGGGCAGCTCAGAGGGGTTACAGAACAGTCCTTTGAGCCAGGATGATGGAATCTGCCTAAAAGTGAGAGGGCCTTGACCCCCAGCATTCTGGTGCTTCTGCTTTGAGCATGACCCAGCCAATATCAGTTCAAATCCCACTTTTGTGCAGAAGTCTGGGAAAGTTTGGGAGGTGTATTGCAAAAATCTGTCTCTGAAAAGTTTTTGTTTTTATTTTGGGTGAATGTAACCAATGTATGTGTAAAAATATTATATATAGAGAGACGTGAATGCTTGCTGGGGCAAGGGAAGAACTGTGAGGAGAGTAGGGGCAAAAGGTTTGGAGCTGCATTGAGAGGAGGGAAATAAATGCAAATGAGTAGTAGGGCAGGGGAGAGGTGTTGGAGGGTTCAGGGGAGGGACACTGGGAAAGGAACATGAGGAAGAACTGTGGGGCAGAGTGCCTCTTAGCACTACATTCTCTCCTTATTTCGTGTGCCTTGATCTGAACAGCTGAGCCAGTCTTTTTGCCCCCTTATGTTAGCTGGGATCTGCGAGTCTCTGGCCCCTCAAAGGTAACTGAGCCCTATGCCTTTCCCCATTGCATGTGTGCCAGGATCTGGCAGACCTCTGCCCCTCTGTGGTGGTCTCCCCCACCCCCTAGCATCTTCCCAGTTTGGGGGTGGGGGCTTGCTTTTCTGGGAGAGTCTGAGCCCATCTCCCTACGCCTTTTGTGTACCAGGATCTAAGGGTCCCCTGTGGGTCTTTCCCTACTCCCTCTCATGTGAGCCAGGTTCTGGGGAGGCTAGCCTTTCTGGGGATGTCTGAGCCCCACTCCCTAACCTTCTCATGTGATCTGGTGGGGTCACTCCCTCCTCTGTGTGTCTGAGCCCTGCTCTGTGCCTCGTGTGAGCCAAGATCAGGGAAGCCCTTTCCCTTCTGGATAGGGAGCTTAGAGCAGGCATGCTTGGCGCATATACCGAGAACACACTGCTAAGAGTGGGTGAGGCACTTGAAACTGTGCAGCACTGGGGAGGGGAAAAGGAACACCCACTGACATGAATAGAGAGGTTCACAGGTTTCAGAGCCATTGTGTCAGGCTTTATTCCTCTCCAGTGTATTCTCTTTCAGCTAAGTATCAGAGGGATAGCCGTGTTAGTCTGGATCTGTAAAAGCAGCAAAGAATCCTGTGGCACCTTATGCCAGCAATGCCCCTCTGCTATGTACATCGGCCAAACTGGACAGTCTCTATGGAAAAGGATAAATGGACACAAATCAGACATTAGGAATGGCAATATACAAAAACCTGTAGGAGAGCACTTAAACCTCCCTGGCCACACTATAGCAGACCTTAAGGTGGCCATCCTGCAGCAAAAAAACTTCAGGACCAGACTTCAAAGAGAAACTGCTGAGCTTCAGTTCATCTGCAAATTTGACACCATCAGCTCAGGATTGAACAAAGACTGTGAATGGCTTGCCAATTACAGAACCAGTTTCTCCTCTCTTGGTTTTCACACCTCAACTGCTGGAACAGGGCCTCATCCTCCCTGATTGAACTGACCTCGTTATCTCTAGCTTGCTTGCTAGCATATATATACCTGCCCCTGGAAATTTCCATTACATGCATCTGAGGAAGTGGGTATTCACCCACGAAAGCTCATGCTTCAAAACGTCTGTTAGTCTATAAGGTGCCATAGGATTCTTTGCTGCTCTTTCAGCTAAGAACATCTCATTGAGATGAATGGGCCACTTAACACCTCTCTGAGCCCGCAGCTTGAAGTTAGAAACCCATCATGGGAGAGAATATGAGAATGAACTGTAAATATTTGGGGAAAATCTGAATTTATTTATTTTGAATAAATATAACATGAATAGAGCAGAAAATTCAGAAGATGCTGAAAGTGTTTGGAGAGTAAATAAATTACACATGCAAAGGTTCACTGGGAGAGGAGGAAGAAGGGTGACTAGGAGTGCAAGAGTAGGTGGTAATTGGGGAAGAGGGGGTTGGGTATGCAGCGAAGGATGAGAATATTATGGGCAGGGGGATAAATGGAAATGGGCAGTAAGGGAGGGAAGAGAGGCTGGGGGCTCAGGATGGGTTAAGGATTGGTGAGTGGCAGTGGAGAAGAAAGCAGGGGTTGCAAAATGAGGGTAACTGAGGAAGTTGAAGGTTTTGGGCAGGGGGACTGTCAGCCCTGAATTCTCTCCTTTCGTTTGTGTGCTGCAGTCCCCAGGAGCCTCACCCTTCTCCCTGTTCACTGTGTTTTCTGTGATCTGGGGAATCATGCTTCTCTTCGCGTGTGTGTGTGTTTCTCCCTGCCCCTCCCAGTGAACTGGGATTCGGGGGAGATGAAGATAACATGAATTAAAACCTCTAAAATCCAGAAAATGAATACTTAAGATACACATCGTCCCTGTTTGTTGGTGGGAAGGGAGGGTACATTGACCAGTGTCGGTGAGTCTGGGGCCCAGTTTTAAAGAGGGGAGGCCTGGGTGAACCTGCAACATGGTTTGGGAAGCCTAAAGGTGGGTAGTGGGAATGAAGGTCCCAGCTCAATGATGCAGCTCAAACTACATAACCCAGATGGTGTGCAATCCTCCAGTAAGCTGCTGCCTGTTATATGTATGCAGCAGCATAGGGAAAAAGACAGCAAGAAGCAACTTCTTAAATGTTAATTGCTTCTGCCATGCCAACTTAAGGCTTAATAGGCTGAGAAGTGGTAGGGGAGTTGGAGGCCTTGGTGGGGTGGCTAGTTGTTGTGGGATGGGGTTGGAAAATGAGACACAAACCAGTCGTCTCTTTCCCACTTAAAGTTACTGTTATCAACCATATAACAACACTGTTGTTATAACAACACTGTCAGGGTTTTGGGACATAAACACATTTCATACATTTTAAACTGCGGCCATTATCCACATTTTGTTATAACAAAATATCCAAGAGACAGGAGGAACACTGAGGAATCCCATAACTGTGAACAGACATTGGTCTGGAACTATTACTGTCTCAGCCGCTGTCCTGCCAGGCAAGCCACTTCACTTCTCTGTGCCTCGGTTTCCTATCTGTAACATGGAGATAATGATGTAAAGTTATTGGAGATCTGCTGATAAAAAGCACTATATAAATACTAGGCCTACTTGCTGCTTATTATGTAGCCACAATAGCATTTCAACTGCGAACCTAAGTAAGAACAACTGACCACTAACTCCTGCCAGCAAACATATTTCTTTCTGTTTAAAAAAAAACACCGGGCAATTAAATGGCAGTCAGGTATACTTTTATGTGGTGTCCTATGTGCAAGTGCAAACGGGTTGTAAGAGGGTATGAAGTGGTTAAATTTCACAGTTGTGGTATTCTGTCAGAGGAGTAGCTCAGCATAGGGCAATGCAGGTAGTGTTTACCCATTAGAGCAACAAGACAAAGTGCAAGTAATGTGTTATGGGCATTGTGGGGCATTGCTCAAAGAGGGCAGAGTTAAGGGTGCATGGGCATTTACCGTAACTGTATTTCCTGGTTTTCAGAAGTTTGTTTTGTTGAACTTGGCATTCTGGAAGGGCACTAGCTACCAAAGGGCAACCCTAACTGTGTATTAATGAATTTTTTGACATTTTATTTCCAATATGATCAGAGAGTGCTTTAAAACTGCTAATACTGTAGGGGACCATGCAGAGCAATCTAGCCCAAGAACGGAACATCTTCAAAGTACTAGGGCCCCCCCTTCTTTTTTCCCATAATTTGATCACTGCTCATTTGCTTGCTTCAGAATTGGATTTTGAGATCATCCAAACATTGAATTACATAAAGTATTAGAGACTTTCCTGCTACTGATCTTTTCCCCTAAGGGAAAGAAGAGATTGAAATGTCGTATCTTTCATATTCTTGAGCTATTTTTATTTTCACAAATGGCTATTCCAGTTCTGTGGTCTTGATTTAAAATTATGTTTATACATATTCCTGTGCTATGTATTTGTTGCATGCCTCCCCCATTTATGGGAATAAGGCGTACCAAATAACCTGATTTTGAATTATTCTTCCTCCTTTTGTCTCCAATAGCAATGTGCTGGTTCTATCTGTGAGAAGTATGGCTTGGAGGAATGTACATGTGCTAGTTCAGATGGCAAGGATGATAAAGAGTTGTGCCATGTCTGCTGCATGAAAAAAAGTAAGATTTGCACACTTGTAAACACATACAATAGTAAATCTTTCAAGGTTTTTACTAGACTTAATTTTATTTAAAGTCACCTTTGTGGTTTCAAAATATTCACCAAGTTTGAGTGAGTAAGAATTACAGCATGTGGAAAAAGTCTTTGTTGTTGCTGTTCCAAAACACATTTTTTTTTAGAAATATAAGAAGTATTATTCAGTGTTTATTACTTCTGTACTATTATAAACAGTGTGCTTCTCCCATAAAGATACTCGGTGAACCTTAATAGTAAAATGGCCATTTGATAGGCCATTGATACCGTATGCACTCAATCATAAGCTGATTTGTTTATAAGCCGACCCCGCCCCATGATGGTTAAGTAAAAAAGGAAAATTTTTATGACCCATTCATAAGCTGACCCTATAATTCAGGGTCAGCAAACTTTGGCTCCCGGGCCGTCAGGATAAGCCGCTGGTGGGCTGAGATGGTTTATTTACCTCGAGCGTCCGCAGGCATGGAGGTAAACCTAAGTAAACAAAGTGTACCAGAGCACCAGCTGCTTATCTTGATGGGCCAGGACAGCAATGGGTGGGGAAATTTTGGGGGGGGGAGAAGCTGGGGGTTAGGAGAGTAACCTCTGTGACCACCCCTCATGTGACCCCACCCCTAGCCTGGGACCCCCACGCTCTCCCCTTCCCATCCCTTCCCACCTTATCTGGGGAGGGCCAGGGGAGGATGTCTCTGGCCTGGCTAGAGCTGCTCCAGCGGGCCTGACCACAGCCTGCTCCGGTGGGCTGGGCTGGGTGGCGCAGCTGCAGCCTGCTCCGGCGGGCCGGAGATACAGCTGCTTTGGAGGCTGGGGCAGAGCGGTGTGGCCACAAGCAGACACTCTGGCCCCGCCTCTTCCCTTCTGGCTCTGAAGGTTGTCCTGCCTCTCCTTGTTCCCTTGGTTGGGAGAGGGGCTGTGTCCCACCTCTCCCTCTCTATACCCATTCATAAGCTGACCCCCTCTCTGCTTCCTTTCTACTAAAAAAAATTCAGCTTATGAACGAGTATATACAGTATGTCATAAATGTTTTGTTTTTCAAGTTAATAGTACCTTCATGAAAGATCTTACCACTTCCTGATAAGTTTTTTAATAGGGGGGTGATATATTTTTAGTAGTGGGTTGGATATTCTTTTACACATTCATGCATGTGCAAGGTATTTTGTTATAAATTTGTCTTGATATAAAATCCAGTCTTCAATTATATTCACTTTTTTCAGTGGAGCCAATGACTTGTGCAAGTACGGGATCTAGTCAGTGGGAGCAGTATTTCAGTCTCAAAACCATTACACTTCAACCTGGATCCCCCTGCAATGATTTTAAAGGCTATTGTGATGTATTCATGAGATGTCGGTTAGTCGATGCTGATGGTCCTCTAGCCAGACTAAAGAAAGCAATTTTTAATCCAGAGCTGTATGAAAATATTGCAGAATGGATTGTGGTAAGTATCTTAATGGTTTGGAAACCTAAGCATAAAGGAGTCGTGTAAAATGGATGGAATATATTCAGTGTTTGTGACTAATGATAAACATGACTGTATATGCAGTATTTCAGTGGTCTCTTAAGGTATGTCTACACTGCAGTAAAACACTCACAGCTGACCTATGACACTGTGCTCAGGCTGCTGGGATATAAAATTGCAGTGTAGACATTTGGGCACAGGCTGAGTTGCCAAGGGTCCCAGAGCCTGATTGTCTACACTGCAATTTTATAGTCCCACAGCACAAGCCCCGTGAGCCCGCGTCAGCTGACACACGCCAGCTACGGGTGTTTTACTGCAGTGTAGACATACCCTTAAAGTACATTCTCAATCCTTACTCTTTGGTCTGCTTCTTCACACTCATAATCCAACTAGCAAGCTTAGCAGGTAAAGTTCAATATCCTTTGGAGACAAATTGAAGCAAGTGGCTTATGGTATGTGTAGTACAATATTGCTTCTAACAATGCTAATAGCTCTTCTTTTTACTAGTGGTCACCTTAATTTTTTAAAAATCTGACATTTTTTTCCAGCTCTTAAAACTTTTGTCCTCCTATGTAGGTGCTCAGTTCCTCAGAACATCAGGGCATAGCTTTTTGCGTATCTTTTGATCCCTTATCCTAAAGGGATTATACTTTTCCACTGAAGTATCCAGCAGATAGAGCTGCAAGGAAACATCAGTGGCTTTCCATGTTGGACTTCTGTGTTCACCTTTGTGTTAGGTACATCTATAGTTTGTCTGTATAGTTCATTCATTACATGTGTCTATGATACCAGATTTTTCACTGTAAATCTTAACCAACATATTTGTCATTACCATCCATTCATTTCAAAAATATCTTGTCAGAACTTCATAAATGAACTATACATAATCATAACTCTATACTGTCAACACAGTTTTAAAATGTCTGTTCAACAGTATATTTTTGTCAAGCCCTTTATTAGATGCATATGATGCTAAGTGGATTCATCTCCACTCTGAGGCCAAATATTAGCTGCTCATTTTCACTATACCAACATTGTCCTTTGGTGTGCTTAAATAGGTGTCTGAATGTTAGCCTATACACTTCCACAGTGTTCTTATAGTGTATGTTTAAGATTCAAAGTCGATTGTCTGTGTTAGGGTTTTATACTGCCACCCGTCACTGAGGTATCTGAATGCCTTCCACATAAAACTGATAGCAATATCAAAATCCTTAGTAGACTTTGAGTCTCTGGCACTTCTCTCTCTTCAGAGTAAAACCTCTGTTTATTTTTTATATTTTATTAATTTTAAATTGGTTTTGGGATAACTTTTGATTTTGGTTGGGTTTTTATTAATAGAAGGGGGTATTAATGTTAGTGTTCTTGTAAATGGAAAGCCTTCTCTGAAGGGGTAGAATTTGCAGTGTTTCCTAAAGACAGAGTCAGGATATGCTCAGTTTGCTCTGGAAGCTTGTTCTGTAGCCACCCTCCTTAGATTGAAAATGCCTTGTTACTAGCAATCCTGCTTTTCATCCTGGACTTTATGGTCTACATTGTCCCAGAAGAGCACAGCTGCTTCTGTGGTTCAGAGGTTAAAATTCAGTCTCTGTTGTAGCTAGGACTTAATCAATTAAATATTTTGAAGATCAGTGCCAAAGATTTAAACTGGCTCCGGGTCAGCTTCTCTTGCCAATGAAGGGACTTGAGCACAGGTTCATTGTGCTCCTTGTGGCCTTACCTATGGGGAAGGTGGGCAAGTCGTCTGTACCAGCTGAAGCCTGTGCCTCGATTACCTTTGTAATATCATTGATCTGTTTCTATTTCCATTGTATTTGTGTACATTTACTAGTCAGTTTTGGTTTTAGTCATCTTGAAACTTATTTTTTTATTTGGTTTCCTTTTATAGACCTAATTGTATATGGTCACAATAACACTGAATACAAAGAGCAACTGAAGAAAAATATGATGTATAAAGAAAAATTTGAGGATCGTGCATAGCTTAAATAATGTAAGGAGAAGTTGATAGTTCTACTCCAAAATAAGCAGGGAGAATGACACCTGCAAGGCTGGCCAGAAACGTTAAGTTAAGTTTAGAAGGGAAGTGTTTCCTCAACAGTAAGAGCAATTTGACAATAGAACAGCCTGGCAAGATAGGTCATTGTGGAAATTTTTAAAAATGAAATTGTCTAGGTACAGCATAGCTTGCGTTAAGTGTAGGAAATTAGATGTGCTGTCGTGTGTCCCTTGTAATCTTAGCATCTATGGCAGGGGTGGGCAAACTACGGCCCATGAGCCCAATCTGGCCCCTCAGGGCTTTGGATCCGGCCTGTGGAATTGCTGCGGGATTCCCTGTTGCCCCCAGGCCCTTGTCTCCTAGCACTGCCCCCTGCAGCTCCCTTGGTTGGGAATGGGGAACCATGACCAATGGGAGCTTCGGGGGAGGTACCTGGAGGTGTGGCTAGGGCAGCGCATGCGGAGCCCCCTTCCCCCAGGGGCTGCAGCACTTCCGTGCCACCCCGGAGCCCAAACCCCTCCTGCACCCCACCCCCCCAACTCCCTGCCCTAAGTCCCCTGCCTGCACCATGCACCCCTCCTGCACCCAAGCCCCCTGCTGCACTCTGCATCCCTGAGCCCCCCTCGCAGTCCGCACCCTTGCATTCTGCACCCCTCCTACACCCCAACCGCCTGCCCTCAGGCCCCTCATACACCCCGCACCTCTCTGCACCAATCCCTTGCCCTGAGCCCCTTCCTGCACACCGCACTCCCACCCACACCTCAACCCCCTGCCCCAGCCCTGCATACAATTTCCCCACCCAGATGTGGCCCTCAGCCCAAAAAGTTTGCCCACTCCTATCTAGGGATTTATAATATATACATCCACTGAGCAGTCCTCAGCATTTTTTTGTCAGCTCTTTCAGACCAACAATTGATACATTAAAAATTAAAGCTGATTTTTCCAGAGCACTCTAAAAGAATTGAGCACGCAAATCTTACTGAAATTCACTCTGATCTGCTCACTTGACCATAATTTAGTGGTTATTGAAGTGCTGATAAATATGCTGTCATTTATTAATGCAATTTTCATTGCTTGATGAATACCTAATACAGTATAGGTATATAATGCTTCCCTTTTGCTTTAAGAAACTATCATAATAAATTTGTTCTAGTATATGTACACAGTCAGTTCTCTGTAAACTCTAAATATCCTTTTTGAGAGGAAAAGGAATTTGCTAATGTCACTCTACTCTAGGGGCACAGAATTTTCCTAAGGAGGAAGTCCATGGAGAAGATTCTTCTCCAGTAGGGTGCCTGTCCTGGGGCAAAGAATCCGCAGTGTGCCCCACAGGCATGGCTCAGCTTCACATACAGCTAGCTGATAGGGCAGACTCAGCTGCAGGCAGTTTTTTGGGGCTACAACCAGGGAAGGAAGTACTGGGATGCCCATGGTCCCCGGTGCCAGGACAGGGCACAGGCCAGAGAGTGCAGGGGGAGTTACTGTGCAGTCTGCAGGCCCCCAGCTCCCTGTGGAAAGCCCTAGTATCAGGGCTGCAACCCCCACTACTGCCCCACCAAGAGAAAGGAATTTGGGGAAGTACTGGGACCTTCCCTGCCAAGCCACAGCACAAGGATTCTGACAGGGGTTCCTCATGGGGCAGGGATGTGGCACTCCAGCCTGTTACTCCTGTATGGTCAGTGGGTCCCAGGCTGCAGGGTTGCCCCATACTTAAAGCCCTACCAAATTCATGGTCCATTTTAGTCAGTTTCACTGTGATAGGCTTTTAAAAATAATAAATTTCACAATTTCAGATATTTAAATCTGAAATTTCAGTGTGTTGTAATTGTGGGGGTCCTGACCCAAAAAGAAGTGGTTTTTTTGTGGGGGTGTCATAAACAGATAGCTAAGGGTTAATGTCTCTTTCACCTGAAGCACCTGACCAGAGGACCAATCAGGAAACCGGATTTTTTCAACTTTGGGTGGAGGGAATTGAGTGTCTGAGTCTTTTGTCTGCCTGCCTGCTTTCTCTGAGCTTTGGAGAAGCAATTTCTACTTTCTAGTCTTCTGTTTCTAGGTGTAAGGACAAAGAGATCAGATAGTAAGTTATATGGTTTCTTTTCTTTGGTATTTGCATGAATATAAGTGCTGGAGTGCTTTGATTTGTATTCTTTTTGAATAAGGCTGTTTATTCAATATTCTTTTAAGCAATCGACCCTGTATTATATCATCTTAATACAGAGAGAACATTTGTATGTATTTTTCTTTCTTTTTATATAAAGCTTTCTTTTAAGACCGGTTGGAGTTTTTCTTTACTTCAGGGAAATTGAGTCTGTACTCACCAGGGAATTGGTGGGAGGAAGAAATCAAGGGGAGATCTGTGTGTTGGATTGCTAGCCTGATTTTGCATTCCCTCTGGGGGAATAGGAAAGTACTTTTTGTTTCCAGGATTGGGAACAGAGAGGGGGAGTCTCTCTGTGTAGTTTCACAGAGCTTGTGTCTGTGTATCTCTCCAGGAGCACCTGGAGGGGGGAAGGGAAAAAGGATTATTTCCCTTTGTTGTGAGACTCAAGGGATTTGGGTCTTGGGGTCCCAGGGAAGGTTTTTCAGGGGGACCAGAGTGCCCCAAAACACTCTAATTTTTTGGGTGGTGGCAGCAAGTACCAGGTCCAAGCTGGTAACTAAGCTTGGAGGTTTTCATGCTAACCCCCATATTTTGGACGCTAAGGTCCAAATCTGGGACTAAGGTTATCACAGGGGGGCATTGTAAGGTTATTGCAGGGGGGTTGCGGTACTGCTACCTATATTTCTGCGCTGTTGCTGTTGGCAGCACTGCCTTCAGAGATGAGTGGCTGGAGAACGTCAGCTGCTGGCCAGGAGCCCAGCTCTGAAGGCAGAGCCACTGCCAGCAGCAGTGCAGAAGTAGGATTGTCTGGTATGGAATTGCCACCCTTGCTTCTGCACTGCCTTCAGAGCTGGCCTGGCCAACAGCCACCATGCTCTAGCCACCCAGCTCTGAAGGCAGTGCAGAAGTAAGTGTGGCAATACTATGACTCCCCCAAAATAACCTTCTAACCCCTCCCCTCCCACAAACCCTTTTTGGGTCTGGAGAAATGCTGGTCTCCCCAATGAAATCTGTATAGTATAGGGTAAAAGTGATGCATTTTTCATGGCTATAAATTTGGTAGGGCCTACATGTACTGCTGTCTTGGGCGTGGCCAGAAGGTGAGGCAGCAGCTGCTGGAGTCTCTGCTCAGAGCCAGCCAAGTAGGAAGTGGGCCTGGGCCCCCTATTTGTTGTACCCCTCCTTTTCACGTAGATATCTCTATGGTGCAGGTTTATAGCAATGTTTTGGTGGGGGCGAGGGGGAGCCATATCTTGTCTTTCAAACCGTCTAGTACCCAATACATAACTATTTCCTAACTGCATTAATGGTTAATTTTAACTGCCTCATAAGGGTTTTGAACTTTATCTACTAAGCTTGCTAGTGTGCATTGCAATACCTTCAAGCGAACTCCAGTCACAGGTAAATAGTTTGCTTTAACCAGCCAGCTAAGATGTTAAGTTTGTATGGATGATGAAATATGAAACTGACACCCCACTTCTAGGGAATTAGATGCTTAAACAGGAATTTAAGTGTATTTGCTATGGCTTAACTTTCATTTGAACTAAAAATGTTCTATTTTACCCCAAATCAAAAGCATGAGTCAAAATATATAGCACTGAGAAATGTTTGATAAAATATTACATTTACTATTAACATATACAAATTAGATAAGTAATCTCATGAATTTGTATGGAAATAAGCATGCAGATTTTAAATGTATGCAGGAAATAGAGAAGTAATATGTAAAGATATGGAATGTAATAAATCTGTCAGCCTCATTCATATGTGATATAAGAACTACTAAATGAAAATTATTATTAGTAGTAGTAAATGAAAAATATAGTCCATGGAAACATAATTTTGGAAGTGGAGGGAGAACTTGTTTTAAATCTTCTTCCTTTTCCTTCCATGGCCTATGTTTTTGTGTATTCTCCCTAGGGTATATTTACTTTCATTGCAACAGCATTTAAGAGTCAATTTCTGCAGTCTTCTGTTACGAAAAAATGACAAAACATTAGTTGTAACTGCATTTTACTTTATGGCTAGATTTCATTACTTTCTACATGCAAAGCAAAGGCCAATTTTGTCAGCTAAGAGCTCTGAAAAAATAGCAGATTCTTACCTAGTTGCTTAATTGCCCCAAGCTGCAATACAGCAACTTAATCCTTTGTCCTTTTTCTTTTGACTTTTTCTTGCACTGTGTGAATTGATTTACTCACTGCCTTGGAATATGTCTGCCAAATCCATGGGAGGTGCTGGCTTTTATAAATAGCTGGCACTGGAAGATTTAAGACTTCTATAAGTTTTACTATAATAAAATAGCAATAGAATTAATCATTAAGTGAAACAACAGTGCTAGAACTCAAAAAAGCTATTATCAATTTGGGGGAGTTTAGTGTCTGTGTTCACCCAGATGAGATGCAATAAATGCCTAACCATGATTAAATGGATTATTAGATACATTCATTAATGCCACTGATTTATTTTATGTAACTTGTTAGTATATTTCATTATATTGGAAAACTTACAGAATTCAGCCAAATAAATTTAACAATATACTGTCTTTTTTTTTTAAACCTTGTTTTGTAATGTTTTTTAGGCTCACTGGTGGGCAGTATTGCTTATGGGAATTGCTCTGATCATGTTAATGGCTGGATTCATTAAAATATGCAGTGTTCATACTCCGAGCAGTAATCCAAAGTTGCCGCCTCCTAAACCACTCCCAGGTAAGTACATCCAAGTGATTAAGACAACAGAGAAGTAAGAAGGTAGAGCCTGTATTCTCAACTATATGCCTTGCCCTTTTCAAGTGTTGAGAAACTGTAGTGCTAGTTCTATAGTTCATAGTCTGGTACTGTGAAACTACAAGGTTACGTGTGTTGCTTTTTTCGTGCTAGTATAACCCCACAGAACTATTTCTCAAATCTGGTCTACCGTGTAGGCAGAGATAAAATTACATCTCACTTCCTTCTAGTCCAAATATGGCCTACAAACATGTGGAATATGTAGAAAGTATAGCAGTAGCCATTGCAATTACAAACGTAGACTTCCTTTTACTCCTTCACCCTAAACCACATTTCTGTCAGAAAATCATTGTATGTAGCAGTTTATTTACAATATATTACATGTTCACACCATGTAGGTGTCGAAACTTTTCTTATTGCAATTTTAAATATTGTGCTTTTCACAAAGCATGAAAATATCCTTTCCATATTTAATTTGCCTACCTGGAATTGTACTTCATTTTATTGGCAGTCATTCTTTTAAAAATGCATTCTTTGATACCCCCCTCCTCCCCCAACAACTCATGTTTTTTTCTCTGTTTATAACAGGCACTTTAAAGAGGAGGAGACCACCACAAACAGCTCAACCGCCACCACGTCAGAGGCCCCGGGAGAGTTATCAGATGGGACACATGAGACGTTAACTACAGATTTTTGCCTTGGTTCTTCCTAGTGCCTACAATGGGAAAACTTCACTCCAAAGAAAACCTATTAAGTCACTGTCCCCAGTCCAACTCTCAAACAAAAATAGAAGAAAAAAAAGGCAAGATGTTATGTCCTCAAACAAGTGGAGGAGTTTAATTTTTAATTATTGGACCTTCCAGAGAGAGAAGTGATTTTCTTACAGATATTTTTAACCTAATGGCACAAGTCTTTAGATTATTGGTTTTTTTTCCCCCTTTTCTGCTCTTCATTGCTGCATTTTCTTCACTTGCAGGCAAACTTGGCTCTAGTAAAACTTTCATTCACAAATTGAAAATATATATGTATATATTTTTCAACTGCCAATCAAGGGTAGGAAGCTAGACCACCTCAACATTGGAGACATAACCTGCCAATGTATATAAATTGTTATATGCAGACATGTATTTCTAATGTACACCCGTACTTCTGTGTGCAATTGTAAACAAAAGAATTGCAATATGGATGTTTCTTTGTATTATAAAACTTTTCCGCTATTAATGAAGAAATTACTGTTTAATTGACTTACTCAGGATAACAGAGGATGGAGGTGTATAATGGTCAAGGATTCTGTAATGCTTTACACAGCAGTTTTGAATCAATTCAAACTTTTTTTATTAGGATCAGAGTTGGTTCAAGTACTCACTTCATCTTTTATCAAACAGCTGCTAAGACACAGCACACATGTTTGAATCCTCTTTTTGGAATACATGCAACAAGTGTGCAAACTTCGCATATGCCAGAATGTTTCAAAATTACATTTTATATAAATGTCTGATTTCTTGTAGTTCACATAAGTTTTTTTAATTTTTGTCTGATTATTCTATTAAGTAATGAAGAGTTGGATGAAGTATTTCCATGCTTTAGCAGAGAAACATGCCTGTTATACAACTTGTTTTAAGGACTGCAACCGGTTTATTTGGGTTGTTCAGATATTCGTAATGTGGTAATTACGTTCATGATTCTGAAGAAATGGGAAGGATGAAAAGCTTAGTTTCTATTTTTTAATTTATCAAATATTTAGATAACTTTCCAGCATGATACTGTAAATGAATAACCACTAAAATACAGTAATATTCCAGCTACTGTAGCTGACTTAAAATTGTAGTTAGGCCAACTGATTTTCCCTTAAATATTTTATAACAGTAGTGAAGTTCAAACAGCACAATGTCCCATTCCAAAGTTTGTAGTACGAATGTAAATAATTGGCATTTTTTTAAAATAGAAAACAAAAGCATTTAATGTCTTAACATGCTTACTGCTATGCAGAAATGAAAGGGGCATTACAAAAGTTTAAGCTCGTGACATATTTATTGCTTGTTTTCCAAAAGCTGCAGGCTAATTAGAGGCAAATGGCTATAATTTTCTGGCTTTGCTTAGGAGAAAACTTATTAAGGGTTGGACAGGCTTTCTTTTTTGGTTTTGTTTTTTTTAAGAGTATAAAGTTTACACAATCATTCTCATAATGTGACGCAAGCCAGCAAGGCCAAAAATATTACAGAATATAATGGGATCTCTTCCTTGTAAACTTGTACAGTATGTGGTGACTTTTTTCAAAATACAGCTTTTTGTACATGGTTTAGAGACAAATTTTGTACATGAAACCCCATGGACTATAAATAATTCCAAACAATCTTAATAAGTTAGAAATGTATGTAGTTGCTTTTAAATCATTTTAAATACATTTGTTTTCAGACTGTGCAAAGACTGGAAGTGGGTTTGCATTTCTAAAATGGTGACTTTAATTCAGCAAGAGTTCTTAGTAACTTCTTGAGTGTGATAACCTTTGGGACGTGTACATTTTTCGCTCGTAGCGTTATCCTGTGGTGGGGTTTCAGCAGATACATGCTGCCCTATTTTATTTTGAGTCTAAGTTGAATGTTTTCTGAAAAGAGAAATGTGCACTGAACTCTCCACTGCAAGTCAAAATGTGGTAAAACAAAAGAGATCAAGACAAATGAGATCTAATACTACTGTCAATTTAATGTCCACTGTGTTTTATACAGTATCTTTTTTGTTCACTTTGGAAATTTTTACTAAAATTGCAAAAAATAAAGTATTGTGCAAAGATATGTATGGTTTTTTTGAAACTTGAAATGCATTAATAAATAGACGATGAAATTATCTTGAAGGTTCGCTTGCTTTTTAAACTCAAAGCAAAAGGAGTATACAAATGCTGCTGCTTCCTACTTTTTCTGTCTTTCACCACAGATACCATTACAACAACAACTGCATTATGAATACACCAGAAAGTGTTATCCACATCTCCCAATTTGAGCTTCATGCAGTAAATAGAATAAAATTTGTCCGTGAAAACTCTTTTTAAGATAAAGCTCTAAAATTATCTTTATTCTGTTTCTTATTTCTGATCGAAGTATTTTAAACTCCTTCTCTGCTGTTATGTTTAAAAATTAAGCTAATAACTGTGAAGGTGTATAAGGTAGATCTTTAGTTGGCTTGATCTTGTGAAAAATAAATTCACTTTCTGACACATTTTATCTGACAATATAAAATTCACTGAAGATAACTAATAAGTTTTCAAAACGTGCTTGGAAAATCTGATTTTTATGGTCTGTTAAAACTGTCAGTGTAGATAGCGTTTAATTTTTAGTGGACAGATCTTTGAAAATTAATTTATTTTTTTTAACTGGTTGGACTAAGATTTATATTAAAAGGCCTGCCAGCCACATCTTTCATTCAGAGGTTGTGCGACATAAGGAATATATGCTTGAAGCTTTTCTTTCTCTAACTGAGCAATTGATCTGAGGAATTCCTGAGCATGCATTGATGTATTGTTTTCAAGATTTTGACATCACTGCTTGCTCTTAGAATTAAATTGTACAGTGGGTGCAAAAAGAATTATTAGATGATCAGTGGGAGCTCTGAACCTCTGGAAGCCAGATAACCTTTTCATGTGCCTAAATAGGGATTTAGATGCCTAACTGTGAACTGAAAATGACTTTTAAGCACTTAAAAATATGGTTCCTGTTTTCTTTTAAATTAGTCCTTGTAGACCTACAAGTGTGTAAATGGCTTAATTTTTGGTAACTAATCTGATTTCCCCAGGATAGGTCTGCTAATTGAATTCAGTTGTCTTCATACTTCTAAAACGTTTTTAGTCATTAAATAGCTTTTTTCCTTTAGGGAGGATGTGCAGCCAGCATGGTGTGAATGTCCGAAAGAAGGTCTTCGTGTAATTCCCTTTAACATGACATTTTATCTAGTCAATCAAAGCAGCAAAGACTCTATGAATCAGTGGCTCAGTCTCACTTTTTCATTAATGTTCCCATCTCACATAAAGAAAGCAGAAGGGAAAGTTACTAATTTTGAAGAAAGGTGAATAGAACTAGGAAACATTAGTTCCCGTAAGGTGATTAGAAGCACTAGCTTTTGTATATCTAAGCCTAGGTTTCCTTGATGCTCAGGCTTCAGCAGCCTCCGTACAGATCTTGATATTATCCAAATATTTCATACTTGGTTTTCCTAAAGTTAGGCCCTAAATTTACATTTAGGCACTCAAGTGGCCTGATTTTTAAAGGTATTGTGCACCCATAGGTCTCTGAAAATAGGCCATTATTTAGGTGTGTAAATGAGGAATTAGGGTGTCTAACTTTACAAAAACAAGTTTGAAAATGTTGGTCCATGTACATAGATATCTTGGACACTAAACCCAAAATCAGCTGTTATAATCTGTTCTCCATTATGGTGGCCTTTGTGGCAGATTTGTTAAGTTTTCATGTGGGTGCCTTTCATCATATGAAGTAGCAAAAGGGTGCCTGTGACTTCAGCCTTATAGAGGAATTGTACTTAGAGCAAGGGCCCAAGGCCAGAACCCAAAAGCAAGATCAGTTTAGTATCTTCTTAACACAAACGTTCTTCCAGCCTTCAAGGAAGCTAGAAGGAACACTGAATGTCTTTAATTATCATAACTTTCTAGTCTGATAGAAGCAAGTCCTAAAAAAATGGATATGAGACACATCATGGCGCAGAGGCAGAATGGAAGGCAGAGTACAATCCAACACTGCAGCAATGATCATAGTTTAGAAGGTAGAAACCATAGTTTTCATATCTTGAAGCACCAGTAGCCACAACAGCAGAAACAACCAAAAAGGGGTTGTGGGGTGATCGCTTCCCAATCACAGAAAACTAAAAATTGCTGAATTTTGAAGATAATCTAGGGAGATTTACAGTTTGAATTGATCAAAAAAGCCATTCTTTATCGTGTCCTGGACTTGAAAAAAATCCAGTCAAGGTGAACTAAATGAATTTGGCTATACAATATGATGGCCACAGGCCTTTTGTCTCCAACACTTCTTTAGAATATATTCAGTTTTACTTTCCTAAAAAAAAAAGAAAAAACGGGAAAAAAAAAAGGCAGGGGAAGGCATTGACAGTTGTGGGACCTCTAGCCCCTGAGAAAGGTAGTTTGTAAAGATGTACACTTCTAGATGGAGACACTAGCATCTGGTGTCTAAGCGAATGCAAGACCAAGCGAATGCATAAGGCATACACATCCAAATTTGTCCTTCATTATAAATTCCTAAGATTTATCTGTTGAAACAGATCCATGGACTATTTTCGTGGTCTACATACCCCAGACCGTATTTAAGTTAGTATAGTGGTTTATGATACTGGAAGGAAGGGAAGTAAAGTTTTCCTGTCAATGATCATGTCACGGTCAAAGCACTATCAGAGCAAGAGGTGGATTTAATTATCATATAGATATGTCAAAAGTGGAGGTACAATTTTCTTTTCTTTTTTTTTAAAACCACATTGTTTCCATCAGAGAGAGAATTCTCCTAGGAAACCAGATAGCCACAAGTATCAGAAGAACCTTTTTATTCTAAGATGGAATACATAAGCTTTGGGTTATAAGAAAAAGTAACAATTGTCTGGAGATTCAACTGCTCGTAAGCCTATTTGGATGATGTACACTGTGTGCAATGAGCCAAATTTCATGTGTAAACTCTCCCCTGGTTTTCTCTTGGTTACATGGGATCACATTTGAAAGGTCTAGATAGTCCTGCTTCCTAGAGGTATAAAGGCTTCTCACAGGTGGTGGGTAACCATATATCATCTCACTTTTTGAAGGAAAGCATGCTAGAGTGGGAAGTCTCAGTTCCAGGCACTTGGGGTAAAATTTTCATAAGTGCTTAAATCCCATTTTCAAAAGTAACTGAGAGCTTGTGTACCCCTTGGGATTATGTGCACTACCAAGGTGTGATTTCTAAAGCACTTTCACGCACTGGCTGGTCTGTGTAGACTGCTGGTGTACACTGAAAGTTCCATAGCACTATGTTCAAGTGTCCTAAGGAACTTTCAGTGGGCACCAGCAGGGTCTATGTGGACCAGTTAGTGCAAGACACATTAGCGTGCTTTAGAAATCACGCCCCCATGGTGTGCAGTGTAGACAAGCCTTTAGGCACTTAGAAGTCAGTGGTTCAGACTTAGAAATATTCAGCGAAAAAGTCTCTCCCAAGAATTGCCCACATGGATCTTTCATACACTTTCCCACCAGCTTTTTTCTTGTACAGAGTCAAAAGATCCAATAAGTAGAGCCCTACCAAATTCATGGGCCATTTTGGTCAATTTCACAGTCAGGATTTTTAAAATTGTAAATTTCATTATTTCAGGTATCTAAATCTGAAATTTCATGGTATTATAACTATAGGGGTCCTGAACCAAAAAGGGGTTGTGGGGTGATTGCAAGGTTATTGTGGGGGTGGAGGGAGGGTCATGGTATTGCCTTACTTCTGCGCTGCTGCTGGCAGTGGTGCTGCATTTAGAGTTGGGCAGCTGGAGAGTGGCAGCTCCTGGCTGGGAGTCCAGCTCTGAAGGCACTGCCACCATCAGCCGCAGCGCAGAAGTAAGGCTAGCATGGTATGGTATTGCTACCCTTACTTCTGCACTGCTGCCTGCAGAACTAGACCCTTGGCCAGCAGCTGCCACTCTCCAGCCATCCAGCTTTGAAGGCGGCAGCGCAGAAATAGGGGTGACATGGTATGGTATTGCCACCCTTACTTCTGCGCTGCTGCTGGCAGGACGCTGCCTTTGGGGCTGGGCACCTGGCCAGCAGCTGCCACTTTCTGGCCACCCAGCTCAAGGCAGCACAGAAGTAAGGGTGGCAATACCACAATCCCCCTACAATAACTTGCAAGCCCTGCCGCCTGTAGCCCCCTTTTTGGATCAGGACCCCCAATTTGATAAATGCCGGTCTTCCCTATGGTATCTGTCTAGTATAGGGTGAAAGTACACACAAGACCAGATTTCATGGGGGAGGCCAGCTGTGAATTTGGTAGGGCCCTACCAATAAGTTAATATCTAGTAGTGCCTCGTTGGCCCTGGTGGTTTTGGTGCTTGACAACAATTGACAATTGATCCTTCATTACATGTATGTCTGGGCAGACCCCCTTTCCTTAAGATTCTTTTTATCATGCCATGACAGGCATGATTTATTTGATAAGACTTTTAAGTGTGGTCTTTGGGGATTTTGACTGAACATAGCCTGCCAGCGCCTGGAGTAAATTCAGGCATAGTCATAAGGATAATGAACAAGTATCAAGCATAGGCTGAATTTTGGACTGTCAGATCTCTGCAGACCCCGATACTGGCACTGAAAAACAACTTCGTGCCAGGAGCTGAACAAAGTCTAACCTTTCCTCTTTTAGTGAGACCTATTAAAGCACAAAGCTTACTGTGTCCATTGAAGATCCAAAGATTTGCTTCCTGGGGTTAGTATCTGTCCCCATCAGCATTAACTGCAAAGCCCTTTTAACCAGTTTGGGCAGACTTTTTCCTTCTAATCAAGGTCTTGTTCCCAGTGGTTGTTGCTTTTGCCAGATCAGCTTCTGAACTGGGTGTATTTTCAGGGAAGGCAATTGGTGTATTGTTCACCAGTTAAATTTGCTTCAGCTTATGTCCTGGCTACCGATCACCCTTTTGATTTCTGAATTTAAGATCAGGGCTTATTTTAAATGAATGGTAGCTATTTGAAAAAGCCTGAAAGTGCTAATAAGATAGAATCATAGAAATGTAGGGCTGGAAGGAACCTCAAAATCATCTAGTCTAGTCCCCTGATCATGAACTGTCAGCAAATCTTGCCAACTCAACATTTAGTCCTGGTCTACTCTACAGAGCTAAGTTGCCACAAGGCCACTTATGTTGACCTAACTCTGTTTAGCATCTACACCAGGGGTTCTCAAACTTTGTGTTAGTGACCCCTTTCACACACTAAGCCTTTGAGTGTGACCCCCCACACCTCATTATAAATTAAAAATACTTTTTATATTTAATACTATTATAAATGCTGGAGGTGAAGTGGGGTTTGAGGGTGGAGGCTGACAGCTCACAACCCCAAGTTTGAGAACCCCTGATCTACACTAAAATGTCACTCCCACTGATGTAATTCACCCACTTTGCCAACTTAATAATTCCACTTCCTCAAGAAGCATAGTGCTTAAGTTGACACAATGTCAGTGTAGACACTGTTACTTACGTTGACTTTAGTGGCCTCCCGGAGGTGTCCCACAATACTCCACCATGACCACTCTGGTCACTGTTTTGAACTCTGCTGCCCAGATACAGATACAAGCCCCTCCCCTTTTAAAGCCCTGCAGATTTTTGAATTTCCACTTCCTGCTTGCTTGGAATGGAGAGTTCACCTAGTAACTGCCCAGCTGACCAGGCCAGCTCCAAGCTGCAGACGTGGAGTACACAGGAGATGGTGGATCCCCTGGAGGTGTGGGAAGAGGAGACCGTGCAGGCACAGCTCCAATTCAGACGTAGAAACATCGATATCTATGACCAGATTGCTTGGGGCACAGGGAGGGGAGGGCTACAAGAGGGATCTGCAGCAGTGCTGTGTGAAAGCCAAGGACCCATGGCAGGTGTACCAAAAGGCAAAAGAGGCTGACCATTTTGTGCTGCTTTTACAAATTGCTGCATGCCATCATCAGAACAGACCCTACCGCCACCACCAAGAGCCACATGGATACTTTAGGGGAGCTGGAGTCACAGGCCCCTGAAGTGAACAGAGGACGAGGAAGAGGAGGACTATGGGTACGGGTGATGGGGGCATCCAGTGGTGCGGCAAGCTAGGACCTGTTTTTGGTGCCAGAGCAGCCTGGTCTGTCCCTACAGTCCAGCAAAGGTGAGCCTGATGCAGGGGAAGGAACTTCTGGTAAGTGTGCAGTTTGCTTTGATATTTAAGGGGCACATCTGTTCATTTACTCTATTTTAATCGTGCTAGAAGAGGTAATGAAATAACCAATGGCGGTAGAGTCGCTATCTGCTTCTCATTCCTCTGCACAGTTAGGCAGAGGGTGCCCTGCAGAAGAGTTGGTTTATGTGCCAGGGCCGCCTGGGGGGGGGGCAAGTGGGGCAATTTGCCCTGGGTCCTGCAGGGTCCCCCACAAGAATATAGTATTCTACAATATTGCAACTTTTTTTATTTTTATTTTTTTATTATTATTTATTTTTTACTGAAATTGCTTTGCCCCAGGTCCCCTGAATCCTCTGGGCGGCCCTGTTATGTGCACTGATATGTCTTGTGACTCCTCCATAGAGATCTTGAGGAAACTCCTGGATGTAGTCTGCAATCCACAGTGGAAGATTTCTGGGGAGGGCTGACTTATTTCTTCTGCTTTGGTAGGACACTTTCCCATGTCACTCAGCAATTATTAAGCAGGCACCATTGCAGCACACAGGCTAGCAGCATATAGACCTGGTCTGCAGCTGGACATGTGCCGGAGCTGTCCCCTTTCAGCCTCCATTCAAGAATGAGATGTCAGCTAAAATCACCACTGCCTGTGGAAAACAGTGCCAGTATTCAGTTCAGTTGCCCTATCTGCATATGCTTATGCCCATGAGCTACCCTGCTTTATCGTTCCAACCCCACCCCACCCTGCCCCGGGACTGCAGCCATGCTGCATGAATCCCAAGGAGAAGTGAGTATGTAGTGTTTGTAACTTGTGTGGATCGAGGGAGTGAGTTCAGTGTATATACCAAGTTTCTACTGATCTTGTGAAAACACTCACAATAGTACCTCTGTGCATTGTATCTTTTGCAAGTGGAAATGTGGCCTTGAGAGGGTTCTCCAACCACACAAGCAGAGCAGCTCAGCCGGATAGGGAGGAGAAGGAAAAGGACATGGGATGACATGTTCCAAGAGATCTTGCAAGCCTCTGGTGCTTCAGATACCAAGCAGAGGGCTTGGAGGATCACCCTTGTGGCAGGAGCGGAGCCAGGGTTTTTGGCGCCCTAGGCGCAGGGCCGGCCCTAGCCATTTCACTGCCCCAAGCTTGGCGGCACGCTGCGGGGGGCACTCTGCCGCTTGCCGGTCCTGTGGCTCCGGTGGACCTGCCACAGGCGTGCCTGCGGATGCTCCACCAGAGCCGCGGGACTAGCGGACCCTATGCAGGCATGCCTGCGGGAGGTCCACCAAAGCCGCCTGCTGCCCTCCTGCGCTCCCGGTCGGCGGCAATTCTGTGGCGAGGTGGTCCTTCCGCACTCCCGGTCTTTGGGGCACTTCAGCGGCGGGTCCCGGAGTGAGTGAAGGACCCACCGCAGAAGTGCCGCAGAAGACCCAGAGCACGGAAGGACCCCCCACCGCCGAATTGCCGCCAAGGGTGGCAAAATGCCGCCCCCCCCCTCCAAAATCCTAGTGTCCTAGGCGACCGCCTAGGTCGCCTAAATGGAAGCGCCGGCCTTGCCTTGTGGACAGAATGCACAGGGATCGAGAGGATAGGAGAAAAGCACAGAGAAAGGAGAGAGAGCTGCAGCAGGAGATACTAGCACTTCTCAAGCAGCAAACAGACATGCTGGAGACCCTTGTTGACCTTCAAGTTCAACAGACCAGTGCTCACCTCCCTCTGCAGTTTATAGAGAACTGCATTCTAAGACATCCCTACATGCCCCGCCCCCCCATTCCACATGGTGTCTGGGGCCACTGCCCTGCCCTACCATTCCATCCCGGGGGAGAGAACAGATATTCACAGCTGCACGTGCACTGCCCTATAGGCGTCAACTCCATAGGTGCTCCAAAAATTAGTGCACCCACCAGCAGCCAAGCTCCTCTCCCCCCCTCCCACCTCCTCCTCCCCCCCCCTGAACGTACCATTTCCCCGCTTCTCCACCTCCCTCCCTCCCAGCCACCGACAAACAGCTGTTTGGCAGTGTTAGCATGCTCCGGGGGGGATGAGGAGCGGGAATGTGGTGTGCTCAGGGCAGGAGGCGGGGAAGAGGTGGGGCCAGGACAGGAATTTGGGGAAGGAGTTGAAATGGAGGCAGGAAGGGGTGGAGTGGGGTTGGGGCCAGGAGCAGAGTGGGGGGTCGAGCACCCACGGGAAAGAGGGGAAGTTGGTGCCTATGCACTGCCCTGTGAGAGACAGTTGGTGTATGTGTTTGTGAAATGAAAATGACTGTTCTTTCCCTTTCAAAAGTTCTTTCCCCTGTATTTATAAAGTATTTCAACATCTCCAAAGGTAATCCTCTGGTCTGGAAAAAAAAGTCCCTGCTTACAGCTTTCTGAATAGTCCTATGTTCTTAAAGATGTGTGCATCATGCACCAGCCTTGACCACTCTACATTAATGTCAGTAAAGCATCCCCTGTAATCCACCAACACTTGCAATACAATAGAAAAGTAGCCTTTTCAGTTGATGTACTCTGTGGGAATGTGATCTGGTGCCAAAATAGGGATATACACAGCATCTAGCACCCCAATGCAGTTCAGGAACCCCATTGCTGCAAAACCATCCACTATGTCCTGCACATTGCCCAGAGTCACAGTCTTTCGTAGCAGGATGCAATTGATGGCCCTGCACTCTTGCATCACGGCAACACCCATGGTGGATTTCCCAATTCCAAATTGCGACCCATCTGTGGGGAATCAATCTGACATTGCAAGCTTCCACACAGCGATTGCCACTCACTTCTCCACTGTCAGAGCAGGTCTCATTTTGGTGTTGCTGCACCATCTGCAGCTGCTCTGTGAATGCCAACAACAACCTTGAATTGTTTCTATGTCCCACAGCAAATTAGCCTCCAAGGAATCATCATGTTCCCTGTGGCTCTTCAAGTACTCCATGATCAGGTGCACTGTGCACACACCACTCATCACAATAGTGGAGAGCTGTGCAGGATCCATGCTTCACAGTGATGGCAGATGTGCATGTTTGTGGGGCTTTTGAAAAGAGGTGCAAAACATTACAGGATGCAGATAAAATTATGGGATAGAGAAAACTGCATCATGAGACATTGAAAGCATGTTCCCAGTCACCCATGCACAACTCATTTTCCCCCATGAGGAATTGCAATCTCTTCCCAAAATACCTTGCGTTAGGTGGTGGCAAGTTGCACAGTGGGTAGCTACCCATGGTGCATTGCTCTCTGCCTTGATGCAAGCACTGGTAGTGAGGTCATGCACTGCTGACCCAAAGAGTGGAGTGTGGACATGCAAAAGTGATTTAATTATTGGGGCAGCTGAATATCAACGTAATTTTGTAGTGTAGACCTGCACTTAGTAATCACTCACTAATTTAAAGACTGATAGATCTGCAGGGCCGGTACAACCCATTAGGCGACCTAGGCAGTCGCCTAGGGTGCTAGCATTTGAGGGGTGGCATTTCGGGTCCTTCGGCGGTGGCCAGATCTTCGGCCGCCCCATCGTTATCGGCATTTAGGTGGAGGGACCTGGGGCAGGGGGGCGTGGGGGAGGCTGCCTGAAGCAAGTAAGGGGGTGTGTGGCATACAGGGGAACCGCTCACCACTACTCTGCCTCCTCCCCTGAGCACACCGCCATGCTCTGCTTCTCTCCCTCTCAGGCTTGCTGCGCCAAACAGCTGATTGGCGCGGCAAGCCTGGGAGGCGGGAGAAGTGGAGTGGCGTTGGCGTGCGTGGGGAGGAGGCGGAGCAGAGGTGAGCTGGGGCAGGGAGCTGCCGCACAGCTCTCCGGGCTGGGGGGAGCTGCCACGGGGGGGGCACCTCAGGGGGGAGGGGGGAGCTGCCATGGGGGGCGTGCCTTAGGGTGGAGGGCTGCCACAGGGCTTGGGGGGGAGGGTGCAAGGTGGAAGTTTCGCCTAGGGTGTGAAACATCCTTGCACCCGCCCTGTAGATCTGCCTAAATTGTTGATTTCCCACATCTTTCAATATCCTCACTCTCATCCTGACTTGTAATTTCTGTGTATTTTTATTAACATTTCTCTGTTTTTGGTGTGACGATCTGGCTTGTTTCAGCCCTCGTGACCACCAGCAGCCAAAAACATTTTTCAATATTTGAGAATAACATTTCAGATTCCTTGAAGACTTTAATAAAATTAAACATCACAGTAGTAAAAACAAACTTGTAATGATAAATTTTGATTTCTGGCATAACCAAATGACCAATGTAGTGTCAAAACACTATTTTTCTGATTACCACATGCAATCATAAACTGAAAATAACAATTATCTGAGGAAATCTTTCTTTTTTCCATATTTTCTATCGCTACAGGAAATAACAGAAATGCATAATCTTGAATTTTCATAATTCTCTGAATGTAATGAAGACGGCTGAAGTTTTACATTTTTCATTTGTAAATCATGTTAGTCTACTGTGAAAATGTTAAGTCTAAAACATAACTTTAGAGTTTACACTAGCATGGTGAAAAGGATTTATGTGCAGAAGTTCACTGAACATGACTGCAAATAGGACTATCAGCTGGAATGTGCTTTAGTACACTAAGCATTTCTTTAAAGCAAATTAGTTTAAAATATTTCTGTCACTACATTGAACAGCAAAGCATTTTCCAATAGAATAAACCTGAAGGAAACATGTTATTAAAGGTACAATTATTTGGCTCATAACGCTGTAAGTTTTATTGGTATCAGACAAGAAGGATGAGCCTGTCACCTTCATAACTCCTTAGCTCATTAATGTTAGCAGGTTATTCAGTTAAAAGCTCATAAAGATTTCTATAGGAGTGAGAATTTTCTCTCTTCAATAAGAATATTTTTGCAGTAAGTGATTAACACACCAAGTTCATTAGTAAGTAATTCAACTGTGTTATAGCTGATAGTAGTCAGGTTAGAGCCATGGAGCCTGTGAACTACTTGTTTTGTGGCTAACAAAATTCTTTTCTACCTTGCAGTATGCAAATTGTTGTTATTCCAAGTTGTCTAGTTGGAAAGCAAATTGTTTTTTAAAGAGTCAGCAACAAGAAATCTGCCCTGCGTTCAATGTCAGCTTTTAGCAAGAGTCTATGGAAGTAATCACGTTTGCATTTCCACTGAGCAGGTTTTATCTTTCCACATTTCAAAGCAATTTAGATATAAACACATGATATCGGCTAAGAAATTGCAAGCTGATCTGTTTGGGAACAGCTTTAAGAACAAACAAAATGCATGTTTCAGTATACGGTTATATCCCAAAAATAAAATAAAATTTTGATTTTTGTCTTGTTCCCTCTGGAACTGTCAGTGTACATTATTTTTTTGTTAAACTTGGTATATTTAAAATGTTTGAACTATTGTCATAGGTATGTGGGATTTTACTAATGCTTGACGGGCAGCTCTGTTCATGTTCTTGTTACTTTGAATTTTCTCTTTAGCCTCCGAGAGCTGTTTGGACACCTCACAAAAGTTTTCTCTTGGGCTGGATGCAGGTGCACGTTGTTAACACTTTGAGAGCAAAACGTCATTCTAAATAGAAAACACAAAGTATAAGTTACCTTTTCTGGACATTTTTGTGTAAATGTTCTGTTCCCCATAGTATTCTTGGCTTCAATTCCTTTTTCTGCTTTTCTAAATAAGATCCCTAATTGTTTTCATTTGCTTTTAATTATGAATGTGCATCTGGCAGCAGGGTATTTAGAGCAGGGTAAGGGGGAATAGGTGAGGCACAGGTGATTCCTATGTATTTAGTTTACTGCTTCTGTATGTTCTTCTGAACTTCCAAACTTTATGCTAGTTCTTGTGAGTCTTGTCTTCATGAGGAAATTTTTGATAGAATTCTCCACTGCAGTTTAGCTCTCAATGCCACAATGGAGGCATGCTAATAAGGGCAAGGTGCTGATGGCGACTAGGAGCATAAACCAGGTCATAGTAGATCTGTTCTGATAGTTAGATAATATGGTGCTTAAAACAGCAGCAGCTGCCTGGACCTTACACTAGTGTTCTCCCACTCTTGCTACCATGTGTGATGCTGAAACATTAATAGCAATAGATGGACGTTTTAGTGAAAATATCTTGGTATAAATGCAGCCATAATAAAGTTTTGAGGCTGTGAAGATGAGGTCTCAAAGGCAGATAAAAGCTTAGCCCATCCTTGAACATCCTTCCTCCGCTCTTTAAGAAGCACTGTTGAAAAAGCATTCATTGACACGTGTCCCGCTCTTCCACACGAAGGGAAAATCTAGCACATGAAACCATTCCAAACAGATGTTTTAAACGATTAAAATGGGGAAAATGTGGATATGAAAATATAGTCAACAGTTTGTTCAAGTGCCTGGGAAAGTGGAAGACTTATCAAAACATATGGTTTGTTTTTTCTAGTATTTTAAAATCTAAAATTCCCAATATGCTAATGATTAAATTCATGCAGTTTGGTCTCTCCAAGGGAGTTTTAGTAAATTATTTAAATACACCCCCTGCCCCCCATTTTTTTCAAAGCGATTTCCCCTTAAGTGTTCTTTGTGCTTCCTTTTAGAAATACCTAGTTAGCTTTCACTCACCCCAAGGCACTATTTCAGTTCCTATGAAGTTCTAGATTTCATAGACAAAGAATAGCACCTCATCAGCCCCTATTACAACATCCTCAACACCAAAATCCAATTCCACTTACAGAAAATAATGCCAAGGTCATTGGGTAGCTAAACCACCTACAAAGTTTTGTGGTGCCAAATCTCTCCCCCTCCCCCCGCCTTACCTACAGCAGTGGGAATCCCTAGACAGCACACCAGTAGTGTAATTCTTTTGAGCTATTTTGAGAGTCCTCTTGCAGCACATTATTGGCACACACAACAGTATCAGGGAGGAACCTTCCTCTTTAGGAAAGAATTTCAAGTGGGGCAGACACATGTTCCGTTCACATTGTGTATACATTTTCTTAAACCATCAAATCTCCGGTTGAACCATGTCTCTGTCACACCCAGTGCATCTTACTCTCCAGTTGATCCTGCAGCTAACTTGGCTAAGTCAATACTGAATTAGGTCCATTATCATACTCATACCAACATGAGATGTCAAACTCAGGATTAATACTCTATGGCAGAGATGCTGTTCTGTGAGGAGGAAAATATTTATAAAACAAATGCTTTGAGTAAGAGCAAAAGGAGCACAAAGATCTTGGTCAAGTAAATGTATAATTTTTTTTCTTCAGGTTTGAAGCGCTTTGTAAATTTATCTAAATCACTCATCTAATCCCTCTTTCAAATCAGCACCAGGAAACTATGGCTCTGCAGATAGTAGGGGTACCCTCAATAATCTGCAACAGATAGCCCTGGTGGCGGTGAGGTCTTTCCTGACCTCTATGGAGCAAGACCAATATAATTGTCTCTTCAGGGTTGAAGCCTTCTGCAAAGTAGGACAATTTGTTCCCATTTAACCTTAATTAAAATGGCTAGTTCTCAAGGAGTTAAAGCAGTGGTAGTCATTAAAAACATTACTATGCAGTCTTCTGGCTGAAATTTTCCTTTGTTTTAAAGACAAACAATTTCACAAATATAAGCACTGATGTTACCAGTACTGTAATGGTTTGTCTATGGGGGATGATGTAATAGCTCTTGAAAACCATGAAACCTCGCCTTGCATTTGCAAGTTTTTACTCAAGAAAATCTAGCTCCTAGCAAACAAAGTGCAACGATTTTACAGTTTGCCTGACAATTAATCACATCATCTACAATACCAGAAAAATGACAGCATAGAGTGCAAGAGTGACTGTGAAACACTGGAATCGATCGATGTTGTGATGTGTGGTGCTTTTCCTCGCCAGTATCTCTGTACGTGTATGCTTAACCCACCATGGAAATTCCACTATTCACTAACACACTATCCAACCGGGCAGGGGCCTCCACACAAGTTTTGAAACTACACACATAGTAGTAGTAGCTCATCTGTCCAAGATTGAACCAGGGCAAAAGAAACTAATGTGAGAAAAATCTACCGAGTCTATCAGAAAACAGACTTCTTGCATTAAATTAATGTAATGAATAATCAGCCAGGAGACTGCATAGTTCTGAAATCTGCTTCCTCCTCTCTTGCACTTCTGAGCATGATATAAAGCACCCTGGCCACACTGCTCCTTAATTATTCCAAATAAGTTTCTATAATACCTACTTTTGCTGTGTTTCTCCTGCTTTGACTCTTATTGTCTTTACAATAAGTCCTGGTCGACGGTTGTCCTTTGTCCAGGGGATGATAGTTTGAACTGTGTCCCAGATATTTTCCCAAACTGCAGTTCCTTCCCATTTGAATTTGATCATCATTAGCTCACCAATGTCGATGTCCAGAGTGATGAGAAAGGAATAGGTTTTATTTCCTGTAATGCCTTCAAGGCTGTAAAAGCAAAACCATCAAAAGTGATCTGGACACTGAAATGTGTTTGTGTGAATGACAGTTTCTGGATTATAGGTCTATCTATGGTTTACACATGAAGAGATAGAGCAGATGACACTAATATCTAAACCACACTTGAAAATGTATTTTTCTTCCTGCATGTTTTAACTGTAAACAATCTTGCAAGATTCTACAGCAGTGGTGCATTTACTATTAAAATAAAGTTGTACTCTTCCCACTTACAGACTGGTCAGTACATTAGCCACTAAGCTACCGATGACATTATTTGTTCTTTGTATTGCAGTAGTTCCTAGGAGTCCCAGTCACGGACCAGGACCCCAGTGTGCTAAGCACTATACAAGCACAGAACAAAGAGAGTCCCTGCCTCAAAGACCTTACTTGATGGACTCAGTTTTTGTTATTGTAGGTAGGGATCAAAGTGGGTGGGGGCAGTTCCCCTCCATTGCTAAAATCAGAAGGAGTTTCCCTTCTCCTTGGTCTGGGGGAATCACAGCTCTTCCAGGGATGGTGAAGTGTGAGAATTTGTCAAACATGGCAGACTGCAATGGGAGGAGCCTGGACTATTTGTGGAGCAGCAGCAGCTCCTGACAGGAGGAGAAAAGATTTCCCTCTGTGCCTCTTCTTCACTACAAGAAGGTCTGTCCTACCAGCAGCACTCAACTCCCTCTCCCTCTGGGTGGAAAAACAAAGCACCCAGATTTTGCGGAAAATCCCTCTAGAAATGTCCCTAAACTTCTCTAAACTGCGGGGAACTACACCAGATGTTTCAGTATTTCTCCAGGAAGGCCTTCCCAAGTTCCCATTTGCTTTTACATCAATTCAGATTCTCTGCAATGGTCAGGTCTACATGACATATAGCAATAGAAGTGAGGTGTGCTAGCAGTGTGTCTTTCACTTCACTCCATGCACAAACACTCTATCTTTGTGGTTAGCTGGCTAAGGGCCTAGTGGGAGAGGAACGTTTTGGGATATATTCTTCTCTTATCTCTATTCTCTTCTCCTTCTTGCATGCATAAGAAGATACCGCACAGTATCTCTGTATGTTGTCTAGACTCATGACAACAGCCACCCATACTGGTGAACCTCCCAATTCAAGTTAGATCACATTTTAACTACACAAAATCGACCCAGCATTCTACAACTGCTCACACTGGGATGAACTGAACTTCACTGCACAGGATGCTGTACTCATTGTTCAAGAAAACTTCTAAGATTGACTAGTTCATTTTATAGTGACTTTTTTCATATCAAGACTTGCAAGAACATTGTAAAAGTTTTTTTTTTTGCATGATTTCCAGTTTATCTCTATTGAAGACTGTACTAAACCAGGCAATTCAGAACAAATGATGCATATTTATTATACAAGTGAGCCTGTATTTAGAAAATGTGGCATCATTTTTCACCACCATAAAATAGGGACTTTGGGTCTAGTACTCACAGTGTGATGGAGAGATTTTCAGCATCTTCTTTAGTGCCTGTCAGAGATACAGTAAAAGTTGGTTCTACCTGCTTCTCTTGTATTTCATTGATGAAGTGTATCTTGAATTGATAATGATAAACTGCACAGAAGAAGAAATTGCAAGGTGAGTCATGGTCATACAGGCAGCATACTCCTGTGATAGCAGAAGTTTGCAGTTCAGAGCAGACACTTGAAAATCATTTCACTTTTATTTTATTAAATGCATTGGTCACTATTAAAAAGTTAGTAGTTGTCAATCATTGCCAAACAGCATTAACCAACAGGTTTGGGTCCCGGCGACTCTCTTTATAGGGACTGGCATAGGGGAAATGGGTGGGGGCATGGGAGACAACTTTGTAGAAATTTTGGTGGTGCCCAGAACCCGCCCCCCCTCAACTCTGCCCCCCCCAACTCCGCCTCCACCTGCCTAAGGCTCTGGGTTGGGTTTCAGGGGGGAGTTCTGGTGTGCAGGTCCTGGGCTGGGGATTAGGGTGGAGGAGGGGTGCAGGCTTTGGGAAGGAGTTTGGGTGCTGGGTGCAGGCTATGGGGTGGGTGTGCAGGAGGGGGTGAGGGCTGCAGGCTTTGGGATGGAGTTTGGGTGCAGGCTCTGGGCTAGTGGTGGGGGTGTAGGAAGGGGTGAGGGGTGCAGGCTCTGGGAGGCAGTTTGGGTGCTGGGTGCAGGCTCTGGGCTAGGGCAGGGGGTGGGTGTGCAGGAGGGGGTGAGGGGTGCAGGCTTTGGGATGGAGTTTGGGTGCAGGCTCGGCTGGGGCTGGGGGTGTAGGAAGGGGGAGGTGGTGCATGTTGGGGCAGAGGATCAGGCTGCAGGGGAATGAGGGTTGGGGCAGAGGATGAAGGGTTCATGATGCAGGGGGGCTCAGAGTTGGGACAGAGGCTCAGGGTGCGGGGGGATGAGGGCTCTGGCTGGGGCTGAGGATTAGGGTGCAGGGGGATGAGGGCTCCGGCTGGGACAGAGGATCAGGGGGATGAGGGTTGAGGCTGAGGATGATGGTTTGGGGTGTTGGAGAGACTCAGGGCTAGGGCAGAAGAGCAGGGTAAGGGCAGCCTGCCTTGCCATTAGCCGATGGCAGGCGCTAGGACCCTGGGGCAGCAGACAGCAGTTCTGCCAGGAGCCGATCTGCAAGCAGGCAAGAACGTGGTGGAAGGGAGATGCAGGGGGAGAGGTGGAAGGCGGAGGCCGGGACCCGCTCCAGGCAGGGATGCGGCGGGGCGGGGCGGTGGGGGGAGACCCACGGGGGCCGGGACCCGATCCAGGCAGGGCCGGGGGAGAGACCCAGCTCCAAATATTGCTGGAGCAGGGCACCTGGCCCTGAATATTCCTGGAGCCTGGGCACCTCGAGCCCATATAACTCGCTGCCTATGGGTGGTGGGGGGGAGTTTTCTGTGGGAAACCTTTCAGATTTCATAAGATTTATTTCTGAGAATTTCTGATGTGCGTCACACAGAATAAGCAGGCAGTTCCTGGTCTGACTTCCCTGGATTCTGTACAGCTGTATAGATAGAAATCCCCTTGTGGACTGGGAAGGGCAGTGGAGTAGTCATGTGGATTGAGAACTCTCTTCTGGATGTCAGCCTTGCTCACTGTGATCTGCTAGAATATCTCCCAGCAAAACAGATGACTATTCTTGATAGCATAATGATACGTTGTGCTTAACATGCATCTGTTCACAATATGACTTTGTTCAACACATTACAATAAGGAATATGTCATTACTTCTTTGAGGTTTGATGGGTTCTAGAAGAGGGTTTGGGAAAGTCTTTGAACTGAAAAAGTGACGCATTTGTGGAGAAGAGTGGCTGAGAGAGCAGCAGCATATGTGTCATATGCAGTTTTCACATGTAGCAAATTGCAGAAAATCATTCTGACTGTGTGTGCAAATTGTGCCATACAGCTTTGAATGCCCAACTTTGTCTATCCTCTGCCCGGTCAGCCTGTCAAAAGTAATGGTAACAGAAGTAGTTTCATTTACTGTGGAAAAGCCATTATCAGCTGCTGAAAGCATTCATATAGTACCGTCTATCAGAGGATTTCTGAGCAAGATGACTCTCTGTCTGCCCCCAATACATTAACTGGCTTTAAATTAAGAACCATTACACTCATGAGTTGTTGGTATCCCCCATAATACTGAGCCCTATGGGCAAACACTGCTTTCTTCACTAGGCCTGTCCCTCCAGGCTGGGGCTTGAAAGGGGACAGCATAGGTCTGCTTATGTCAGTCTTATCTGATCCTGTGTGCCTGAGGGAATTTTCCTTGGCACTTTACCCTTTCTATGTGGCCCCTATATGGTGCTTGGAGCAGCACCTAGAGGCCGGAGAGGTGGATAGAATGGGTCCCTTGGTTGGTTTGTATCCAAACCTATCCATTCCTAAACACCAAATCTATCATTTTAACCCACTGACACTGTATATCAGACACACTGATCAGACTGCACCTCTTACAAATGCTATGCTCATAACCATGTAAAATTAAAGCTGGACCTGCACTGAACTTGGAGACTTGGGAAGGAAGTTCATGTTATTAAATACTAACATATTTCTGCAGAAGCTAAAGGCAAAAACCGTTTCACTGTCCCCACTGGATGAAGGTTGTTTTTTTCCTAGCCATCTGCTGGATAAGACCTGTAACACATGTCCTGACTAATTTTGGGCATTCACGCCTCCAGGACACATTTATCAAGAGTTACAGGTGTTTATCCTGCTCTCCTGGTCAAATTACAGATCAGGTAATTACATACTATTACCAAATACTGCATGATAGTGTGGAAAGGTATTCAGTCCCCCTCCTTAAAACGGATGTGTAGCATCACTCTCACAGAATGGCTGCAGTGCAGTGGTAGGTGAGTGACCCCTCTACATACATACATGCAGTCTGTATAACACGTTGATCTTTCAGGATGAAAGGCGCTATTATAAATGTATTATCTTCTTACAACTGCTATCTTTTTAATGAAACCAGGTCAGCTTTTACTCCAGGACATACTGTCATTAACTTGAAGAACAGAATGTCCAGTTTCATAAAGAAACTAAGATTATGAGAAAGTATAACACTGAGCTTCTTAATTATTTTCTGTCTGAATTTTTCACATGATCTTTACAGCATTCTTGGGAAAGTGTTTCAAGATCACTTGATACAGATTCTTATACAGTAGTTAGACTGTTTTGCAGTCTACTATGAAAGAAAACTCTTGTTAAGACATTGCCCTTTTGATATCCCAAAGGTCTGTGAGAATGGCTTTTTCTTTTTACATCAGGAATAGTTCCAGGAACTGAAACGTCTTTAAAAGTGAAATTCAAGTCAATGGGAACAACAGAGTTAAGGCTCCTGGTAAGAAAAGAGTTCCAGATGCCAGTAAGAAAACAATACCATTGATCTTTTCTTTTGCCAAGGCACATTTGTCAGTAGATTCCTTACTATAAAAGCAGTGTTTAATCATGGATCCTGAAGGTGATCTTACCATGCTGACCCAAAATAAATTTTTGCTTTGAAGAACAAGTGAAGAGTGACTGCTTAGGGGCTCCTAAAATGTCAAAATATATTTTGAGCAGTGTGATAGGGCATCCACCAGTAAGAGGTTAATAGAGCCCTAGAGAGGCTGTGGCAAAAAGCAGATAATAAGAGAAGGGCTGGGCATTGAAGGCCCAGCAGGCCCATATAAAAAGAGCCTCAGTGCAGAGCAGGGCCATAGCTGCCTGGTGCTTGAAGAGGGAGCACTGTGTCTGGAGTAAGCTGCAATCCTTTAGCATGTTGGACAAAGTAATGCAGGCAGGAACCTGGGGAGAAGAGAAGGAGCTTCGGATGGGCTGCTGAGACTGAGAAGGGTGCTGTGGCCACACGGAAGTGGCCTAGGGAAATGTAGCAATAGTAGAGGGAAAGGGACTGCAGTAAGTGACTGCAATTTGGGGGGTCCCTGGGCTGAGACCCATAGTCATGAGCAGGCCTGGGTCCTTCCTACTCATCACTGGAGGAAGTAGCAGGACAGCTGACTGCAGTCACCATTGGGGAAGTGGCTGGACTAGAAACTAAACTCCAGGTGGACTGCGGAGAAAGGGTAATGGGGTGCAGACCACGGATGGGGTATTGTCCTCAAGCTAATGGCCAGGATGTGTCATAAACAGATAGCTAAGGGTTAATGTCTCTTTCACCTGAAGCACCTGACCAGAGGACCAATCAGGAAACCGGATTTTTTTCAACTCTGGGTGGAGGGAAGTTTGTGTCTGAGTCTTTTTTCGGTCTGCCTGCTTTCTCTGAGCTTTGGAAAAGTAGTTTCTACTTTCTAGTCTTCTGTTTCTAAGGGTAAGGACAAAGAGATCAGATAGTAAGTTATATGGTTTCTTTTCTTTGGTATTTGCATGAATATAAGTGCTGGAGTGCTTTGATTTGTATTCTTTTTGAATAAGGCTGTTTATTCAATATTCTTTTAAGCAATTGACCCTGTATTGTATCATCTTAATACAGAGAGACCATTTGTATGTATTTTTCTTTCTTTTTATATAAAGCTTTCTTTTAAGACCGGTTGGAGTTTTTCTTTACTTCAGGGAAATTGAGTCTGTACTCACCAGGGAATTGGTGGGAGGAAGAAATCAGGGGAGATCTGTGTGTTGGATTTGCTAGCCTGATTTTGCATTCCCTCTGGGGGAATAGGAAAGTACTTTTTGTTTCCAGGATTGGGAACAGAGAGGGGGAGTCACTCTGTTTGGATTCACAGAGCTTGTGTCTGTGTATCTCTCCAGGAGCACCTGGAGGGGGGAAGGGAAAAAGGATTATTTCCCTCTGTTTTGAGACTCAAGGGATTTGGGTCTTGGGGTCCCCAGGGAAGGTTTTCAGGGGGACCAGAGTGCCCCAAAACACTCTAATTTTTTGGGTGGTGGCAGCAGGTACCAGGCCCAAGCTGGTAACTAAGCGTGGAGGTTTTCATGCTAACCCCCATATTTTGGACGCTAAGGTCCAAATCTGGGACTAAGGTTATGACACAGGAGGAGGCACCTGTCCAGAGGTATGTGATGTGCTCCATGACAACTAGCTTTCCACATAATTAAAAATAAAATAGGAAATGCAGAAAATGTCAACTTTTTTCTGTTTTCATACAGATTAAATCCAGTCCAATCTGAGTTGCTGAGACAGAGCTGTGCATGTAGCCTCCCCATTTGGAGTAAATGCCATGCATTTTAAACTAGGATTAGAGGAAATGTTTCAAAAAATCTTTCAGAAGAACCCAAAAATGTGTGAAAGGATTACATTGAATTACACGTTGAGCACTTGGGACATCAAAGTATAAGCAGCAAAATTAAGAGTTCTGTACATAAGCAGAGCTTGTTCTAGGGATGTGCAAACCATGTGGGTGTCTCCTTTCCCTGTGGCAACCTCTTAGCATCCAAAGTGGTAATAAATAGCTTATTTCTGAAAGGAGGGAGAAGGACTGAACACATTATCTCCTTCAGACAATTCTCATGCTCTCTTTAACAATATGTGAGACAGTATGGGCTAGACTGACGCTGGCGTACATTGCATCTGTGGAGTCAGAGCAGAATCTCCTGAAGTACAGACTTTTCCTTGCAATTCCCACACTGCTGGATGCTCTGTGATGCAGGCAACAGCCTGAGGAGACTCAGTGGCATGGTGCCTCCTGCTGGTTGCCTTGGGAATTAGCTCTCCAGCACTTGGAGTGCTTCCTGGTGGCTGGTGTCTCATCTGTCGCTGGCTCCCATGTCCCTCCCGGACCCCAGTGCCCTTTACTTCAGGGTTCTGCCCCAGCAGTACCCCACCAAGCTCTTGGTCTCCCCTCCCAGGGGAACCCCCAACCCTCTCACCCACCTGGCCTCAGTGACTACTGACAGTCATCATCTAACCCCTACTCACTGGGGCAAACTGCAGTCTCTCAGTCCCACTCATCATTGGCAAGGGGGTCAGATCAGCTGCCTCTGCCTATCCCTGGGCTGCACCTCCCAGTACCTGCATAGGGCCTTTACCAAGGCCTCAGCCTGAGGAGTTGCCAGGCTGGAGCTCTCCAGCTCCTCCAGCCTTTCCGCAGCACTGCTCCACTCCAGGTACCCTTTTCTCCCCAGTATCTAGGTCCATCTCTCTCCACAGCTAGAGAGAGACTGACCCAGGTATGGCCTGACTGGGGCATGGCCCCACTGTGTCTGTTTCCCCAATCAGCCTAGCCTGATAGTCTAGGAGTGGGGTAACCGCCCCGCTACAGGGAGGAGCTGTCAAGTGGCGGGGAAAGGGGAGGAGCCTCTATGTATTTTGCTGCCCCAAGCACGGCATTCAGGTAGCCTTTGGCAGCTTGCCTGTGGGAGGTCCGCTGGAAATGCGGATTTGGTGGCATGCCTGCGGGAGGTCTGCTGGTCCTGTGCCTTCGGCGTACCCGCTGCCGAATAGCCACCGAAGCCATGGGACAGGCAGACCTTCCGCAGGCATGCCGCCAAAGGCAGCCTGACTGCCACCCTCACGGCAACTGGCAGGTCGCCCCCTGCAGTTTGCTGCCCCAGGCACGCGCTTAGTGTGCTGGTGCCTGAAGCCGCCCCCGTCCTGGTGCCTCCTCCTACATCCTCCCCAAGCTGCCAGCCTCTGCCTTTCCTTCCCTTCTCTTACTCCGGCTGCCCCTGACTATCTAATGCTCTGTCACCCCCACACAGCTGTGGGGGTCAGGAATGGGATGGTGTGTGTCTGCCACCTGCAGTTAAGTCATCTTAACTATTGTAAGAACTATTTGTAAGAAATGACCTGGGCTGGAGGACTCAGTCCTGATTTCCAGAGGTAATCGGATGCCACCAAAGACCTTGGGAGTGATGAAAAGGGCTGTGTTGTTTACTTTACTGTTTCAAACTCCCACCCAATGCCCATCTACACTACAAAAGCAATTGTGTCAGTGGACACGGTTACAGCACAATAGCCCTGAGACATGATTAAACCCGATTCTGTCTTGCAGTGTAGACGGGATCTTACTGTGTTTCCAGATCATGCTAATGTCTTGGCCTACCCAACTTTTAGCATTGTTTGGGAACATGGGGCTCAGCTACACTACAAGATGGGGTTGTGTGTTCACTGTGTTGTAACTCAGTGGGTCTTAACCTCTTCCATTCCAGGACTTCCCTTATTGATAGCAATACGGAAAGGTTATGGTGGCTTTGAAACCTTGACACCTGTTCCCATCCCCTTTGGAGGTCTCAATCCCAAAGCTGAGAACCCATGTTGTAGTTAGTATGTAACCAGGTCCCTTGACCATTTTTATAGTGCAGACAGGCCTCTATTCCACAATTCTCTATCAGACCCATTTCCACACCCCCCAATAGTAATTGGTGTAATTCTGTATGTGTTTTCTCTCCAAATTCAAATAGTGAGCTGTTATACTGTGCTCCTGACAAAATGATTTAATGACGATAACACTAGAATTCCAGTAGCTTAATTTTAGTTCTACAATTCCACCCTATAAAAACCCACACTATTCTGTTCTGCCTTTTGTTTGAAAAGTAATCATTTGTGTGTCTGCTATAGACTAATTACAGATAAAATCTGTACCACAGTCAGAATGGGAGGTCTTACAGTCTCCCTGAGCAATTATGGCTTTTTTTTTTTGGCTTGGCTTGGCTGGCAGCCTGCATATGTTATACCAATTGTTTGGTTTGAATTAGCTATAAGAAAATTCTGCAGCTCAGGACCCGAGCAGCTTAGAATCCACGAATCCACAGTTACTGTGTGATAAGCATGCAACTTGCTTCTCTCATTAAAATATTAAGAGAGCTCTTGATGGAATGGCTAGGGGGAAAAGCCCACTGGCATTCACAACTATCTGGACAAACTGATTTTTACCTATTGATTTTATTACTTAGGCAAATAAGTCAACAAGATCCAAAAACCTAGCTAATTCTCTCACTTCACTTTCTACTTGGGGTCCTTAGCAAGTGTACCTACTAACCTTTGAAAGGCGCATGTGCTCGTGTTTTCAAAAAGAGCCGTCTGTTTATCTGGAGCCTCTCCTTTCTGATGTTGTAGCCCAGGGTGTTGCACCGGTTTTTCCTACAACTGAGGCACATTCCTTTGTCAAAGGTGTGGATATCGTTGCACCAGTAGGCCATGCTTTGCTTATCATCATGCAGTAGAGAATCAATGAACAGATGAACCGACCTCTCGTGTGCACATTTCACTGTCTGAGTGATCCCTGGAAAATATAATAGCAAAATTCTTGACATTCCCGTGCCCCCACTTCCCATGCCATTTACAAAGCAGTGTAGTAAGCTGCCATGTAAATCTTATTGATCCTTCTCAACACATCATATTTACTACTAAATCAGTTAGACAACCCCTGCAGACACATGTAGAATTCTTAATTCTATCTAGGAGCCATCCAAGCATTATCTGGAACTAATGTGTACAAAATGGAACAGATTGTAACCATCCTTTTCTTAATAAAATTGTTTAGACTACAGGTACCAGAATGCAATGCCCCATCTTGGTTGTTCCATGTGGAACATAGCATGCTGGTATCTGTAGTCTTTTCAGACTTCACTTCATATTACAGATGACAGCCACTGTGGGCTGTATTGCAGAACGCTGTGCTGCGCTTTGGCCATTCCTGTAATACCTGGCATATCGTACACCTATTTAAGTGACTAACGTCCCTGGTGAATCGTATTTGCAGCTGTTGTTCAACAGGAACAACATGAATGCATCATTCCCACAGCAAATTGTTGAGAAACAAGCCTGGCACTAGGGTACTTATTCTTCATGCTGCTATCAACAACCTTCAATTTAAAACTAATTTGTAACAGTCTTTTCCTTTAGTATTACAGTTTTAGATCTTATTTTCCTCTCTGTGTGGTTAATATATACCATGGTAGACTATAAAAACACATCCTCACTCATGAACTTCCTAATTCAGAGCTGCTGAAGCCAGATACGGGCTATCTAATAGCTTTATTTCTTGGTATTGTGAGAACAGCTGAAAATGTTTTGGAATGCAGTATGCCGGGCAAACTCTACCCTGCTCTGGTGTTTCAGCAGATCATTCTAATCGTCCCTCTGAATGAGTGCCTTATCTTCCAGCAGTATATTGCAGCAGTAACAAATTCCTTCAGGGGCGTCTCTGTACATTTACATTGAGCTACACTAGGACAGAGCTTCTATATATAAAACTTCGATTGTTACTTATCTAATTGGCAATAAGGTCCGAGAGAGAGAGAGAGAGTGCGAGTTTGCCCACTTTGCAGTGGGTAGTACCTGAGGGTCATGAGGGTGGTGGGTGGTTGTGGGGGGCAGGTAAGTAGTATAGCACTGAATTTTATTTGATTTTAAATAACTAATTGCACTGTAAATGTGTCTGTAAACTTTCCTCTTGTCTCAGTACCCAAAATAAGTATCCTTGGAATCATTCCAAAATGGCTGATAGGATGCTTGTATCCTAATTTTCAGAGGTGCTAAGTGCCCATTGCTCTCACTCAAGTCAAGGCGAACTGTGGTTGCTTAGGGCATGTTACAAATCAGGTAATCAGTTTCTAGCTAAGAAAAGCTCCCTTTTACAGTATGTTGTTTATATTGGGTGATCCTTTAGGCTATTTAATTGCATGCGGACATTTAAAGTTTCTCAGAGCTGCTGTGAGTCAAACTGCAATGCTTCCTTGACATGACAAAAAGCACTTCTTACCAGTGATTCCATACTGTGCAATGTGATTATACATATGCATGATGTGGCAGCCAGGTTGAAAGGTGCCTCCATTGGGATAAAAGTCAAAATGTGCCACTGGCTGCTTGATCCCTACGCTGAGACCCATGTGCTGTTGAGTAAATGTATGAATTGCATCTACAAAGTTTGCATCATCTGGAGATAAACGGTCTGTTGGTGACATTCCTTCAAACAAAGGACCAGCGGGGTCAAGGCCTACAATAAATGCAAATAATCTGTTTAAGAGGTACAGTAGATTTGTTTTACCAAAAGAAGTTATGAAATGAACACAGTAAAACAGAAAAACACATTCTATGACCGCCTAGACTTTTAGTGATGGCTTGCCTTCTTTATACTAAGAAACAAGACTAGGGACAAAAAGGCCACCAGTATGGGGAACACAACTACACCCAAAGGGCTAAAAGCAAATATAGACACTAACAAACAGTAATTACTACATACACAAGGACACTAGCCTGAAGAGATAGATGTGTTTGCTGTAGACAAGCAGTGTTCACTGCTGCTGTGTCTGCCTGGGTGAGGTTTACTTAATTTTGGTTTTTAGATCCTGCAGAGGTCACACATGGCAGAGGCCCTATTGCAGACAGGTGTTCCACATTAAGCTTGACTTTTACCTACATCTGGGACCTGAGACTACATAATATTTGGTTTGTTTATAGAAAGGCTTCTCTGTTTGGTTAGCTATTTTTATTCATAATGATTCTCCCTCATCAAATGACTGTATATCAAGGCTAATAAGTATTCCTCTTTAGAAAAAATATTCCAGTTTTGGACTGTTAGATTTAGTTTATTATTAGTTTATTATTATTAAGGGGCCTATCACCTTACTTTCTGAGGGCTATTGAAAGAACTGATTTTTTTCATGTCCCATGTACATTTTTAGCTGCTTTTCTGTGTCTAGAGGGCTACTCTGGGCCAGACACTGCTCCGATAGTCCTGCTAATCCCCTTGTCTAATGGGAGCAGAATTGGCACATGTGTACTAAAAGTAAAGTTGGCTATAATGACTATGTTGCCAATTTTTGTAGATATTTTCCATTCAGTGTTCAATTAATGAAGATTATTGTTGCAAGCTTATTTCAGTGCTGCTGAAGAATACACCTAATTATAATTAGAAGTAATGTATTTTAATATATTTTTGTTTCAGTGGCTTAATGTACTAAACATGTGAATAAACTGAACTAAGGGCTTTGATACCAGCTCATATACACAGGTGTGTATCATGTAAAATTATCTACTTTGCATGCATGAGCAGGCCCAAGAACTGGAGGCATATAGCAGTGAATCTAAGATCAGAACTAGGAGTTAAAACTATAATTGTCTCAGTTTGCCTTATTCCCAGACCAGATTAAAGTCAAATATTTTCGTTGATAACCTAAACACTGCAGGTGATGTGGACCTCATGTAATATTTCCATTCTATTTTTTTTTTAAATGTCATTGTACTTACTTGATATGGTGCTCTACATATGTGAATAATCTCATACACTCATTCAAGTTATACTCATAATTGGTATGACATTACATTACAGCAGCGCCAAAATGCCATTAGTCAGCATAATGAAGTGTAACAGTTAAGTTTCTTGTTAACGTTAAGTATGTATTAGGGATACTCTAATTATACGATTCTTGTCAAATATAATCCAGGACTATAATTTTGTCACAAGTTAATTGACTTCAAGTCACTATAAAGAGAGAGGTTCCACATCTGAAAGCGCAAGTACAACTAGACAAGTTCCTTAGTATAATTTTCTTTTAAAACTCATTGTTAATGATGAAGATATTAGTGGGTGAGCACAATGGAGTCTGAGGGGAGAATAGTTGTCGGTTAGATCAGTGACAAGATGAGGCCACAAATGAGTGGCTTAATTTGGGACATTGTCAGGAGTGAATAAAAAGATAAAGGTTGAGGTGGGAAGTTAATAGGGTCATGTGGTCCAACTCTAAGGTCTTTGACTGAGTCCATTAAGATGGGGCTGACTCAAAGGGCATTGTGAGCATTTTCTCACTTGCTCACCCTTCAAGAGTATATTGAGGGTTCCTGCTAGGGATGGCCAAACTACTTAGGATAAAATAAGAAGCGTTCTGAACCTTTGCCCAAAACTTGACCCATACTTGAGTGGAATCATTTGGTTGATGCTTGTGGACCTCTGCACTTCCTTGGTTTGGGCTGAGGCTGGAAGATGGTGTACTGTAATATGGCAAGAAAGAGCCTTACTGTAATTCTTCCAGTTCAGAACACTGAAGTATTGGATAGCCTAAGATTCTGTGTTCAGGAGAATTTAAGCCCAGTTTCTACACCAGTGGGAGAAACTTCCAAACTGAATCTAGTTCCCATCAGAGCATAAACTTTTTGCAATGAGAAATTTGCCTTTTTCCAACTAAACCTAAATAGAAGCTTAAGTGCTAAATTCTGCTTCTTTGTTGCAAGTGGAGTCTGTATGGTTTTTCTGATGAGACCTGCTTTTGCACCACTAAAGTCAATCAAAGGCGTAGCGAGCGCCCTCTGTACCCTCCAACCGGAGGGGGCCCCCCAAGGAAGGGGGCCCCTAAAAGCGACAAAAAAAAAAAGTAAGGTATAACTAGGTAAGTGACATTTATTGACGCTGTTGCACAATCCATGTCGGTTTTACTGACAAAACCGTGAAGTCATTATGATACATCATAATGCTATTGGCTACATCAGTTGTCTGTCGGTCAGTTTCGAATTTTAGTTGGACCCATTCAAAGAATGTGCATTTGCGTTCATAATGGCGGTCGGCGGATAAATGTTATTAATTTAGTTGTTTAGGTTTTTATCGTTTCTGCATTGTAAGGGGCCCCGGACATATGTTCGGAGGGGGCCACGTTCTTTGTTGCTATGGCCCTGAAGTCAATGGGAATTTTGTCAGACTTTGGTGGAAGCAGAATCAAGGCTCTAATTACCATTCCACTGCAGAAAATCAGTAACTTCAAGAAAATGTATGTTAGAAGGAGAATGAAACAGCAGTCAAGGCAGAACTAGTCCGATATGGACTATTTCACAGCTCTAAAAATACAAAAATTGCATATTTTATTGTGGGAGCTGTTGCACAGTTATTGGCCAGCCAAGAAAAAGTACAGTGGTTACAGCTTAGAGAAATATTTTCAGAAGGGTGCACTTTGCCTTTAAATATCAAGCATTTGGCAGACTCTAAATGTGCTTCTTTTCCATTTAAATCACCACTCATTACAGCTTCTGTCAAAGAAAAACAATCGTGGTGAACTGAGAAAATGCATTTGGACGCTGCGGTATTCTTTGTACAGATCTGTAGAAGGCTGGCAGTGCCTGAGACACCCCACCCTGTGAGCAGGTGTTAACCCTTTCCCAGCAATACCCAGTGGGTTCTGCTGGCTTACTGAAGGCAGTGGTTTATTTTGACATCTAGTATAAGGGAGGTAGGAGCAGTTCTTCAGGAATAGAGAATATAGGGTGTAGAAAGAGCAGGTCTGAGGTAGGAATCCTGAGAGCAGTCACGCCTGGGGCAAAGGCATGAGCTGAATTTTATCTTATCTCCTATTCCTTTGTTAAACAGGCAAACCCAGGAAGAGTTTATGTTTGGACTCTAGATATTATGTGGACTTTGGTTTTGATCAGGTTGGAGAAGGCAAATAAGTAAGAAGGCTCATAAGTCGGATCCTGTGTAAATCACTTTTTTTTTTAAATAAAATTCACCATAGCATAAATAGTAAAGTATTGAACTTCACAGAGTTTGCAGGGAATGAATTTTACAACTGAAATTAATCAATTTTGAGGATGGAATGAATTTTACAACTAATGTTAGTCAGTTTCAAAGACTGAATGAATTTCACCTGTAAATATAGTCAGTTACAGGGACAAATACTTAAGAGATCAGTTCGGAAACATTTTCATGATTTCCATGACCTTCATGAAATCTTTATTTACACATAAGACTAATAATCAGAAGAGTTTTGCCCTAGGATTCACCTTAGGACCTTTATTGGATGTCCTGCAAACTGTAACATATATGGAGCTTGAGGCTATAGACTTTACTTTTTGCTCCCTCATAGCACTGGGCCTGAACAAAACAGTGTATTTAAAGATATTTGTTTTGGGGATCCAGTTCCAAATGATGGGTGTCTGGCTTACCTCTGTTCAGCACTACATTATACTAAACAATGGGCCTTCCGTGAAAGACATGAATAGCTGCAATAATTATATAATTACTAAAATACACCCACAGAGAACAATATCTGCAGATCTTTCACTTTTTGACCCCATATATGAGTAAATTTTCATACTAGCATAGTTCCATTGAGTTCATTGGGACTACGCAAGTGTACATAGTTGCTTACATGTCTAAGTATTGTCAGAATCAGGACCTCAGTGTGCGTGTTAAAATTTGGAATAATTATATTAGAAAAGGAGACCAGTACACAACATGAATTTATTTAGCGCACTGAATCATAGGACTGCTGAAATACATTAATTTCAGGAAAACCTTTGAAAATCCAGTGCAAATATCACTGTTATATATTAACACAATCAGTGAAGATTGCTCATTTTAAAAAAAAATTATGGTTCTAATGTAAGCTGTAACATAAGGCTGTTAAGTATCAGTACACTTGAGCAATGAAGCCAGCTGTCTGTTCTATTAAAGTTATAAATACTTTTTTACCTGTAATTCTTCCAATCTTGTTTGTGCCACTAATATAACTGCCAGCAAACCCTGAAACATGAGCTCCTAGGCTGTACCCAATTAGATGAACATTGCTTCTGGAAAATTGAACAGATTCCTGGAAGACATCAGCAGCTTGATTTAGGAGCATAAAAAGTGAAAAATAAACTGGTAATTGCTGTCTAAGAATTCCCATCGGTTACAACACAAGCCAATTTGTATTTTGATACCAATGATCAAATGAGGTACTTAGGTCATGAAAGGCATTTGCTGGTTTTAACTTCATTTAATTTCTACTGGACATGTGCATACCTCAGGAAACTGCCATAGAATTAGACACTGTTGGTCAGATACTCTGCTCAGCTAGGCCCTGGGTAGAAATAGCAGCAGGTTGTTGATCTTCATTAGAAATGTTGCAGGTGTTGTATTATCTGTGTCTGCAGTATTCTCCTCTGGGAATTGCACTACGTCCACCCACTTGTCTCACGTAGATCACTAACTAGCTATCAAAATATAACGTCAGGTCACTGCCACCTTGGACCCAGTTTGAACAAGAGCAAAGGTTACTTTTAATCTCACAAAATAGAAGGGTGACACCAGTTATCTTCCTGCTCTCTGTGGCATAGTGTCCATTCTCCATAACTGGACATGATGAACTCATGGCTACTCATAATCCTGCCATCACCAGTGGTAGCTGCTTTGCTCTTCATTAGTGTTTGTTACAAATTTCTCAGTCAGCTTTACAGACTTTTTCCCCCCCAAAGAAAGTTCAGTGTAGACATAGCCACAACTAAAAGGAAGTGGGCTGGTCTACACTACACAGACTTTGCTGCTATGGCTATACTGGCGAGACCCTGAGTGTAGATGCAGTGTTTGCTGACAGAAGGAGTTTTTCTGTTGGCATAGCTACACCATCTCCCCAAATGACATTAGCTCTGCCAATGGAAGCACTCTTCTGTCAGCATAGTTGCATCTATACTGGGGTTTTTGCTGGGGCAGCTGTGTTGGGTAGACCTGTGTGTTTTTTCATACCTCAGCCAACAGAGCTATGCCGACAAAGCTCTGTAGTGTAGATGTGGCCTGTGACTTCATATTTTTTCTGTGTTTGTGTGTGTACTAAATAGGGGGCTGCCTAAAGCATCTAATTTTTATGGGTAGCTCTTGTTCTCTCATTCTTCGCACCCCCGTCAGCTGAAATATCATCCTGGTGCTCCTCCATCACCATCATGGCAGCAGCAGTAGCTGGTAGCCATCAGACCAATGCAGCTCTGGCATGGCTGCCTGCCACAGCTAGGGCAGCTTTGAAGCGCATGTGTCTGCCTCTGTGAGCGGGCTCCCTTTTTCACTGAGACCAGGTGCAGTGGCCAGCGCTGGAAGTCATCACATTAGCATAGTTCAGGCCTTGCTGCTGCTTCCACAGCAGCTGAGATCACTTTGGGGAGGGTTTAGAGGGGCGGACCAAAGTGCTTAGTGCCAGCTGTGGAGAACTGAAGTAAAGACTTGTCCAAGGTCACTCGTAAAGTCTGTGGCAGAGCTGGGAACTGAAGCCAAAACACCGCAGCCCCTGTCCAGTGAAGCCCATTCTTCTTGCAAATGATGCTCATGCAAAACCAGGCTCTGAAAATGTATTGCTCTTTCATTCTGACCTGCTTCTGCTGACCACCATCAGTTTAAGTGTTTTGAACTTGAGCTTTATATCCAGTACAGGTCTATAACTCAGACAAACAGCTGCCTGCAGCAGTGCTAACAGAACAAAGGAAATTACAGTCGCATGAAATGATCACATCTCTAAAGTAATATCAAAATGTTTTAATAAACAGAAGGCTGCTTGCTGTCTCTCTCTTGCACAATACAATTTTTATGAAGTCATCTTAAAGTTTATGGAAGAAATTTGTTTGTGCATTGCAATGAAAGAACATAAGTGAGTGAAGCAGATCACATTAACCAACATCATAACTTCGAACTGCGGTGAAAGCATAAACAAAAGGAGAAAATAGCTCTTGCTCAAAGAAACACATTTTGATTTGGGGCTCTTACCTCCAGCCATTCCAGGAAATCTGCTATCTCTTGCCCTATATGGCGTGTATTCTGTGCTGCTATAGGATAATGCTGGTGAGCAAGTGTAAGCCAGTCTGCAATAATCACATTTGTTTGTTTATGCTGAGATTTCAGGGCTGCTACCATCTTCCAGATCCACCCTTCTAACATTCCATCTACCTGTAAAAAAAGGTTTTGGGGGGAGAAAAAGAGAACCTCTTTACCAAGTACATTCCTATGAAATTCCTGACTGCTTGATGCTGACCTGATGCTTTTATTGCATGAAAACCGGATTATGTGAGCAAGGAGGATTATTTAGTAATCATCAAGTTTTGGGAGCTCTAAGGTTTTGTATATCTCTTCCGAGGATGACGAATGTTTGCATATAGTAGTCAGCTCGGAAGGGTAAAACAAACTCAAGAGTCAATATCAAAAGCATTCAACTTTTGGGCCTTTTGACATGGGCCCTTGACAATGAACAGTTGCCACTGTATTTACTCTCTCTTCCAGGGATAACTGAATAATTTCTCAGATTTCATTTTAGAGCAGCTAACCTCCAAAAATCCTAGGTATGGGGAAAGCGGTCGGTGTGGTGGTGGAAGATTGCTGGGAATCTCGATTTCCAAACTTCTGATTTTTTAGAAGATTCCATCAATAATTTTGAAATCTGTCCTGCTCCATTTTTGTTCTTGTTGCTCGCATGCACTCTCTCTCTCTCTTTGTTTTTTCAAAGGTCTGATCATGAAGCTTGTATTCACGTGAGTAGTCGCATTTAATTCTTTGGGCCATACATTCCTAATGCTTTTTTGATTGCAAGAATCCTTAGTTTCTATCTAATCTAATACAACCAAATGTTTTAATTGCTAAAGCTGTCAGAATTAAGTTAAACTAACTGAATACATTTCCTTTGCTGGGGCTCTTATAGGCATCTAAATCTCTTCTTCAGTGAGCCTCTAACAGAGTTTGAGAATCCATGTTTAAATCTGGTTTAAGCACTGAGTTCCAACTCAGGGCCTGATCCCTCTCATACTGAAGGTAAGAAGTTTTGTCGCAGACTTCACTGGGAATAAGATCAGGCACATTGTTTGCTCAGTGAAGACAGTGTTTGAATTAGGCCCCCTAGTTTGGTTAAAGACCCAGGGTAAAATGTTGGCTCCACTGAAGTTGCTGGGAGTTTTGCTATTGACTTCAATGAGGCTAAGATTTCACCCTCATTGTAGATGGCGGTCCAAATAAAAGCTCTTAAATTTACATGTCTCTACCTGATTTGGGGAACTTCACTTGAGCTTTACAAAACTGGAACTGCTGACCAGGTTGAGGAACAAGTCGAAACCCTGGTTCACTGTGTCCAAACTTCTGAAATGGTATTCTTCTTCCAATTTCTAACTGCATCGTCATTTTCCATTTTGTTACAAAAAGCTCCATTGGAATTCAGAAGAGAGTTGTTTATCTTTTATTCCCTTACTTTTTTGTTTGGGGTCCTTTACTGAAATAATTTTAGTGGCGAATTCTCCATCCCTATTCATCTGTAGCTCCTACTAATGCGAAAAGGTATTACATTCATGTGCTATGGAGCAACGCCCTATAAAGTTTTCTGTGATAAAAGATTTGCTCAAACAGTTTTGTCCACCTTTGCTAGTACGTGCGGCTTTGTAGCGAGGTGGTTACCCGCTCCTGCCCTTCGGGGTGGAAAACAGCCCAGGAGAGTGCTGTAGCTGGGGCAAGAAACCTGGGCTGATTAGGGAAGGTAGGCTCAGCTGTGGCTAGGTCCCAATCAGGCCTAGCTGGCCCTTATAAGAGGCAGTGAGCCAGTAGCCCATTCAGTCTCCCTCTACCTGCAGAGGGAGAAGGGCCTGGCTTCAGGGAGCTGGAGACAGGGTACCTGAGTGGAGCAGGGCTGGGGAAAGGCAGAGGAGCAGGAGAAGCTCCAGCCTGGAAAGCCCCAGGCTGTGGCCTAGCATAAGGCCAACAGGTACTGGGGGTTGCAGAGGGCAGCCCAGGGGTAGGCCAAGGCAGCAGGTCCAAACTCAACCTTGCCAATGATGAATAGGTTGATACTGCAGTCTGCCCCAGGGTGTGGGGTCTAGACAAAGACTGGCAGTGGCCTGATACTGAGGTGAGGTGGGGATAGTGGGTGTGGTTTCCCAGGGAAGGGAGACCCTGAGAGAAAAGGGTTACTGCCAGGGGGCAGCACCCCAGCTAACAGGGCACCAGAGTCCAGAGAGGGACACGGGGGCCAAGCAGTAGTGGATCATCAGCCTGCAGAGGGCGCTCCAGGCTGGAAATTGAGCTAATTCCCTGAGAAACCAGCAGATGGTGCGGCAGGGATGAGTCCCACACCCTTACAGGCTTCTATAAGATTCTGCTTTGAGTGTCTGTTAAATGAACATTTTTTTTTTTAACTGAAGAGCTGATCAGAATTCACTGCAGACTAGAACGGCTGTTTGAACTGGCTTTTTATATTTTTTTAACTTGGAACCAGTTCAGTGGTTATTTATTGCTGTTCAGGGCTTCATTTTCAGCTGAACGTGTTATAGAGAATTTCTTTTCAAGGTATGTGTGAAAGAGATGTGGGGAGATTTTGAGCACTTCTTTTCAATAACAATCTGTAAATATCTGTTAGCAAATAGAACAGAAATGAAATCAGTACTCGCACCTTTAGTGACATAGCACATTAATTCAGCTACATGTTCAGACTCTGCTGGTATTAAACCAGGGAATATGAAAGTAATCTCTAACACAGGTCTCCTATATGATAGGTTGATATTCTGTCTCAGAATTCAATGGGAGTAACAGACTCTGGACTATTTCAAGATATGTTTTCTACTAAGGAAATCTGCAGTCGTTATTTTCCTAACCTTTTCTCGGCAGATACTTTGGTAGTAACATAATAAGAAGGGAAGGAGGTCAGATCAGATGCATCTTGAATTAAAAAGAAAGTAATGTGAAGTTCATACCGACCATCCATGGACTATCATCACCAGAGGAAGAGAGGTATTGAAACTGCATTTGTCAAGCGTTTCCAACTGATCAAACAAAATCAGACAGCCTTCTTCAGTTGTGTCTGTATAGAGTCTAAATTTGGTTGCTGAGCTGGGTTGATTTTTCTTTATTCTAGTGTGCTGTTGCTGTGACCCCAGTGCCTCTGAAATGAAATGTATATAACATACCTAATAACAAGGAATACAAAACCTGCAAAGACAATTTATGCAGCACAGCTTAAAATATATAGATGAATAAAGTTATTTTTAAAAATATCCACTTCTGTTGGGTGAAATGCTGCGTAACACAATCTGTTAATAACTAGCATAAGCTGCAAAGCTTGGTCAAAAGCTGACCTCTTTCAAAGTTTGATGCTGTTTGAATCTGGAGGTTGGTTTGAGCCTGTCTCTTTCAATAATTGCAATTACACGGGAAATATGGGCCTTATAGTTATGGTGCATGATACAGTATCTACCACAAGGATGAGGTACAGTTGTTGTGACTCTACGTTACTGCTGGCATAGTAACTCTGCAGGAAACATATAACTAGTGTGTATGTACTAATAGATGCATAGCAAGTAGCATTATGACAAAGCAACCATTTAATACAATTCTATCATTCTGTTTAGGGTTTTGGGTGACCTCTGCTGCCATTAGAGCAGATCTCAAGTGATTTGTCTCTAGAAAGTATGCCATATTTGTCTTTAAAAATCAATTTGACCATTATAGCTATTTAGAACTTAGCTTGATCATTTCTTTTTCACAGCATACAGTCATGAGTAGCTTACTTTGTATCTGAGGCCTTTGGTTTCAGAGCAGAGCAATATTAGGAAAAGATCAAGCCACAGCAAACCAGGGGGACAGTTTAAAGAAGCAGATATGCTTAACCATGGACTCACTTTAAGGAGCTGTGAATATTATCTACAGCAAGGCATAAAATGTATTGCATTCTTAGTAAATGAGAAGAGCACTTAAAAACCTAGTGAACCTCATAAAATGGACACCTCTACTTTGTTTTTTTCCCCTCTTACATTTTTTTGCAGCACTTTTGCTCTCTGACTGAATTCCTGCTAGTTACTGGCCTTTCTGCATTTCATACATTGACATATATATTATTGATGATGCTCAGCAATGAATAACTATATTGGGGGTTTTGTATGAATGTGGTGGTTGTGATGTGAACTTTTGGTTTGATGGGAGGTCTGGGAGGAAGAACTTAAAAATGCAGTTTGGAACTTATTCATGACTGTCGAAGGTGAAAAGTTCCAACAGAGTCTGCTGTGTTATGAGACAAAGGAGCGCCTCAATCATGGGCGGTGGGTATAATAGGCCAGGGGAGGCTAAGTCTCCCAAAACAGCATACAGCACACCTTCCTTTGGTGGCACGCTGCCAGCCTGCTGCCTTTGGAGTGCTGCCGCTGCTCTGCCCTGAGGCCCACTCCCTTGTCCTGCTCTTCTCCCATGGCCCAGTGCACATTGCTCCTCTTTGTGCTCTTGGTCTGCCGCCTCCCCCTATGGCCCCCCCCAGCTGTCTCTTGTGCCTCTTTGTCGCTTCCCCTGTGGCCCTCTGAGAGGTAGAGAGATGTGTGTGTGGGGTCCCCTACAGGGAAGGGGCGGAGAGAGGCACAAGCAGCAGGTGAGGTGGAGATGGCCCTCAGGGGTGAGGGCTGAGTGGGCCTGCGGTGGAGCATGAGTGGGGCCTTAGGAGGAGGATGCTGATTGCGGATAGGCCTTGGGGCGAAGCAGGAAGTAGGGCCGTGGTCCAGGCACCTGTGGCCTCCCCACTTCCAGAGAGCTTCCAGTGCTTAGGTCCAGCCTCCCCCAATGCGGAAGTCACATGCGGCCCATGCCCTCAATCTGTTAATGCACATAATACTTTCAAGAGGAAAACAGTGTATGAAATTTTGAGCTTCCAGATTGGACTCTGTCACTGTAGTTTTTCTAGAAGCTAGTCAATTACATAGTAAAATATAATTGCAAAGTTCCACAGTGTATTTATATTTTCAAAATAAAAAGGCTTAAAAATCAAGTGCTAATCAGGATTGAGAATTTTAAGACCCACTTGGAAGATCTATTACAGAGAATTGAGAGCGAGATCAGCTCAAAATGTGTTATACTGTACATGAAAATAAATATGTACATAAAACAAGGGCCACTTTCCTGGGAGCTGACAAATTCAATTTCAGGGTTTTCCTCCATAGGAAATATTATCTCTTACTCAAGTAAGTGAGATCCAGAGCTGTGATTGTGATTCTATGGGCTTGTCTACATCACAAAGTTGCAGCGCTGGTGAGGGGGTTACAGCGCTGCAACTTAGGAGGTGTACACATCTGCAGGGCATCACCAGCGCTGCAACTCCCTGTTTGCAGCGCTGGCTGTACTCCCGTTTTGTCTCGGGTGTAGAGGATCCAGCGCTGGTGATCCAGCGCTGGTAATCAAGTGTAGACACTTACCAGCGCTTTTCTTGACCTCTGTGGAATAAGCAGGTATACCAGCATACCTGAGGAAGCCTCTCTGGTAATCAAGCAGGTCTCCTTCCCCGGTTTGCTCTCGCATTCCCCAAACCCCCCTGCAAGCAGGTCTCCTTCCCTGCGGTTTGCTCTCGCGTTCCCCGAACCCCCCTGCAAGCAGGTCTCCTTCCCTGCGGTTTGCTCTCGCGTTCCCCGAACCCCCCTGCAAGCAGGTCTCCTTCCCTGCGGTTTGCTCTCGCGTTCCCCGAACCCCCCTGCAAGCAGGTCTCCTTCTCTGCGGTTTGCTCTCGCGTTCCCCGAACCCCCGAGCAAGCAGGTCTCCTTCCCCGGTTTGCTCTCGCGTTCCCCGAACCCCCGTGCAAGCAGGTCTCCTTCCCTGCGGTTTGCAGGGGGGTTCGGGGAACGCAAGAGCAAACCGCAGGGAAGCTGGTCTCCTTCCCCGGTTTTCTCTCGCGTTCCCTGAACCCCCCTTGAAGCCGCCCAACAGCGCTGCAGTGTGGCCACATCTAACACCACTTGCAGTGCTGGTTGCTGTAAGTGTGGCCACTCTGCAGCGCTGGCCCTATACAGCTGTACTAATACAGCTGTAACAACCAGCGCTGCAAAATTGTAGATGTAGACATACCCCTTAAGTGCAAACCTTGACACTAATAGTCTAGGTTCCTGCAAAGCAGCCTGATGACCATTTGCAGGAAATGCCATTATGGCTTCCTTATGTGCTGCAGTTACAGGATGTTTTTGTCTTTTCAGCCTTGCTCTCTGTTAATGATGATTTTGTGACACCTACAAGAGGGTTGTAGCAGAGTGCTGACCTGGAAGGCCAGCACATGTGTTACCAGGAGTCACTGGGAGTGGTAGCCTTCAGACAGGGCACATGATTAAGTGTTGTGTGACTGCTATAAAGGAATGATCCTGCTCAATCTTTGTAAGTTTAGAGTTAAGGTGCAGTCCTGATGGAATGTCCCTCCATGGGGACCTTGCAGGAGGCCTAGGAGATACCTTTCCCTTTAGGCAGCCTTTTCCTGAATACTTCCTCTTCATCCTCACTTGCTGAAAGTCAGAAAAACCTGGTCTCTGTTGGCTGCTGAATTAGTCAATTGTGGTGTTTTGATTCTGTCATAGAAATACTCAAGTTAATAAAGCCAAGGACCCGAGTTTCAAATTCTGAGTACACCTCTATCCTGATATAACGCTGTCCTCGGGAGCCAAAAGATCTTACCACGTTAAGGTGAAACCACGTTGTATCGAACTTTCTTTGATCTTCCGGAGTGGGCAGCCCCGCCCCTTCGGAGCGCTACTTTACCGTGTTATATCCAAATTCTTGTTATATTGGGTCATGTTATATCGGGGTAGAGGTGTACTTCCATGCTTGGATGGCTAGTTGAGAGTCACTGGCCTTCTGCACCTCTGAAAATCAGGCCACCCAAATACTGAGGCCCCCAGAATTAGTAGATACTTTCAGAAATTTTGGCACATGCCACTGAGGAGTAGCAGCTTGTGACCTGGGTAATGGGGAGGCATAGCATAGACTAGTGGACTGGAGTGCACCATAGAACCCTTCACAGTCAACCTGTGGAGCTCAATGCATCTGTTGTGAAGGCCAAAACTATAACTGGGTTCAAAAAACAATTAGCTAAGTTAAGGGAGGATAGGTCCACAAATGTTTATTAGCTAGGATGGTCAGGGAGGCAACCCCAATCCCAGATGCAATATGTATATTTGTCCACCATGGAACAAGGGTTAATGAAATGGATGTATTCTGAGTTCTTTAGTTTCACAAATTTATTTTTCAAAGGTTTTCTTGCTAGAAATGTTGTCAGTGTTCCTGCTGTCTATCTAAAACCCTATTCACGAGCCTCTTTTCACTTTGAAGTGCCTATCAAAATCCCCCAGACTGTACACTTTCAAAGCATAATCTGCTGAAGCTGACACAAAATGGCAGGATGTAATGTAGAAAATTAGAGCTAACGTTGTGTGGAACTCTTAAATCAGAGTTTAAGTAATAATGAGCTTAAGAAGTGTTAGTGAGAGAGAGAAGCTTTTGAGTTCACAGAGTGCTCTTCAGGTGTGTGTAAGCGCAAAAGCTTGTCTCTCTCTCCAACAGATGTTGGTCCAATAAAAGATATTACCTCATCCACCTATATCCTGGGACCAATATGGCTAAAACAAGACTGCATAGAATAATAAAGTTTGAAAACTATCCACAGAGCCTTGGGCTGCATACTGCAGTGAATAAGACACCACACACAGACCTGGTTAAAGCCACTGCCACAACTTATATGAGCTATGACTAAGGCTATGATTTAGTCATGGAGGTCATGGAAGTCACAGAACGTGCATACGTGTTAGAACTTTAGAGCTATACACTAGGTGTCCAAATTTGATTAGAACAGAAACTATTTAACTACCTTCCACAGAAAGAACAATTGGAAGAAATACCCAACACTGATATCACTGAAGATGCAAGTCAGTAGAACAAACAGTTGTAATAATATTCAGGTTAAGCACAATTTCTCTTTTCTTTATTAAGTACAATTTTTTGATCTGTGATTTAAACACGGCTAGATTAGCTCTCCTGTGGGCTCAGAGCTATTAGAGTTTGTGGGACACCTGGGGGTTTGGGTTCAGGGCTGGGGCAGGGGATTGGGGTGTAAGAGGGGGTGTGGGGTGCAGGATCCAGCCAGGAGGTGCTTACCTCAGGCGGCTCCTGGTCGGCGGCGCAGCAGGGTTACGGAAGAATCCCCTCCTGCCCTGATTCCACACTGCTCTCCTCCCCGAGGTGGCCGGCATGTCCGGCCCCTAGGCAGAGGGGCCAGGCCAATGGGAGCTGCAGAGCTGGCTCTGGAGGCAGCGTGCAGAGATTCCCCGAACGCCCCTTGCCTAGAGGCCTCAGGGACACATTGGCAAGCCGGCACTCGCAACTCCAGGCCCAGGGGTGGGGAAGCACTGAGGCTCAGGGACCAGTGTCTGGCCTTCGGCGCAGAGACTTGTTGTGGGTTGGATGGAAAGAAGCAACAGGCCGCATCCGGGGCTCCCCTTAGCCCAAGGTCATGGGCTGCTGCCCCTAAAATCCCTGCATTAATTTGGCCTTGGGTTTAAAACATAAATGAGTGCATGCTACCTGCAAAGGTTTCTTATATCAAGGATAACTGATCAGAGATCTTTTCACCTGTTTATTATGATACCCTAGTCACACTCCTGTTGATGCTGTTTATTTAGAACTGCCTTCTCCTGTAAGCATTCAGGCTGGTGACCAAGAGAGATGCAAACTGCCAATGCCCAAGTGTGTCTCAAATGACATTATTTGCAGATTCTCTGAATATAAAAAGACCAGCAAAAACCTTTCCACAGATCTTTAAAGAGATGACTGTGAACATAGGCTCAGTGCTGTGATAGTTTAGTTCCCATGTGCTGTTGTCTATTCTGAAACATCTCCCTTACATCTTCACATGAGTCAAATACTGTGTTTGTTTCAAGGTTTTCAAAGAGGAAGCAGCACATGCAGTATAACCTGTATGTCAAGAAACAGAAATGAACAGATTCTCCTTCTGCTTTGCTCAAATGCTATGTTAATTGTCTCTCCTCTTGCCAAATCCACATTGCTTCCCTCATTAGTTTTAAATACAGTATTGGCTCCAAACCCATCCAAACAGATATTTATTTTCTGGTGCTTGTGCTTTGTTCTTCTTAATCTTTCTCTTCCCCTATTAAACTCCTTTTGTTGTGTAAAACTTCAATGTAATCTTTTTTCCAAGTATGTTTACTTTATGTGGAGCCACGCATAGCAGCAGTTAAGGTTAGTCTGAAAGATGGGCAAAGACTGAAACACAAAAGCCAACAAAGTTGTGGGTCAACCCTTTTCACATTCATTAAAAATCAAAACCTCATGGAAAGAGACTGAGTCTCAAAAGCCTGAGGCCTTTTTTCCTTTTCTGGTTAATATAAATACCAACTTTGCATTTCTTTAGCATCTTTCATCTTAAAGCAATTTAAAAACATCAGTTAGTCCTCTCACTACCACAGTCAAGTGGTGATTATCCTCAGCAGATGGGGAAACTGAGAGGCAGAGTGTTCTTGGACAGAGTCTGGATTCTCCTGACTTCCACTTTATGCTCTCTGAAAGGGAGACAGTGTAGATTATTCTTATAAAAAGAAATCTAGGAGGATGTACCACCCCTGAAAGGACTAAGCATCTTTCATTAATTACTAAGTAACAGGGTTTTCCTCATGTATGTTCATCTAGGGTCCATGGACTCTTAAATTTGAGAGCTTAAATGAGATTTGTATGGGGCATGGGCTTTGTGTTGGCCCACTGCATAAGGGTGGACTTGCCCCACGTCAGAGTGTTCTGACGATTTTAATGCTTCTGCCTTGTAGTGAGTGCTGTCAGTCAGGGCTGGTCTACACTACGGGGGAAAATCGATCTTAGATACGCAACTTCAGCTACGTGAATAACGTAGCTGAAGTCGAAGTATCTAAGATCGAATTACTCACCATTCTCACAGCGCGAGATCGATGTCCACGGCTCCCCCTGTCGATTCCGCAACTCCGTTCAGGTTGGTGGAGTTATGGAATCGATATAAGCGCGTTTGGGGATCGATATGTTGCGTCTAGATGAGACGCGATATATCGATCCCCGAGCAGTCGATTGCTACCTGCCGATACGGCGGGTAGTGAAGACGTACCCTCACAGTAATATAGCGAATGTAGGTTTAGTTACTGGTTTAGAGGAGATCCCATCTTAGAATCATAGAATATCAGGGTTGGAAGGGACCTCATAAAATAGGGTGAATTAATCCCTCTAAATACACACACTTGTTCTATTTAACTTTCTGAACTCTCACATAGTGTTTTTTCAAGCTCATGAGGGATTGCCCAGTATTCTACTGTATGAAAACGATTGTTAAATTGAAATCAATGAATTTCACCTGACCTATCCTGAATTCTACTTGCGGCAATACTGGGAAATAAAAAGAAGTCTTGTCAGAAATTCTTAGGACAAGTATGTACCACAAACATCAAACTCAACACACATTCATTCAAAGGCTTAAGTAGAAGGGAAGTAATGATCCCCCCCCTTCCTTATTTATACAAAACTCCCACAGGAAATAAATTCTATTGAAGTTGATCAGATTTAGAACTGGGCAAATCCTTCAAAAAAGTATTCATGGACACTTATTCAAATACCGACTGTGAATATACTCTGCCCATATGTACCCTTTTTTATTTATTTTCTGCACCCATTCATCCCAATGATGCTTCCCTCTTTATAGGAATATTCACTGAAAATATTTGTATGAAAATGTGTGACTAAATTTTTTAGGCAAGATATATGCCAAAAGTGTGCATATGCCCATCTTGAGCTCTCATTTCCCTCCTGCTTTTAAGAATATTCATAAGACCAACAAACATTTTTCATAGTTTCTATTGCTATTACCATAGCTCCTATGAGCCCTAGTCATAGACTAGGACCCCATAGTGGTAGGTGCAGACAGAACTAAAGGACTGTCCCTTCCCCGAGGAACTTACAATCTCAATATAAGACTAGAGACAACAGATGAATATAAATGGACAGGCAAGTAGAAATGAGCAATGAGACAATATGTTGGGCACTGATCTACAGTGGTCTCTGCACAACAGCTGAGACAAACAATTTTGAATAAGGAACAAATTAGTAAAATCAAAGTTTGTTCATGGCTAATTTGTGAAAAAAGATGAGTAAGTTTGTCTAATTATTTGTTATGAATAGTCAATCCATCTCTAAATAAGAAATGTAGGAGATAGGAAGGAAATGTTGATTCAAGGATTCAAACTGTGTGTATATCTTGTATAACCAAGTCAGAACATTGTGATTTCTTTCTCTTTCTCTTTCGTTTTCTCCTCTTCTCCTTATATATTCTTGCAAAAGAGAGGGAGAAAATTGCATAGCTGTATGTTTGCCGCATCCATTTCACTTTACAGCAGGGCTATAATGACAGGGGAAATTTTGAAAAGAGGACAGTTTTGCAAAGGATGTGACTCTTTTTTTTTGGAGTTCTGTTTAAAGATATAAACAGAAATAGAAGTGTTCTTCCTCCTCACATCCCTGCTTTTTCTTTCTGCGTGATCTTGCAGTGAAGTGACAGTCTAGCCTGATGACAACTTGCCATGGAAATGGCTGAGATGTCACAATTTCATTGTAACTTCTGCACCGCAGTATTAAATAGAAGGAGAAGAGGGATAGTAAAGTATGTGAAATATGACCTCGTATTTGAAATTTAGCTAAAATAGTGAGAATGTTTATGAGAAAGACAAGGTCGAAATATTCCTGGATTGTTCTACTGATGTTCTCCAGTGTAAAATGTGCTTTTTAAGGGAGGTAAAATTTACTCATCAGAATAACAACCGTGGAAGGCCTTCCAACCCACTGGCACTATAATAGCTCTGTTGCATGGCATTGAGCTGAGTGGCTCTGGAGTGGAGCTATGCATATGGTAAAGCTATAGGGAATTAATCTGATGTCTTCGCAAGTTCCCAGAAAGCCAGATGTTTTGGTCTAAGATAAATAACTTAGTGACCGAGTATATTAAATTGTTGCAGTTCCAAGAGAATTGGATTTTAGTAGAAATGGTGCTAAAAATATTGAAGTACATATTTCCCATGGAACCTTCATTTGCTAGTACTTTCCCCTTGCTTTTCTGGTTTTGCTTTCTTTTCCTTCTAGTGTTCCTGCTTTGTTTTTGTTTTTTCCTTAGCTTTCATCCAACCCTTTGGATTTTTTAAAACTTTATTTTGTTTTTACTGTTCTAGTCTGGAAGAATTAGTAAGGCAAAAATAGCTGCCCGGGAAGTCCTGGTTTTGAAGCACGTAGTGGCTGTTTGCTTTGAGAGTCACTAGGCATGTTCATCTAAATAACAGTTTAATATGTTCACTGATTTCAGATCAAAGGACCCAGAAGGTTTTGGGCATGTCCTAAATTTTCTCCAAGGTCATCTCTTACAGTGGGTGCTGGATAAACAAGAGATGATCCAAAGCAGTTATTTCTGCAACAAATTCTTGGAAATGGTATGCACTGCAGGTTCTGTCTGTTCATGCATTGCGTTTAGAAGAAAGCTTCTTAGCAAAAAAGACTTGGAATTAGAGAACATTCCAGCCCCATTAAGACCAAGTTAAATACATTTCCTGTTTATTTATCTTAGACTGAATTCATGTAGATTCTCTATACTGTACTCTCCTTAGGTGTTTTCTTTTTCATTAATCTGAATTCATAGATATCAAGCACTCCAGCTATAATCCTTAAAGATCTTTCATATAATATATTACAGGAAGAGATTTATGGTGGTGTGATATAAAGGGTTTTTTAGCTTAAGTTGGGGCTGATGCGTTATTTAAAATTGGCAAAGTTTTTAGTGAGTTATGCAGGCAGTCCAAAATGAGTACTGAGAAAACCTTTGTATCACACATATGTCCTGTATTCTCTATACCGTATGTCACTTACATTACAGAAAAACTATTTTAGGGAGTTAAAACTTTTTTTATTAGGATTTTTCTAACACTTTCCCTGTAAAGCCAGATCACCTTAGTTACCATGACTCCAGCTATATAAGAGGATTTAGCAAATTATATTTTAAAAGTCATTATAAGGTGCATTAACTTGGGCAGTTAGTAGTAAATGATGCGTGTCCCATTGGAAGCTATAAATCTCAGTCTCCAAAGGTGTAAAGCTGCCTTTTAGTAGCACTACAGGCTCACAGAATATTTAGTATCAGAGGGGTAGCCGTGTTAGTCTGGATCTGTAGAAGCAGCAAAGAATCCTGTGGCACCTTATAGAGTAACAGATGTTTTGGAGCATGAGCTTTTGTGGGTCCAAAACGTCTGTTAGTCTATAAGGTGCCACAGGATTCTTTGCTGCTTTTATAGAATATTTAACCTTTTAACCTATTGTTGCTCTAGCACTGTTTTCCTTGCTCTGGCAGGGTTAATAGTTTGGGGAGAATTCCACATTTGGGGAGAGGAGAGAGAGAGTAATTTTTCTGGCAAGTTGCTTAAAAAATGGCAGCTCTTGGAAGTTGCTGTGAGTTTGGAATATTGAAAGTAAGTGTTAATGTAGATGGGTCAGTGGTCAGTGCCAGTGATGAGGTGGCTGAAGTTGCTTGATAAACGGTAAATCATGTGATACAACAGGGCTAGGCAACCTATGGATCGGGTGCTGAAGGAGGCACGTGAGCTGATTTTCAGTGGCACTCACACTGCCCGGGTCCTGACCACTGGTCCGGAGGGCTCTGCATTTTTATTTAATTTTAAATGAAGCTTCTTAAACATTTTAAAAACCTTATTTACTTTACATACAACAATAGTTTAGTTATATATTAAAGACTTATAGAAAGAGACCTTCTAAAAACATTAAAATGTATTACTGGCACCGAAAGCTTAAATTAGGGTGAATAAATGAAGACTCAGCACATCACTTCTGAAAGGTTGCCGACCCCTGTGATACACTATATTGTATGGCTTTGCAATTTGTCATGTGATTATCAACACCCTGGGTGTGGGTATGTATGTGTAGTTATAGATATAGAGAAAAAGTGTGTGGGTATATTATATATATTTTTGTATAAGTTTGTGATGTATGTATTTATGTATATAATTATATTTTTTCTATACAATTACAGCAGATAATATGAATGAAGTTTGGAATTAGAAGTTGCTGGTCTTTGCTTAATATGTAAGGTGCATGTACATAAAATGTCAGTGAGAGTTTTTTAAATTTCACTGCACATCCATGCATCACAAAGTATTTCTTAAGGCCCTGCCTATGGTATTTAATGCAGATGAAGACTCTACAAATAGAACATCTGCACTAGTTTTGGATAACCTTGAATAGACTCGTGCTTGCAGAGTGATTCAGCTGGTTTCTCCCTGAATGTCTATCCGTGATATAATGCTGTCTGTGAGACTGATTCAGCCTGGGATAAGAAGTTCGCCCAGCAGCTGCAGCAGAGGAATCTTCACAGCTAAAATTACACGGGGTCAGATCTCCCAGGTGGGTCCTGTAGCTCTTTCTTGTGGATCTGAACACTCCTTCTCCCTGGATGTCTCTGAATGTGAATCATGTTGCTATTTCATAGAGATATCACCTTTTTCTCCAGTGTGTGCTGGTGCTGTGGATACATATTAAGAATACTACACCTATGTCCATTAAAACAACATAGGCAAGATCATCCAGTCCAGCCAAGCTACATTCAGCATGGAAGACTATGAAGTGGAGGACGAAGAAAGAGGAAAAGGTGCCTTTGGATGCTGTGGTTGTTTGAACCCCCAGTGCAAGTTACAGCAGCCTGACGTACGGTCTAATTTACACTAGAGGCTCACACGCCAAAGCATTCCAGCAGCCATGGATCTCTGAGTCAAAGGGATGTGTCAGCTGCACCTCTTGGATGAGAATCTGGGAACGTGACAGGCATAGCAGGTGTTAGGCTGGGAGAATCCTCAGTGGGTTGGTCAGGCTCTAAGCATTTAGCCCAATGAATCTAATGATGTATAAGAGCTGAAGACATTGTAGAACCAGAGCCATAACATATTGATGTGGCAGTTGCTTTTCTTCTTGATTAAGAGTTTTAACAGAAGAGGGAAACTCAAGGCACAAAAATCTGTATGTTAATACCATTAAAGGAATGACAATCTCAAAAAGTGAGAAACAAAACTCAGCTATACAGATACATACAGGCTGTGTGTGAGCCAGACACTAAAATGACATTCCCCTTCCCTCACCCAGTAAAGAAAGTCAGATGTCTCCTTTGGATCTGGAACCTACAAGATGCTTTACACTATTGACTCCCTTTAATTTCAATGGGAGATTCAGGTGCTCAGCACCTCACAGCATCTAGTCCCAGGCCAGTGTTCCAAAAGATGCAGCACAAGGACATGAGATTAAGAGTTTCCCTGACAGTGGAGAAGTGGGTGGCTATTGCAATCTGGAAGCTGGCAACTCCAGACAGCTACCAATTGGTCGCTAACCAGTTTGAAGTGGGAAAGTCAACCATTGGAATTGTGTTGATGCAAGTTTGCAGGGCCATTAATCGCATCGTGCTCAGAAGAACTGTGACTCTGGGGAACGTGCAGGACATTGTGGCTGGCTTTGCACAAATGGGTGCATATGGGATGCATATTCCAATTCTGGCACCAGCCCACAAAGCCTCTGAGTACATTAATCGGAAGGGGTATTTCCCTATGGTTCTCCAGGCCCTTGTGGATCACCGTAGGCATTTTATTGACATTAAGATAGGCTGGCCCAGAAAGGTGTAGAAGATCACAGTAGGGGAAGTCGAAACACCAATTGTGATCCTTGGAGACCCCACTTGCTCTTTAATGCCGTGCACAAAACCCTGCACATGGAGCCTTGACAGCAGCAAGGAGCAGTTCAACAACAGGCTGTGCTGGTGCAGAATGACTGTGGAGTGCATTTTGGCTGTTTAAAGGGTTGACGCTCTCTGTATGGGAAGCTGGATTGGCTGATGACAACATCCCCGTGGTTATATCGCGTGCTGTACCCTCCGTAACATTTGTGAAGGGAAGGGTGAAAGATTTACTCAGGCATGGAACTCAAGACGTTCAACGCCTGGAGGCTGAATTTGAACAGCCAGAGAGCAGGGCTGTTAGAGGGGCCCAGCGCAGGGTGCAAGGATTAGGGATGCCCTGAGGGAGCAATTTGAGGCTGAAAGCCACCAGTAATGTCTGGTGCCCTGCATGGGAGTGAAGTGCAGTGGTTCCAAAGTTAGCAGGAATCTGTGTTTGCTACGCTGACTTGCAGTGCCTGTTGCTTTCCTGGGCTAAGGTATCTTTTACTTTATGCAATAATAAAGAATGTTTTCAAAACCAAAAAAATCCATTTATTGAAAAGAAACACAACTGCTTGGGAAACAGAAAGGGCAAGGGGGTGGGGTGGGGAACGGTACAATCACAGATTTGTGTATGTCCTGTTATACTCAGCCTTCCTGTCTGGAGCGCTGTGCAATGAGTGCTGCACTTCAGGATGGCTATACTGCATGGTGATGGGAGTTGAGTGCAGTGGGTAAGAGTCGTAGTTTTCAGGGCTGAGTGGTGAAGCTACAGGTGTTGGAGGCAGCTGGTAGCGATAAGAACCTGGATGTTGGGGAAAGTGGGTTGGAGATGATGTTGGGACACAAGGGAAAGAGTTTTGGGACAAGGGCTGCAGGGGAGGGCGGGGGCAGTAGTGCTCTGCCTGCATGGCTACGAGTGCCTGGATCAAATCTGCTTGGCACTCCATGATACTTATCAGCCAATCTGTACTTTGCTGCCGGAGCTCCGTGTTTTTGTGCTGGTGCTCCTCATTCTGCTGGCAGATCCTCCTTTCACTCTCCCTCCACTCCTGTGCTTTTAGATTCTCAATAAGGGACTGCTGCATTACTTCATGCAGCATGTCTTCTTTGCTTCTATGTGGCCTCTTCCTAATTCTTTGGAGTCTTTCGGCAGGTGATAAGATGGATGGCTGAGATCTCAAGGTTGCATCTGTAAAGGCAAAATGCAGCACTTACCAGAGGCAGCATTGTTCACACCAGACAGAGCAATGATTCCCCCATACTTAAGGGCAAGCACAGTCTACACAATAGCATAATTTGCCTGTCCCTAAGTGAGCGCACATAACCCACAGGAGCCCCAAAATGGTGAGAAAGCACAGGGTCCAGAGGAATGATTGTTTCAGGGCTGTACTGTCCTCTGGGTTTCTGTGCCTTGGGGAGAGCCAACAACTGCAGGGGGGCCCTATACTGAACACTGTCCCCACATTTTCCACAGAAGTTCGTCCTGGAAGATATCTCGCTGCTGAGGGTGACCTGGGAAGCAAGGGAAGGTCTTCTACTACAATGTGGCTTCCACCCTGGCCCATATGCAGCTTGCCTGCATGCAGCAATGGTCCCCCCACCCCTCATGGCACAGTGGTGTAGACATGTTAGCCTGACTGGGACAAAGACCACAGTGGCTCTCCCAAGAAACCTGAGCAAGCGCATTGCCCAACTCCTGGATGATACCTTTGAAGAAATCACTGAGGCCGATTACTGTGATGTGAGAGAGCACAACAACACCATATTCCTCATCTAGGCATGCATGCAGCCCTAACCCTCCTTGCCCCAAGAACCTGCACTGAATAACTTCCTTCTCAAAATAAAAGCCGCTTACCAGGCACCTCCTCTGGTGTTTGTCCTTTCCCAAGTACCAGCTGCCATGACTGGCTACTTTACTCCTGGCTTGAGAACAGCTCCTGGCTGCATGCATCTAGGGATGCCTGGGTGTCTTCCTCCTCCTCAGCACCCTCACTTCTGCTTTCCTCCTCCTGCCTTGTTGAACTGGGTTCTGAAGTGTCCATGGTGGTACTCCGAGTGGAGGTGGGGCCACCCCCAAATATTGTGTCCAGCTCTTTGTAGAAATGGCAGGTCACAGGGACAGCGCTGGAGCGATGGTTTGCCTCGCAGACTTTGCGGTAGGCATTCTGCAGCTCCTTCATTTTAATCCTGCACTGCAGTGCGTCACGGTCATGGCCCCTTTCCATCACGTCCCTTGATATCTGCCTGAAGATATCGTAATTCCTACAGCTGAAGTGCAGCTGGGAGTGGACAGTTTCCTCCCCCCAAACACTGATGAGGTCCAGCACCTCACCATTGCTCCAACTGGGGATTGCCTGGTGTGTGGAGGCAAGGTCACCTGGAAAGATTCACTGAGAGCACTCCACACCTTGCTGAGCAAACAGGAAGGGGATTTTCAAAATTCCCAGAGAATTTAAAAGGCGAGTCTGATGGTTGGTCACCTGAGGGCAGAGTAGTAGAGTTCAAAGTGATGACCAGAATGGCTAGAACAGGCATTGTGGGACACTTCTGGAGGCCGATCAGATCGCATTAACAAACCAAGGCGTCCACACTGACGCTGTGGTGCTCCATCAGGGGCGCGTCAAATGTTATTCTACTCACCAAGGTGGAGTACCAGGAGCGCTCTAGTCGCAGAGTCAGAGCGCTCTACGTGCCTTGCCAGTGTGGACGTGTCGGAAGTTTGAGCGCACAGGGCTGCTTTAATGCACTCTAACTTGCAAGTGTAGCCATGCCCTTAGTTGGCATGCAATATCAGATCCCTACTTTTCTTCTCTAGGTATCTTGAAAGTTGCTCTAGTGCCTTTCATCCTCAAAAGGACAGTGCTCCCCAAATGACATATATAAAATATCAGTGAAATGCAGCCACTTCTGAGGTGGAAAGTTGACAGTCAGTTAGATAATTAGTGCACACCTGTGAAGGAGTGAAAACTTTGGTCAATGGAGGCAAGCCCCCTACTCACAATTTTTGAGTGTTCAAAATTAGCCACCCTCATAAGTGGACGAACTATCACAGTTGCTGAGTCCCCTGTGCTGATGTGCTGAAAGCTAGAGCAAGGAGCACAGAGTGGTACATGTGGTTATAATAGAGGAAAATTAATTAATTAGCAATGACCAGGATGTCCTGGATAATCAGCACCATTTCAACATATAGTGAGACCTCTCATAGTAGCTGCTCAAGTGCCTTCCACCAGGCACCCACAACTTCCACCACAGTTACTGGATTCTGAACACCTCTGAAATTCAGGCCAGTTTCTTCTTTGTGACTCAGTAGCACTCAGAACTGTGGAAGGATGGACTTGTGGGCAAGGCACAGGACAAGGAGTCAGGATACCTGGCTCACTCAGCTGTGCCCCAGACTTGCATTATGACTTTGGGCAAGACAGTTAACCTCTCTGTAAACTCTAGTTTGGCCTCTGCCTCATATTAGTGTTGCAGACTCATTAAAGTTTATGGAAAGCTGAGATGCTGTGGAGATAAGCACCATAAAAATGCCTATAAATTAAAAAATATTAATAGTGCAAGTAGCTAGTTATTAAGTGGACACAGTGGCAATGGATATAATCTGACAGGGAACGTCTTCAAGGTTTTAAAATATTTCTGGTTTTAAACCCTACCACAATGTCACCATGGAAGCTTATTATTTAAAAAAAAAATGCCCTCCCTCTTAGCTCCCTCCCCACACTCTTTGGTGCTTATGAATGATTCAACCAGAGCATGTTTGCTCTCTGGCTACAGAAAGAGTCATCAGCCCAAAAAAGAGGAGTACAGGTTAGCCAGCTAGAGGCATGCCAAGAGCTTTATTGACATCACTGATCACCTCATTGATTTTTTTGGCTGCTAATAAACACGGCAATTTCCCACTGGTTAGGTGAAAAGGACGAGATGTGGAAGGGAAATACACATTTTAAGAAGCAGATATTGCAACCAGTGAAAAACAAAAATTACACTCGATACTGGCTGAATTTAATGTCCATGTCATGTGTATGTAATTAAACTGTAAGCTGATTTAAATTCTACTTAATATTAACTACTCATTTAACAAATTCTCTTGGATTTCCTTATGTACTGATCTTAGTTACTCCAGTATTAGAGCAGAATAACTCTACCAAATCTACTAAGAGGATGACAGTATTACTTATTTGTATTGCAGTGGTGCCCAGAGGCCACCATCAGCTTCTGGTCTCATTGTGCTAGGTGCTGTACAACCGCACAGGAGGAGACCTTCCCTATACTGAAGAGCTTACAGTATAAGAGCTTGATCTTGCAGTTGCTTCTGTGTGGACATATCTTTGCACTCATTGAGCGCCACATTGAAATCACTAGGATCCTGTGTGCACACAAGGGGTATGTTCCTGTTTATTCAGTTACAGGAACAGGCCCTAGCTAAAGAGAAGATGCAACGAAGGGCTGTAGCAAATGGAGGGACTAGGGAATAAAAGAAATGCATTGCATAGACTGGTCATGTGCACAATTAGCACCTAGGAGTATTAGATGTAACACAGGTTGATAGTCAAGAAAGTAAAATTAGATTATATGGGCCAAATCCTTGGCCCTGCTCAGGTCTCTTTGTATTGTCAGTGCAGTGTGAAGGGGACTTTATCCTGTCCTAACTGGGCCACTGAGGATTTGCCAGCATGATGGCATAAAGCCAGCCCCTTCTGTTCCTCCCCCAGTACTGGTGATGGGAGGGGCATTCTTGGGGCATAGCCATGGTGCACTGTTACCCATGCTGGTCCTACGGGGAAGCCATTACAAACCAGTACAGGTTAGACCATCCCTTAGAAACTGACCCCAGGATTGGCTTACAGCTGGTTCAGCTTCTCCCCATCACAACTGGCCAGCAGTTCAGCACAGCTGATGAATGATCCCTAAAACTCCAAACTTGAAAAACAAAACTTTGTTTGGTGAAGCCTTTAAGCACTGAGGGGAAAGGTGTATGCTTATGCAGAGCCTGCACCCTAAACTGCCTCCTGCATCCTTTCCTGCATCCGAATCCCCGGCCCCAGCCTGGTAAAAGGGAGTGAGGGTGGGGGAGAGTGAGCAATGGAGGGAGGGGGGATGGAGTGAGTGGGGGCTGGGAAGGGCAGTAGGAGCCTTGGGGGAAGCGGTGGAGTGGGGGTGGGGCCTTGGGCTGAGCAGGAGGCTGGGGGGGTCCCCAAAAATTTGTAAATCAAAATGAGGATCCTTGGGTTGCTAAAGTTTGAGAACCACTGCTATAAACCATACTGGGTAGAATCATAGCGTTAGGAGGGGCAGCCAGGGTAATCAAGTCTAATGCCCTGCCAAAATGTAGGATTTGTTGTATTTAAACCATCCAAGACAAATGGCTATCCAGCCTCCTTTAGAAAATGTCCAGTGAAACAGCTTTCTCAACCTCCCTAGTTAGTCTGTTCCATTGTCCTATTGTTCTTACCATTAGGAAGTTTTTCTTGAGATTTAATATGGGTGGCAATGTGAAACTCCATACAAGTGACTGGGAAAACCTACAAAGAATCTGTAAAAACAGTCATGAGAATCCTCCTCCTTAATGTTCCTGTAGCAAATGGGGGGGCGCAGCAAAGTTTACCACAGTATCTCTAAAGTGAAGGAATGGAATCTGGAGAAAATGAACTGTTTACTTTTTATACAGGAGGTCAAACTCTTACATGCTCAAAGTCCAAAGAGAGAGTAATGTCTTGGTAGAAGAGCAAGGGAGCTGTTATGGCACTTGGTGAATATCTGCTACTGCTTAGCTCTGTAATTGTACAAATGCTACCAAAATCATGCAAGAGTGACATCCTTCCAGCCCTTTTGTGCAAAGCAGAGATGCAACAACGGAAGGAGTCGGAAGGGGAAAGATGGTTTATGCATGAGAACAGCTGTGTAAATAAAATCCCAACAGATGAACAAGAAGAGGTTAATTTTGTGTTGTTGTCTTAACATTTTTTTGCCACCAAAAAGTCACCTTCCCCTACTGTGTATATTCTATGTAGCACATGGTGGATGTAATAAATCTACCCATGCTCCCAGTTTTTGGCTGGTGTATAGAATCCAGCATCTGTTACATTCTGTAGGGCAGAGAAGGTGAGATGGCAGTTCATGCATGTGAGAGACCAGTGACTCAGAATGGGAAAGGATATGCTGCATAAATCATACTTCTTCAGCCTCTGCCAAGAATGACCATGTATTTCCACTTTATTGAAATTCATTATGTAGTCAAAACATCCAATGTCTTTCGTCAATGTGATGATAAAACTGCTTGTATGTGTATAGTGCCTGTCAGCTGAGGAGCTGAAAGCATTTTAGTTATTTTAACCGCCGCATTCAGAGGTGGGTATGTAGTTCACCACCCACAACACAAATGGGAAAACTGAGGCACACACAGGTTAAGTGACTTGGTGAAGGCCAAAAGGTCATTGGCTGATTAGGAATCCTGACCTCCAGGCCTGTGTGCTCTGGCCACTTGGTCACACTGTAAGTGTTAGGCTATTTTCACCAAGGATGTATAAATCTGTGGGAATTAGGTGTGTGGCTATAGAGAACTCATACCGCACATTGCTCTTACTGTCAGCGATCAATCAAAAATAATATAAAATTGTTCCCTTCTGTTATGCTTTATAGATCTTTGTGGAAATACAGTAGTGCTTCTGTGACACCCATCAGCTTGGTCATCTCCAGTGACTGACCCCAAGATCTGCAGACCTAAAGCATGAGCCTCTATGTGGACCACGCCTACGGGGTGACAGGTAACACACTGAATAGCGGGTTACACGTCCATTTTGTTTCTGATTAATACTCTCCCCACTGCAGTAGGTAGTTCCCTTCCATCCCGGATGCCTGCCCCTTTGGAACTCCAGTTGTGTCTGGCAAATGTTCACTATAACAGTTTCCTTTGTTACTGATGAAAAGTGCATCAAAAGTTATGTTTTGATGATTTTTTTGTAAGCCTCCACTGTAACTGTCCTGTTTAGTTTATGGTTTTTACATGCCCAATGCTGTGGCATCTTGGATCATGACTTACTGTAAATAAAGGCTCAACAAATTAATCTGTCCCAAATATGCAGTGCATAGAGCCCCTATTCTGCATGCCACCCCAACTAAACACACTATATCATCCAGGTTTGACCAAAACGATGTTTGCTGCCATGCTCCAATTAACAAATTGAGGCTGTCACAGGCACTGAATTCCTGGGGACCTTCCATTCTCCAAGAGTATGCAAGCAGTGACTGTCAGGAAAAATATCTCTGTTGCTGATGGCCATCGTGATAAAGCAGAGTGTGAGAGCTGGCCCCAAAGAGAGCCACTCCTAGAGTATATAGGATTTACTAGATTAGCACCAACACCGTCAGTTGCCCCTGAAAGCAAGTGGGAAGCAAATTTAAAAATGGACACAGCACAGATGAAATGTGCAGCTGTCAGACCCCCTAGGGTAAGCAGGCAGACTGCACTGCCAGCATCACCTCTGCCCACCTCAGACTGAGCTGCAGCTGAGTTAGTTAGAGTGCATGTCTTGGGCAAGCAATGGCAATTCTGATCAAAGTGAAGCCTGATGAAAGAGAGACTTAGATCTGAGTGTTACCAGCAACACACAGTGCCTCACAATCTCCCCAGTAGCCTGATCGGAGCCCTGTGTCACCACCACAAGTGAGCAGCTACTTGGTGCTTTCCACTGTCTGCTACTTCCCAGGTTCTTCTCTGAGACCTGCAGCGAAGAACAGAGAATCTAAAGGACAATCCCATTGGCCAATTTGATCCTGCTGGCATGTCAGCAATACTTTGTGCTCAGTCATATCAAAGGCTAATAAATTTAATACCATCATCATGGGCACTTGACCTCTGTCCACTGTCACTAGATCATCCGCTAAAGAAATGAGTGGAGTCTCTGTACCATGGCCAGGCATGACAGAGAATGATAGCAAAAATAATCCACTCTTCTGATATTGCTGAGAGAAGAGGAATAGGTACCAAATGAATTCCTGCTGAGCTCCCAGACAGTTTGAGAATTAATAGCTTATAGTGGAGAATCATAGATTATTAGGGTTGGAAGGGACCTCAGGAGATCATCTAGTCCAGCCCCTGCTCAAAGCACAACCAATCCCCAACTGGCCCCCTCAAGAATTGAACTCACAACCCTCGGTTTAGCAGGCCAATGCTCAAACCACTGAGTTATGGTCTAGGCTCAAATAGTCCTTAGTTCAACATGGACAGTTCTCCATACTGCTGTGCCTATTCCTCCAAAGCACACATTATATACACCTGGTGGAGTGGTCCCCATAGTGTGAGGAGAGAGGAGTTGAACAGTGGATAATATTTAAATAGTAATAAAGGGTTGTAGTGGGTTGCTTTGTGTTCTTAAAAGCTAACCAAGTGTCTAAAGCTTCAGTTAAGAAATGCAGTATTAGCAGAGAATATAGTTCAAGAACTAGTTAATAGGTAGTTTATATATATAGATTATAAGAGAGAAATCAAAAAGTTCTTTAGCAATAATTTCTGTAGTGTAGGACCAGATGGCTGAACAATTTATCCTTACCATGTACAGAAAGGTTACAAAACATATATGCAGTTGGAACAATTTAATCCCCAAATGAGTTGTTACTAGACTGAAGCTATTGGGCACTCAGTTGGGAGGATTCTACAGGGAAATCTTGGTTACAAAATCATTTTGTACCAAATGAACCTGGGAATTCTGCTCAAGGTTCAGAGTAAAATTGAAACCTGATATCTTTTGAGTACTGCTTCTATTGATTTATTGAGTTTTCTAACTAGCTTCCCCTCTCCCCAAGTACAAACCTCCCTATCCAGTGGCTGGGAGGGAACACTTTGTAGCTAAAAGTTTTCTTACAAAAATGTTCAGCAAGAACTTTCTGTGAGATGAAATTTTGTAAACTGTGCATGTGTTCATGTGTTGTGCACCTATTTTATGTGCATTAAGAGCTGAGTCTTATGGCAGTAGAAAGTATTCTGACTGGTATTGGTGCACTAGCCTTTGGCACGGACCAAGTGTCATCTATGCGTATAATTTAAGTATAACAAATTGATTTTGATAGATTAAGTATGCAAGTGAAGGGAGGAAGGTAAGTCAGCAGGACTCGATTTCAGCTAGCCAAGGGACCAGATACAGAAATTGCAGATTATCTTCTGAAAAATCATGACAAACAGGGGTTCAAGGAACTAAGGGACTGGAGAAAGGCAGTCCTCTACCTTCAGGTATCACCAACTAGTTCTCTAATGTGTAATAAAGAAATCCTCCTGTAAAGACTCAGAAGAGAAAAACAGTTAAATAGAACAAATCATGCAAGGTCAGCCCGGTAGTTTTCTGTGTAAAAATTACAGTGGACAAAGTGACCTAAATTAGGAGCATAAGAACTGCCACACTGGATCAAGCCAGTGGTCCATCTAGGTCCAGTATTTTGTCTCTGACAATGGCCAGCATCAGGTGCTCCAGAGGAAGGTGCAAGTCAGTCTGCAGTGAACATTTATGGAATAACTTGCCCATGGAGGTATCTTCTTCCTACCCCCCTAACCCTTATTTCTATACCTGTGGAATGTAAAGAAAATTAAACAGATGAAATCTGTAGAAGCTGTTAACTCACAAGGATTTTGCAAATCCTGTCTCCATAGTCACAGAATGCCCTGACTATTCTACTGGGACTGGGAGACGCAGGATGCTGGGTACAGCATGAATGGGATCTACACTAATTTTTCACCATGGAGAAGGTGTTTCACCATGGAGTGGAGGTGAAATTGTGACAGTGGAAATGTTTCTCTTGTTGCTCTAGCTGCCTGGGAAAGAGGGGGAACACCACATTGCAAATAGACCGGTTGCCTGGCTGTGTGCTGGGACTAGGAATTACACCTAGGTGAAAGTCAAAATTGCAAAATAATCTGGAAATTACAGTCAGAGGGACTCATTTAAACAGGATGAGCTTTAATTCAGTTAAATGGAAAAGTATGCACTAGGGCTGGGGGCAGTGAATTAGTAACCATGGGAGATAGTGTATACCAATTCCAGTCATGTGAAGGGGGTATATTTATTTGTGTGTATGTGTGTACAGCACCTAGCACACAGTCAAGGCTGGCTCCAGGGTTTTTGCTGACACAAGCGGTGGAAAAAAAAGCCGCGATTGCGATCGGGTGCAGCTCCAGCGCTCTGCTTTCTTCTTCAGCGGCAATTTGGCGGCAGGTCCTTCCCTCCGAGAGGGACCGGCCGCCAAATTGCCGCTGAAGAGCCCAATGTGCCGTCCCTTTCCCTTGGCTGCCCCAAGCACCTGCTTGCTGAGCTGGTGCCTTGAGCCGGCCCTGCACACAGGAGCCCCTAACTAGGGCCCTTAGATCAGGGGCAGGCAAACATTTTGGCCTGAGGGCAACATCGGGTTTTGGAAATTGTATGGTGGGCCGGTTACGGAGGGGAGGGCGTGGGCTGGCCCCCACCCCCTACCTACCCCTCTTCACTTCTGACCCCCTGGTTGTCCCCTCAGACTCCTGGCCTATACAACCCCCCCTGTTCCCTGATGGCCCCCCTAGGCCTCCTGCCCCATCCACCCCCCCGCTCCCTGTCCTCTGACTGCCCCTGGAACCTCTGCCCCGACTTCCCCCCACCACCCCATCAACCCCCCCCCTTCCTGACTGCCCCCACAGAACTCCTGCCCCCATCCAACCCCTGCTCCCCACCCTCTGACCACCCCATCCCCATCCACACCCCCACCCCTTGACCGCCACCCCGAACTCCCCTGCCCTCTATCTAACCCCCTCCATCCCCTGCTCCCTGCCCCCATATCGCGCTGCCTGGAGCACTGGTGGCTGGTGGCGCTGCAGCCACGCTGCTCGGCTGGAGCCAGCCATACATCGCGTAGCACAGAGCACCGGGTCAGGCCAGGTTCTGCAGCTGTGCTGCCCCAGGAGCTTGCTGCCCCACTGCCCAGAACATTGCACTTGCAGGGGAAGGGGCTGGGGGCGAGCCTCCCAGGCCAGGAGCTCAGGGTCCAGGCAGGAGGGTCCTGTGGGCCAGATGTGGACCCGGGCCATAGTTTGCCCACCTCTGCCTTAGCTGCTATTGGACTATGAATAAAAAAATTGTGTCTGGAACGCTGATCAAGAGCCCTTGATTGGACCAGGAAACAAATGTTAAGTTACTTGTCAGTGTTTTAAGATTTTGTTTCTAGAATGATCTTAGCTTAAGGAAATGTTTCCCTAAATAGTAGAAACAAAATATAAAGTAAACAAATGGTAAAAGCTTTGTGGGAACTTATTTGTAACAATATTATACATCACTCTTATTGGTACTTAGTTAATCATATACCATAGAGATAGATCCACTTAAAGCACCTAAGAAGAAAGTAACAACTGATGAACATCTACCTTTTGTCTGTGTTTTTTCACTACCTCGCATGTTAAAAATAAATCTAAAATGTTTCTATATTTGCTGCTAGTCTGAGCTAGTCTAGTAATGCTGATCAGCCATTACTAGAAAAACACAGCAGAGTGGTATAAAAGAAATTACTGGAATGAATCCCAGCTGGCTAAATTAAAGGAGAACTCCCATAATTTGACCGCAAGACCCTAGGTCTCCATCTTTTGTATTAGAGACCAGTTTTTAGAAACACAGCAGGGAGAAAGGATGGTCTTGGGAATGAGCATGTGAGGCACTGGATTGAGATTCAGGAGTTCTTGATACCTCAGTTCCCACTCTGTAAACTGGGAAAAACAGTACTTCCTTAACTTCCATGTATGTTTATGGATAAATTCATTGTTTGTGAGGCAGGTAGATATTAAAGTGAAAGAGGCGTGTTATTACCTAGATAGAGAGATAGGTAGCATCTATTGCTAATTCGTGCTGACATTTCCTCATGAGAGCTGCTACTTCCTAGCAAGTATCAGAGGGGTAGCCATGTTAGTCTGGATCTGTAAAAGCAGCAAAGAATCCTGTGGCATCTTATAGACTAACAGATGTATTGGAGCATGAGCTTTAGTGGGTGAATACGCATGCATCTGAGGAAGTGGGTATTCACCCACGAAAGCTCATGCTCCAGTGCGTCTGTTGGTCTATGAAGTGCCACAGGACTCTTTGTTGCTTTTTATTTCCTAGCAGGACGTTCAATCTAGTAAAAGTGCTGACGGGGTATGAAATGCAGGAAATGCAAATACAGCAAGGAAGTTTAAGAGGCAGCAGACTTTGAAAGTTATTGTACGGCGAGCTCTATTCCTTCTTTTATTAGAGCCAGCATGAATTTTGCAGGAAATATACAAATACTTCACAGCAACCTTTGAAGGTATCTTTTGGTTTTTTGTGCATGCAGGTGCAGGGTTGCTTTTATTACCTCTCAAAGTTAGGAAGATGCCATAATGGCTGCTTCCATCATTGTTTATTCTATTAATATAGATATTTAGTAATTAGAATAGCTTTTATAGTGCCTTGCAAGTTTCATTTTAAATGGTGTATTAGATAAATAGGCACTCCAGGTCCAAGCATGTCAGGTGACAAGAGTTGTCTGAAATTCTCTTGCTTCTAAGTCTCCTGAGTATAACCTGTAAATAACTCCTGGAGATAGATTCACTTTCATTTCCAAGAACTGACCCAACCCCCATAGAGATTATGTGATGTATATGTCCTCATTCTCTTTCATTTTGCTGTGTAGCAACATCATGGATTGTGTTCAGATTTATGGAGGCTGCCTAGACTAAACAACTCACACTGCAAGCAAAAAAAAATCCACCCAGTTCCATCTATTACACTTCTACCAGGGGGTTTAATAACTTCCATAATTTTCTCTCTGGATTCACATAAAGATCATGCTGTTTTTAAAAAAAGAGAAATACATTCTCCTCCATCTAGGACTGACAAATCTAATAGCAAAACCTTCAGTTAAATGGAGAGAGATTCCTTTATTTTGCAAAAGTTTCTTTCTAACCTTTCTGGTAACTATTAACTATAATTACAGTACTATAGAATTACAGTATTTGTATTCTAAGCATTCTAACCTCAAACGTATGTAGCAGTTATTCTAATCTGTCAACTGATAAGCTTTTTCTGAAGCTCTCTGTAGTCCTGAGTTAGTACTTTGTGTGGTAGCCACTCTAAAGGAGACATTTTGCAGAAATGTAGTGAGAATTATTCCTTTAAACAAGTGTTCATTTCATCCTAAACATAATTTCCCCTCCAATCCTTCAGTTTTATTACCTCTTTTCTTAGAAGGTTTGCAGTAAAAGCACATCTACTTAGTGCAGGACAATTTTTCTCATGAACAAAACAAACACTGGTCCAGAATCAGTGCTCTGGCAAAGTGTATCAAGGACTTTTGCATGGGGGCAACAGGAGCAGGACGTACTTTTTTTTAAACTGCATTCTCCACTAGAAATGTTTTTGCATGAAAATTAGAAGACAGTTTTGTAGAAATGACAAATTTGCAATGAGTACAATTTATGTCAGAATGATCTAGTGTTAATATTAGTGTAGGGCAAAGCTCACAAAATTGGTCCAGTAAAAGATATTACCTCACCCGCACTGTGTCTGCAATAGCCTGAAACTGACCTGGCTACAACAACACTCCAACCAAAGTTTGAATAAACATGCAAAAATGTAGCTGCTTGTTTTAGCCAACTGATCTTCTTGGGTCTGAAAAACTGAGCTGGCAATTTCAGAAGAATATGCTTTTTTGCACAATTCCAGCAATGCCATGAAGACTGCCTTTCTCATGGTATTTTGGTAGGTTTGTGGTCTTGGTCTGAAGAAGTGCAAAAGAAAAATCAACAACAAAATTTAACAATGCTTCTCGAGCTTAAGATATGGTTTGATTTCATTTTTGGGCAAAGGTTTTGATTGCTGATTTAGCCAAACCGCTTTACCCATTCCTAATTAGTATCTGATATTATTGCCATGCAAGAATCCTGTAACCTTAATCAAGTGTGACAAAGGCCAAGTGTGCACCTGGATGCTTGTTATCTACCCAAAAATGTCAGGTTCACCTGCCACTTAAAATAACATTTTCCAATTAGGCTTTAACCCTTTATGGAAGGAATCACGCCATTCCCTTCATCAACCTACTCACAAGGAGATGGGAGGTAGAAAATAACTCAGAGAGCTGCTCTGTGGAACTAATGAATCCTTTTGCTGCATCTGTTGCATATTTATAGTGTCCATAATATAGTTGGGTAACTCAAACTTCCTGATACTTGGGGATGGGGTGGGGGAAAATGCAGGTAACCTAAGTGAATTATCTGAAATATGTCCTGTAAATGTCTGTGGATGGACCAAAAATTAGTCATAGTATTTGTCACAGAAGAGGTGGTCCCTTTGAGTTGACCAGCCTAGCACCCCTGTCTGAGAGCAGGTGGGCCCACTTACGCCAATTAAAAGGGGCAGGGCTACCGCTGGGTCTATTGAAGTCTGACACAGGACAAATTTAAGAGTGATTAGGGCAGGCTGTGCCTGGGCGGTAGAGCTAACTCCTGTGGTGGGGCTTTTTAACAGGGGGCCAGGTACCCAGGAAGGTTGCCCTGGACTTGTTGTTCCAGAAGAGTAACAGAGCAGGCAGAAAGCAGCACTGGCTGTATGAGAAGTGAGCTGAAGAACCAGTTGTGTTTTTGCTCATGTGTGGCCAATAAAGGTATTCGAAGGATGGGGCAGTGTTCACTTAGAAGCTAGGGAGAAGCCCTGCCATTGTGAAAGTATTCTGTTCCAGAGCTAATGCTTGAGGAAAAATGGGAGTAAATGAGAATGAACAAATAAAATTCTGGTCCAGCTTCATTACCCGATATGCTTACGGCATGGTCCCAGAGCATCATCCACTTGAGCTAATACTGTAGCGATTAGGCACATGGCATGGGTGTGGATACTTAAAGAAGGTATTGCCGACTGCCCACACCTGTCCCATACCACTGTGTTGATAAGACACAATGGCTCACATCTGTCTGCTTGAGCACAGGGTGGGCTTTTGGTAGAAGGAAATGTTCTTCCTTTCAAGGAACAGAAGGGTTTCCTTGGGGTAGTGCAAGAGCTAGAGCAAAGCTGTGGGTTGCATACAGTATGTATGAGAATAGAATTTCTCTATCCTTTAAAGAGAGCCTTCCTAGCAGAGCCATCTATAGTGGTTGACTAATGAAAGGTTATTTTGCACCTGCTTGATTTATTTCCCTTCCTCCTTATTAAGTCCTGCAATTCATTAGTTTAAAAACTACTTTTGAAATAAGACAATTTGGCCTGGATTATAGATATGGCTAGGTCAGGACAAGCACCATTTGTGAGCCTCAGCAAGAAAATGAAGCCTGACCATGACAAAGGCACAATTGGAAGGTAACCGAATGGTGTGGCAGTAACTAAACCATCTATGGTCCTTTAGTCACCACTGCCTGTGCAAGATGCTTGAAACTTGCTTAGATATTTGGACTGGTTTCTAATAATTGTTTTGCAGCAGATCAATGCAGACAGTTTGACAGGTATATTTCCTCTTATTGCTATGGAGACAAATCAGTTTCTCCATCCCAGCCTCTCCTCATGTTCCAGACAGCCAAATATTTGACAGGATGCGATATTTCTCTGTTTAATTATCATGTTTTTTTTAATTTGCATTCATTAGGAGAATGGGAGACTAGAGGCTGTGAAATTATCAGGCAAAGAAGGCTTCTAAAAATATTGCTAGTGTAAGCAAGGTCTGAATGAGTTCTCCCCTGGCAGCTAGCGATAAAGCAGGGAAAACACTTCAGGAGCAGACCATGTTTGCATACATGTGCCTATTCTACTTAGGGGTGCAGCAGATGGAGTTGCTTTGCCAAATTGATCAGTCTGGCTGGTTTTGAGTTACAAATCACTCTAGTGTTTGAATGCAGGATTAATTAAATGTTTCCCTTACTTTATGAGTGAAGGGCAGCAGAACTATGCTTAGTATGCCCTGACTAAGGGAGTTGCCCTAAACTCAACCTCACTTGCTAAGCAAGGGGTATGGATGCCCCTTTCCAGTGTGTAATGATGGAGCTGATTAGACTCAGTTCAGAGTTTTTGTTGCTGGTTTTTGATTCCTAGAGCTGACATCACTTCTGAGCTAGTCTGGGAGTGAAGGCTTAGGTCTTGTGTGGGGACAATGCATGGAGATTGCACTAGCTCTGAGGTTCCCTGCTACCTGCTGAAATCATGAAGAGCTGGGTTAAGTGGTGGAACCTCAGAACATGATGTTGTGGAAGCAGTGGTGGCTGAGGATAGTGGGCCGGTGGCCAGGAGACAGCAGCCCGTGGCACCAGAGGCATTGTTCGATGCTCCTGCCCATCCCCTATTATAAATGCACCGCTGCACTCTGAGTTTTCACTAACCAAGGACAGCCAACTGTGAGTGGGGTGCAGTGGTGGGAGAGTGGAGTGATATTTTAAAGGGACATTGATTTGTTGGACTTTCCCACCACAAAGTGGGAAATGGGGCAAAGGACACTGCTCAACACACAGTGAGGTTGGGTTTGCTTATCGTCCTATGCTTTTGAACATGGTTGTGGTGTTTCCCCAGATTAAAGCTTGGCTCTCTTTCCCTTTTATTAAAATGTCTTTTGTTATACACAGACTCAGTGCTTGCAACTTTGGGAGGTATTCTCTTAGAGGGGCCCGGGGATGGTGATAAATTTCTGAGTGAGGCTACGGGCTTAAGCCAGTTCTGTTTTGTATTGTTAAAAGGAACCCCTAGATATTGAAATTGGCCCTAGTTGCTGCCAGCCCCACCTGGCAGAAGGGTTACATTTATGAAGCTTGGTATAGTTAAGTGTGTGGGAGTTCCAATTGCTAAGGAGGTTTATAAAGTGATGGCATCATTGTAAATGAATTGAGGATGGATTTTTAGAGATGTGGCTGTTCAAAATGGGCATGGTTTTAAAACTACCTCAACAATGAATATTTAGAGTTATTTGAGGCTGCATATGATCTCATTCTTCCTACAGTGCCACATGGACTCTTTTGTATTACAATAAGAAGGATAGGCGTGAAAAAATGTAGGAAGTGGAAAGCAGTTGCCTCTGCATTTTCTGCCAACTGAAATCAAATGGTTTGACACATTTGTGAGGGAAGATATATACTACATACAAGTCTAACTTAGCAGGAATGCCAAATGCAGCATCTTTTGAAAGAAAAAGTACTGGGGTATGGGGTACCTGGGGATCACGTGGTAGAGTGTACATGTGTCTGTCAGTAAAAACAACGAGGAGTCCTTGTGGCACCTTAGAGACTAACACATGTATTTGCTCTTAGGTGCCACAAGGACTCCTCCTTGTTTTTACTGATACAGACTAACACGGCTACCCCTCTGAAATGTGTCTGCTAGTTACTCCATGGAGCCTGTGATTGGCCAGTGAGGCAGGGATGAGTGACAAATGCTTGTGGCGGCCATAACAAAGTTGTGGGGCAATCTCATTCCAAAGATGATTGAAAACTTCCTTGGACCAAAATGTTTTCCTAAGCTGTACAAAGTTATTCTGTGTAAACATTTTCTAGTCAATGGGTTATTCTGTGTGGCCTCTGCCCCACCTCATAAAGCTGAGAATAGGGATGAGTAAAATAGTGCTAGAATATTTATTTTTTGGAAATAAGGCACTTCTGAGAGTAATTTCTTAGCAAGGTTTCATAAAATGTTAACAACTCTAACAAAAAATTCCAAAATCACAACAGGGAGCTCTTTGCCTGAAGTATTGCAGTCACCACAGTGTACAATGTGTTTATATACTGTAAGTATTTCATAAAGGATTGATAATACTACAGATTTGACATAGCACAGTGACTTTTTAAAAATACAAGTCCTGTGAAGCCTGGCATTTGCCCATTTATTTTAGTCACAGCTCCTTACAAAGCTTCTTTTTGGAAATACATGTGTGAATGTAACGGTTATCTGGGTTTTTACTGTTCCAATTTCCAAGCGCTGCTAGTTGTGAATCACATCAGTTGGAGAATAAGGTTTATCTTTGTAGTTACTAATGTGCTTTTAAATAAAATATTTGTAAAGGAATCTTACTGCAGCACAACACTTTATATAGCAATGCTTGTTGGATATGCCATTTTATTTCATTTAATTCTTTAAAGAGCCTTGTTTTAAAGCTTCAGCAACCAAACAAGGGTGACCATTGTACTTCAGAGAAATGTCCATGCTAATGGCTTCAATGACATGCTAAAATCTGGCCTCTGATAGCTGCAGCTATCAGTATGTTCCAGAGCATGTCAATAGAACAACTGTGAAGAAATACTTTTTTCACAGTGAATGTAGCCTCAAACCCAGCTGTGCTGTTCCTGACTTCTCAGATCATGGTTTGCAAATCAGAATACACATAGCTTTAGAGCCTTCTTTGGTGTTATTTCCAAGGCTTGCTGTTAGGCAGCTATTTAAAGAGCTAACTAGTAATGCAGCTGTGACTAATTAAGGGGAAAGAAAAGAATAGTGAGGCGTTGTTTTAGGACATGTGGGTTGTTTCTTGTAGAATCCAGCCTCCAAGGAATTGATCTTTGCCAAGTTAGGACCCCTGCTCCAAGCAAATACATAATCATAAAATGTCCTTTAATGCATTTTTTTCAGATTAGGGTAAAATGAGGAAAATAAATACCTTGGCCCTAGGTTGAGTGGCATAATCTGGCTCTGCATCACGAAAGGAGAACTCGGAAACCTTTGTCCGTTGCTAAGCTCAAGTAACTGTGAGCACTCCTCACAGTGATGGATGGGGGGTGAATTGTCCCCTTAAGAATATTTTCATACCTTGAGCCAATGTTCCCAAGTTTCACAAATGTGGATTTCTTTATTCCATTTTTGTTAACCTACAACAACACTGGCTGCATTGGATTTTTTTTTTTTATCCAACACTCACAGTAGAGCAGCAAGAAAAAACATACCTTTTCTTTTGCTCATTGAATGTTGGCTGCCTTCTTGAACATAGTTGATTTCCACTATCAAATTAGAAGCTTCACTGAAATTATTTTTAAAAGCCCTTCAAAACCCAACCAACCATGCCCCTCTTCCTGGCAACCTACATACCAAAAACAAAGAAGGAATGCTTCTGTTATTGCTTTAGTGTAAAGCTGGGTGCCTAGAAAAGGAATTTTAATTTTGTTTTAATTTGGCCATTGTATTGCAAGTGACTCTGACAGCCAGCCTTTCGTGTAATAAAGGAGAAGCATTTTATTAGAAGTTCTATTTAAGAATGTTGCATACGTATTTCAATTGGCTACACTGCAACGCAACAGCCTATTCGTGCAAGCTTGTCACTTCTATTATTTAGGTGTTTCTTTTGGTGTGTTTATAGAGCTCATCACCACAGCTCACTGCTATGAGCTTTTTGTTTGCATAGTAACATATCATTAAAATATCCTGTCCCTCTTCTGAGACCTATAGGCCAGATGTGGAGATTGTGGGAAATTACAGTATTGTTATGAAAATTGTGACTCAGTTTACCCATTTGCTTTTGTATGGCTACCTACTTGGTTGCAAGAAGCTAGCTTCTTTCCAAAGACACTCCTGCTGGGAGCATGAGAACAAGCATTGAATGAACTGGGTGGGAGTCACATAGACATGTCTGGGTTGGCATGATTGAAGTATCAAGAGTCACCAAGGCTTGGATAGAGCTATCTTGGAAATGGTAAGGTCCTTGGTCTCCACTATTAACTTCTAATGATTGACAGCGAAGGGAACTTTTTGTAATATGGATGGGTGATTACCTGTCTGACCATCAGGGTGGCTCCAGGCACCAGCGCAGAAAGCGCGTGCCTGGGCGGCAAGCCGCAGCAGGCCGTGTCATAAACAGATAGCTAAGGGTTAATGTCTCTTTCACCTATAAAGGGTTAACAAATAGTGACCTGCAAACACTTGACCAGAGGACCAATCAGGAGACAAGATACTTTCAAATCTCATGGAGGGAAGCCTTTGTTTGTGGGGTTTGGGTTTGGCTTTGTTCTCTCTGGGTCCTGGATGGGGCTAGAGGTGAAACCAGGTTTCTGCCAATCTCCCTGCTACAGTCTTTTATCTATTCAGAATTGTAAGTAAGAAAAGGCTGTCTTAGTCTTTTAATTTGTTTTTTTTCCATTTGCATATGCGTACTTGCTGGAAGTAGCTTAAATTGTGTTTCTGCTGGAGAAAGTTTCTTTCTATTGTTTATAAGTTGAAAGACCCTGTAACTGTTTACCATCTAAAGTGCAGAGATAAACCTTTTACTTTTTTCTTTCTTTTTTATTAAAAGTTTTGCTTTTTGAGACCTGTTTGACTTTTTTTCTCCTACTTAAGGTTCAAGGGGATTGGTGGGAAGAAGGGAAGGATTAATTTTCTCTTTGTGTTAGATTCACGCAGCTTGAATCTGTATGGCCTCTGGGTGAGAAGGAAGGTAACATTCCTCTCGGTGTGGTGATTCAAGAAGTTGAATCAGGCGATCTCCTAGTGTTCCCAGGGTGGGAAGGAGCTGGGAGGGGGAAGGGAATGGTTTATTCCCCTTTGTTGTGAGACTCAAGGAATTTGGGTCTTGGGACCCCCAGGGAAGGTTTTTGGGGGAGACCAAAGTTTATCAGGCGCTCTACTCTAAGTCCTGATTGGTGGCAGCCTATCAGATCTAAGCTGGTAATTAAGCTTAGGGGAATTCATGCTAGTACCCATATTTTGGACGCTAAGGTCCAGAATTGGGAATTATACTTGACATGGTGGCAGCATGTGGGAAAGATAAGAATCCAAAAGCCAGTAAGATTATTAATTTGCTTCTCTGCTAGCTGGTTATAAGCAGAGGGAAAGGGTTTATTTTTTTAAATGGCAACCAGAGAATTTTTTTTTCCTTGCTTCATTCTGGCTGTGCATAGATATGGCCTCAGGCAAGGGCCATTAAGTTTAACAGGGGTCTTTTGTTAGACAATAGAACTCCAGCTGTGAGTCAACAACACCAGCAGAACACACATGCAAATGAAGGTTTTCCTTTTGTTCTAGTTTTATTCGGGAAGGCTTGTTAGAAAGATTCTGTTGCTTAGCAACAGAGCAGGCAGCAGAGGAACAGTAATTCAGACAGTAAACCAGCAGAGGGCAACCCAACCCAAGAAAGCAGGAACCATGACTACCAAGGATGCCCTGAAACAGGAGCGAGTGAGACTGGAGGCAGAGGGACAAATCAAAGACGCAGAGCACAAGTGAGATATGGGGAAAAAAAATACAAGAACTAGAAATAAAACAAAAAGAGATGGAGCTAAGAGAAAGAGAGGCGGCCCACAAAAGAGAACAAAGCCAAACCCAAAACCCACAAACAAAGGCTTTCCTCCGTGAGATTTGAAAGTATCTTGTCTCCTGATTGGTCCTCTGGTCAAGTGTTTGCAGGTCACTGTTTGTTAACCCTTTATAGGTGAAAGAGACATTAACCCTTAGAAAGGCAGCAAAGAATCCTGTGGCACCTTATAGACTAACAGACGTTTTGGAGCATGCTCCAAAACGTCTGTTAGTCTATAAGGTGCCACAGGATTCTTTGCTGCTTTTACAGATCCAGACTAACACGGCTACCCTCTGATAATTAACCCTTAGCTATCTGTTTATGACAGGCCGCCTGCTGGTCGCCATGAGGGTGGCAGTCAGGCAGCCTTTGGCGGCTTGCCTGCGGGAGGTCCGCTGGTCCCGCGGCTTCGGTGGCAATTCGGTGGCCAGTACGCCAAAGGCACGGGACCAGCTGACCTCCCGCAGACATGCCACCGAATCCGCGTTACCAGTAGACCTCCTGCAGACGTGCCACCGAAAGCCGCCTGACTGCTGTGCTTGGGGCAGCAAAATACATAGAGCCCCTGCTGACCATAGCCTCTCCACTACCTTGTAGTGCTGCTTGTTGGAATGTAGGAGGAAGGGGGTGCACACTGCTTAGCAGGCACGATAGTTGAAATGTTTAGTTGTTAACTGATCCAAAACAACTTCACATGTTAAATGAACCATAAAATAAGCCACCACAGGTCAGAGAGCTGTAGCAGAGCTGTACTGCAGTAGATACCAATAGTGATGCACTAATCGTGGATCTTCTTGCTCCAACCAAAAACCTCTGTGTACTTGGGAACAAGGAGATCCTATGGGGTGCAACTCTGCAGTTCACAGGAGGTGAATGCCCTCTGTGCTGAGTTCCTAAATCTTGTGCCCACTTTTGCACAGCTCAGTGATGCCAGTTCCACTACTTCACAAGCCTCTTCCTTCATGGAAGGGAGTTGGGTGTGGGAGCAGGATTTTAATTGAAAATAACAGCAAAATTTGACTCAGTCTTTGATTTAATATGTATAAATGTACAGATTTTAAGGCACTAGGTTGCTTACATATTGTCACCGGCAATAGAAACTGAATGAGGGAAGAAAAGGAAAAATTAAGAGCTGCAGAGTTCGCTCAAATATGTTTTAAAGTTCACACCAAGTTACAAAGTTTCCAGGTGGATGTTTCTCCAAATTTCAGGCAATTGAGACTTAAATTATCGCACATTTGTACTGTATATTCTCATGCTTAAATAACTTTTTTTAACAAATGGAAACAAGAATTTTCATACTTTAGCTACATATTCTTTCATAAACAGGGAACCTGTTTGTGTTTTCTATATGTGATATAATAGTGATTAGGCCAGAGTAAAATAAATACATGGTTTAGTACCAGTAGAACAACATCCTGAATTCTCTCATCAAGTTTGAACTATAATGACGATAACCATAGCAATTTTTTTTCTTTTTTAACAACTTGACTCAAGTAATTTGTGTGGTTGCCATCCTGAGATAGTTTATTCACTTCCATGTTTGGAATATCTGAAGTGTCACAGGACTGTCCTAGAAATCACTGGCTGTTGAAGATCAAGTATATTGAATGCATGAGTTGTATATTTTTGGATTCACGTGCTTTAGGTCCATTACACGAAAGGAAAATGTCATAGGCAGAGCATCAATATACACGTTGATTTAATGAGAGACTTGTGGGTGACTGTCATGTTACATAATATCAGACCTGAGTCTTGGTTTGGGGAATGAGATGAAATGTGCTTATCAAAGCATGTCATGTTATTTCAAATTAGCTTGCTCATATATATTTATATAATAATTTTAGGTTACTTTCAACTGAAAGCTTTTCTCAGCAGACTGAGCATTAGAACAAAGCACCATGAAGTAAACTGTTACTACTGTATTTCTATGCCCAGCCATACCAATACTGAAGTCTTGTCATGCAAATAGAGAGAATCTTACTATGGAATGCTGAAATTAATAAAACTCAATTAAAGAAAATATATATTAGCCACTGATCTTCTATGAATCCTCCAACTGCATGAATTTGGAGGCTGCACATGGTTTAAAAAAAATTCATCCCTAGCTTAAGAGTAAAATGGAAAATTCCAGAATAAGTGCCTTATTCTTTCTGATCTGTGTTTAATCTTCCATTTTTCAGGTTGCTGGAGGCATTAAGTGCGCATCTGAAGCCAGGATATAGACCTATTACAACATCAGTGCTTAGCAACCTTTTCTTAGCTTTGTAACTTTATGAATTAGTCTGTCAGTGACCAAACTGTTTGTTATCATAATCCGTCTGAATATTTAATTCTCTTCCTTTCTGAAAGCTGATTGGGAGGGGTGAGCCACAGAGTTATACTTTAGTAATGCTGTTAGCTAGGCCTGTTTCTGGAGGGGAGTTTTTTTGCTTAATGTTTGCATGAAGGGAAAGGTTCATGACAGATTTGACATTCATTTCTGTCATGTCATTAAAGGCTGTTTTCAGTTTGATATGTAGGGAATCAAGTCCACAACTCCCATTATATTAATTCATTTTAGCAAAAAGACATGACACAACGTACATTCAGGCAATTACTGTGACTCGTGGCTGGTGGTGTGTGATTACCCCAGCAATGCACAACTTAGAATGCTCTTTGGTGTCATGAAATGGTATATCTGAATAAGGAAAATTCAGACCTGTGCATTTACTGCATGTTACTGACAAAGATAATGACGTTACTGGCAGCCAATCAGAATGATAGCTTGCTTTGTAGCACTCAACTGGCCTTCTGGAAAACATTGATATGATAGCTGCACTCATGTCTGACACTCCTCTTGGCCAGTGGGACCCTGCTACCAGTGCCCCCAGTCAGGGCCGTCCTTAGCCATAGGCAGAACAGGCAGCCGCGTGGAGCACCATTCTGCCGGGAGCCCAGACAGACGGGAAGCAGTGGAGCATGTAAGAGCCCCAGTTGCTTAAATACATTCCCCCAAAGTCCACCTAGCTGGAGGAGCTCTGCTTTCTAGTTAAACTGTCAGGAAAGCAAGGAGTACAGACTTAGCAAAGGAATTTCTTAATCATAGACAGTTGAAAGTGCTAGAGAGCTACCGATCTTTGGAAAATAGACAGTCCTTGAATCCAATCTGCCTTGTGTGATCTCACCCCTTTTCTGAGTCCTGGAGTTGGTCTCTGTCCTCAGGCTAAGCAGCGCTTCCTCTCCTTAACCTTGTCTATTTGCTAGCCACCATAACATGCAATTTGGCCCCCACCTCAGACAAGTAGCCATCTTTTTAAAAGTCTCCCTCTCCCCTTCTGGTCCTTGTGGCTAAGACTGAGGAACTGCAATTCCTTCCTTGTTAATTGTTCTTGCAGATAGTCTAAACTACTAGGCCATCAGATTTGATGGCTCTTTGTTTAGGCCCATGGCAGGTATTCCACCGATAGCATAAGCAGAAAGAATAGATTGACCTTGTCAGGATTAGACTACCTTTCAACACCACCTGGGTGCCATAATCCAACAAGGAGGTCACAATGAAGGTTATAATCACAAAATGGAGTTCACAAACCAAAATGGAGTTCACAAATTTGACAGACATGCCCCCAGCCTGTCACAGAAAGTATCTGACTGGTTAGTTTTGGTTAATGAAGTGCTAAACTTCACTTGCCTGTCTACATCTGATGACCTCCCATTCACTCTTACTGTACCTAGATTATCTCACCAAGACATGCAGTGCTTATTTTTTGTTTTCTTGGCCTCCTCTGCCTCTTCACTGTGCTTATCAGTTTCACTGGGAATGCTGAGTAACATTGCACAGCCAAAGAATGTTGGGGCCTTTTCATGGATATTGGGGAACCCCAGATCAGCACTGTGACCCTGTGTGCCAGGTCACAAATGTCACTCACTCAAAACTGGCCCATCTGCACCCCGCCCCCATCATGATGGGGAGGCAGTTGGCTATATCTGAGTGAGTGGTGCTGTGCTGTGGCCATTTTTTCTAATGTTCAGCTCCCCGTTGGCCCCCCGCACCAAAATTATGGGTGGTGCATGGGTTATGTGCACGTTCACAGAGTGCATATGAGTGAATTCATGTCTGCTGACTGAAGGGTTTTTCCACTTTCTTTCTAATCCTATGGGATTTATATGAGAGGTAAGGTGGAGGATATAAGAATAGCCACACTGGGTTAGACCAATGGTCCACCTAGCCCAGTAACCTGTCCTCCAACAGTAGCCAGTGCCAGGTGCTTCAGAAGGAATGAACAGAACAGGAAATCATCAAATGATCCCTCCCTTGTCATCCACTCTCAGCTTCTGGCAGTCAGAGGCTAGGGACACCCAGAGCATGGGGTTGCATCCATGAGCATCTTGGCTAATACCCATTGATGCATTTCTCTCTTGGAGGCTAGTACTTTGGTGTCATGTTTTACAAAATATCTTGCTTCTTAATTCATGTAATAGCTGTATTTTATTTTTCATAGTATTTGTATCTCTGGATTTAAGATTTCCCTGTGGATTGTCTCTTAATCCCAATAAAATCAGTGATTTTAAATATTATTTTTTTCTCCCAAATAAATCCTCCAGCAGCTCCCTCAATGAAATCTCAGTGTCTTTTAATAATGAGAGCTACTGTCAGGCTTCCGGTCTCATGGCACTTTGTTAGAATATGCATATAGTGGCAATATAGAGAATGATGTGCTGGTGGACTTTCATCAATTCTTAGACCACTTCATAACTGATATCAGTTTGGTTTTGGACCTCTGAGTCAGTCCTGATATTTGTAGTTCAGATTTTTGGAGGAGGAGTCAATTTTCATGTATATTCAGACTCATAAAGCACAGACCTGAAAGTACATTGTCATGATTGAGCTGAGTGTGCGAATTATCTGTCTGTGACCTGTTATACCACATATAACACATGGTCTGTCTGTAATTAGTAGGACTAAATGATTTTTCTTTACAAATTCTTAAACAGACTCTCTGTGGAGAGTTTCTTTCCTCTGAAGTTTTGTTTTTATCTGATCTCTGTATAGCCATTTTGGGTACATGGGTCAAATCTTACTTTACCGAAAGTCAGTTTGCATTGGTGAGATTTGTATCTTGTTTGTAATAATGAGAATGGAAGTTAAATCTTAGAAAGCAGTAAGAGAATTCTGCATTGTCTTGCATGCCTCTTGGCTGCAGGTAAAGAATTCAATAGTTTGTAGGAGTGCTAATTAATACTAATAATAACTTCACTGACCTGCCTTGGCACTGAAATGCCTAAAAGAAATTGCTCTGGTCCTTGGAGGACTGAGATTTTATTTCTGTGAATATGTTTGTGAACGCTCATGCTCTCATGGTTCTGTATTTAGTATAAATTCAGAGTAATGATCTAAAAGTGTGTGTGTGTGTGTGTGTGTGAGAGAGAGAGATGCGGCAGAGAAGGGCAAACAGATCTGTCAAATCTATCCCACTGTAGGGCATTACTTACAGAGGCTGATATTCTGAGTTAAATCACCTTGTTAAAACTGGCAATATTGGAAAGAAAACTGGAACAGGAGTTGGATCATTCATTCATAGTTAAACTTTTTCTCTCCAAACTTAGAATTCATTTGCGTAATTATGCAAAAAGGGGTCTAAGGGAAATCTAGGCTTTAATTTGGGCAAATTTCCAGAGAGCTCAGAGGTAGAGGTTTTTATTTTCTGGCAGACTACATTGTTGACTATGGAGAAAATAATCATATTAGCTCTAGTTTTTCAAGGAGAAGTGTGCCCTAGACCATCTTAATGTAAATATTATGAGCATCAGACAGAAAAGTCCGCCCCCCCCCCGCTTAAACCTTTCACAAGCAATCAGCAGAGTGACAGAACTGTCTCCTTCTGCTTTTTTTTTTCTTGCTGATAAAATGATTAGAAATCAATCCACGAAATTAGAGGAGAAAGATGCCCTTTACATTCTAATGGAGCCAGGAACTGCAAATAAAATCACTACAGTTACTACTAAGAAAACAAAGGCCAAATTCTGCTCTTGTGCAGCAGTCAGTTGAAAAGTAGTCATAGAAGCTGATGGAGATATTCCCAATTTTTATTATTGGGTAGCTAAGATCAGAATCTGGCCACTGCAGTCTTTAGGTTTTTATCTGATAGGGAATAAGGAGTAATAGCAGAATTTACTGGGGCTGAAAGTTGGGGCTGATTTCTACTTCTGTCAGATTTGAGGATATCTACAGAATGGAATCTTGTATACAAATGTGATTAGAGAAGTGCTAAAACAGGAACCTACACTTACTCTTGAAAGTCATGCTTAACTATGGACTTAAAGTGCTGAGCACTCACCTGCTCCCACTGAAATGTGGCTAGAAAAAATAAAACAAAAATCAAGCAGACTAGACCTCATATTTCTCCAGAGCTAAATGGATCTAGAATGTCAACTCTTCTGTTCTAAATATAGAACCTGTGACTTTTCTATTGGGTTCTAAATTTGGCATCTCTCCACTTGCCCTTGAGCAGTATTAGTGGGGTGGGTTGTGAGCAGCAGGACAAAAATGTTTACACTTGATTGCTTACAGTTAAGTGCTTTAACTGAAGCTTTTTTTAGGGACCTACTTATGGATTGAGGTGCCAGACTGTAGGCACGCAGGCTTGAAAATTTTGGTTTACATGGCACCCTTCAGAGAAGCATCGGACTGGAAGGGATCTCGAGAGGTCATCTATTCTAGTCCCCTGCAGTCATGGCAGTACTAAGTATTAACTGTTAGATGCTCTACTGCAGTGCACAAACTACTGTGGATATTGGAATCTCTTATTGGGCCAGAGCCAGCTCCGGTTAATTCAATGGATAACCTACCATTGACTTAAATGGAAGCTGGCATGGATCCTTATTAAGAGAGTTTGTTGCAGAAATAAGTACTTCACACCAACATAAAAGGATATTCCGACACAACCTTCTTTCTGGGAAGTTTTGGAGTCCTTTGGCTACTTCCTGAGTACAAACATTCATTTTTATTGTATTTCAAAAAATGAATGTAGGTAGTAAGGGAATGAATTGAGTTACTCAGGCCTTGCCTACACTAAAGGAAAAAGTTGATCTAAGCTTCGCAATTTGAGTTACATAAATAGCGTAACTCAAATCAATGTAGCTTAGATTTACTTACCGCGGGGTCCACACTATGCGATGTCGATGGGAGACGCTCTCCAATCGACTCCCTTTACTCTTCTTGATCAGGTGGTGAAACAGAAGTCAATGGGAGAGCGATTGGTGGTTGATTTAGCAGGTCTTCACTAGATCCACTAAATCGATTGTTGCAGCATTGATCTTCCGGTAAGTGTAGGCAAGCCTTAATAGTGGGTTATGGAGCACACAACATAGAAAACCTAGCTCTTACTAAAAACTTGAGACTCATTTGTTTAGGTTGCCCTGGACTCAGTCCACGATGGTTAAGAAGAGATCAGAAACAATGACCTGAGTTGGAGAGCACTGACTGCTAATCTGATGCATATGTTCTGTGGTGTGTCCTTTTGTGCATATTTAGGTATTTTAGTCTCTGAGCTGATAAGGTGTCAGTTTCTGATGTTAGTGTTTTATTCCGTTTTTTCTTTTTTAGACTAGAATTAGTCAGCGTAACAGAAAAACAGATGAGAATTTTTAGTTTAGCCAGTTTAACCTCTAAAATGTTTGTCCTTCATAAATGGAAAGCATCTCAGAACCTAAACATTTCAGGTTGGCTTATGAGAACTCACCTGCTCACAGATATTCAGAGAACATTTCATTTAAATAAGAAGCTGAAGGTGTTTTGAGAATATACAGACACTTCTTATATGGCAGTCTAGAGCTAGCACATTCTTATTTTACTTAAAATATTTGATTTTACAAACAGACTGCTGGATATATAAATTGAGCTTCAAAGAGGTAATATAGTATAGAATCATAAAAATAACAAGCAAAAAAGATTCAAGACCAAGTCACATGGAGTCCTGAAACTGCTGTTAGCTGTTTCATAAGGAGGGAGAAGCATGTCACAAAACCTCCATTTCCTTTCTTCTGTCTTCTCTGGCCATACTTGTATTTAGTTCCCTCCATCCCATGCATAAAAGACTGCAAAGGGAGGGGTCTATGGAGAAACTAGATTAACTTTCTGCTACTGTACTTTTAAATGTTAGATGTCAAGAACTCAAGCCTACAAATTTGAGTGCCCTCCAGAACCATTGAAGTATGAAGTGTAGTAATCAGCCTCTTCCATTTCTGCTTAGTCCAGGCTGGGATTTGGGGAAATAGTGACAATAAGCAATATAGGCTCTACTTAGTTTGGAAGATAGAGACAACCACATTGCATCTGCGTCCAGCGGCTTCACTTAAGAATCTCCTTTGTAGTTGTTACAACCAAGTCACGCTTTTTTTTCATTCTGCGAAGGATACTACCATATCTATGGGTGTTGAGGTACTCCGTTCCTCACAACATTGACTCCATAGTGTGTGGGGGGTCATGTTTCTTTTTAGAAATGGTCCTGCTGCAATATATTTCAGGAGAGGATTAAGTCTCCCTTCTTGAAAGGGTATATCATACCTATATGCTTCTGTGCACTAGGAGGTATTCTGAAAGCCTCTCTGTGCTCCCCTTAGCTTAGGGAGACCAGATGTCCCAATTTTGTAGGGACAGTCCTGATATTCGGGGCTTTTCCTTATATAGGCACCTATTACCACCCTCTCTCACATCCTGATTTTTTTCACACTTGCTGTCCAATCACCCTAAGATAGCTCCACCCATCCACCAGTGCGGAGCTATGGCTAAGTGCTAGAATTTAGCTCACAGAGAGCAAAACTTCTTTCATTCAGTAAACTCTGTATGCTCCGTATCCTTGACTGAACTTGAAACATCCTTATCTGTGAGCATTGCACAGTGCACATGGTGTTTCATTTCTTTCTTGTTGACCTTGTCTTGCCCAAGTGAACAACAGGTACAGGTCAACTCTAGACTGTTTGGAACACTATTTTTGTAAAGATAACCCTAAAATCTAGGGCTCAAATTCTGCACAAGTAGTCCTATGAATTTCAGTTGGACTACTTTACTACTCAGTACCAGTAAAGATGGCAAAATTGCACCCTTAGTAACTAAAGGAAGCACAAAAATTCAATACCACACACACATGCACATCTTACATTCCATACTTTTTTAAAACCTCATCAGTCGCCTAGGATTTCCCATGCAGCACCTCTTGTTAATTCCTCAGCTGTCATGACTTTGATCTCATTTGCTAAGAAAATTCCAATATATTATTTTCCTTACAAAAAAACTGTTCTCCGTTAAAAGAACAAGCTTGCATAATGATGTAGATTTCAATTTCTATTCCCCAGTAAGCAGAAGTTAAGCATGATGGAGATGGAGCACAATAAATTACTGGGAGATGAGCCAGCTGGCTGTCAATGCAGTATTCCACTGCAGTTGCTTCCCAGTTGCTGGTATTGGTGCTTAAGACTTGCGAGACTGATAATCTAAGCTCTTTTCTCTACTTTAGGTCTAGATGGCCATTTTACAACCTTCCTACAACCTCATAGCTGCACCATCCCAGGAACAGACCAGAGAATGAATTGGTTGGGTTACAATTCCTCCCTTGTGCTTGGGTGGAAGGTACTTTATCCTTTTCACAGAACAGTTTACTGTTCCCACTGCACCTGTTCATCTACTTTGGGGGTTCAGGTGGATTGAGCCAAAGTCAAACCTCATCAGCGAAGCAGCACCATCTTCCTCTCTGCAGCTGGTGTTACAATCTAAGCCGGTTAAACAGAGAAGACCTTACTCCCCTGCATGGCTGAGTAAAGGCTGTGACAATTTAGTTCTCAGTGGTGAGCCTCTGTTCTTGGTCCAGATAAGCTACTGCTAGCCAGCTCTCTTAATGCATGCACTTGTGAAACTGGGATTCATAGCTATGGAACTCTGTTGGTTAGACATACACATTTGAATAGAAACTGGCTAATGTAGCCAAGATCAGTCTTTGTTATATTTCAGTTGCCTGAAAAAGGTTTGGTAACCACTTTCCCTAGTGAACTTCCAGGGGAGAGCACTTGGGTTGGAGTCTAGGACTAGATATTTTAAAATGGTGTTTAAATCGCTCCTAAGAACTTTGGTTGAATAAACATGGAAAGGCCCTTAGTTTTTTACATAATGCAATTTAGCAAAGATACATAGTTTACTAATCAAGTATCTGAGATAAGCTGGAGGTTAAGCTTCCCTCAAGATGTCTTACATACATCAGTTAGTTCATATTTGTATTTATTTCCCCATATCTGTAATAAACAATATATCACTACAGAGGTTGTAATCAGTGGTGAGAAATGCAGCACTTCTCAAGCATTCCCCAAATAACAGTAACAATCCTAGACATAGTCCATTCTCAAATGGTTTAAAGATATTTCATCAGTACAATGTAAGCTCTGGAGTGGAAATATTGCTAGTATAATACAAAATATTTTATGTATTTGATATGTAGTGAATATAGAAACTCCCTGAGGGTTTGAAAGCTATTAGCCTAGGTTAAAATTCAGTTACATAAAAATTAAAACTACCAGCTGCTTCTCATCCCCAAATCGCCAACTAGAGATGAGATCAAACCAAAACAACACCCACTTGACCCTCTAATACCACATCTTACCATGGTGTAAGTAAATGTAATACCATACCTTACCATGGTGTGTCCTGTAAAATATAAACATTAGTGTATCTATAAAGAAACATTTTTAAGTTTCCAGGCAAATAGGATTTGTTCCTGAACAGTGTCTGAAGTTTAAGTAATTGCTAACATTTATTAATGTGGACATCCTGGTAAATCAGAATTCATCTGAACTGTTTTTTATAGCCAGCATTTATTGTAAGTGATTGAAGAGGACAAGTTTACATTTGACTGGGCTTCTAATTGAGTGGCCTTATGAAATGAGGATTTATGAACACAGAGTTGAACATTAATTGATGTCCTCCAACATGCCTCATGACCCCTCATTACCCAATGGTAGAGCAGTGGCACTTGAAATAGGGAATAAAATCGCTCATGGCACGCTACAGAACATTTGACCCTGAAATAAGAGAACTATGGGTAAATGGTTTAATATACAGATGTATGAAAATGACCAATCTAATCTCAGCTCTGTGTTTATATGTTTGCTTAGCAAAGAATGTGTGGGATAACATGCCATGGAAGCAGAGCCTTGTGGGAGTCTGTCTACTCCAAAGCTACAATGACTGGAAATAGGGGTCTGTTTGCTGCCTTGGGGCCTTATTCTGACACCATTACTCCCATTGTATAATACCTTACTCTGTGAGTGGTCCCAGTAACTTCAGCTACAGAGTAAGGTTGTATGCCATGGGAGTAAGAGTGAGAGAATCAAATTCTTGAATAGTAGTAAGTCATAGGACTGCTATAGTGCAAATCCAAATTGTGTGGTGCAAGGTGGCTTAATTTGTTACAGAGAGCTGTATGTATGAATAGCTTCTCCATTCATAATCAGTTTCAGTTGGGTTCCTCTTTGTCACCTCCTTTTTGGTATTTACCACATATTGCACCTGGTGTAGTTGTATCTGAATCTGGAGGCCAATTAGAAGAGTAAAATCTATTTTGTATTACTGGTAAAAGACTAATTCAAATGAACGTAATTGAAACTGCACAAGCAACTTGAACAGTGTGTGTGCGCATGGGCACGTGCTGTCAGGTTGCCCTACATCCAACTGCCAAGACCATGAAGCATGCTTTAACAGAATAAACTTTCATTGGCTGATCATAATGTGAGGTCACGAGACTGTTGCTAGCTGCTTATGAAGGAAATTAGTCTTCTACAAGTTAACACTTTCAGGGAAGTTACAGCACACGAATGAGTAAGTACTGGAGCAACTTTTATGAAATCAGAGTATTTAACAAGTAAGAGTTCCTAACTGTGTAAACTGCCTCTGTTTTTCACAAATGCATTGTTGAGTAAACCATTTTAGAGGGAAATTCTTCAGTAAATTGTTTTGAAAGGGGAATAGTTTAAGGTTTGTTTTCTACATCTATCTGAAGAGGATCATAATTCATTTTGGCCCATTGCCAAAGTAATGAATTTTATCACCCAGTCTTGGCATGTGCAGATAGATGGCCCTTTTTGTCTCTTTTGCCAGTTATTGCTTATTCTGCTAGGAAATCTTATGCATGCTGCTTGGAAGTGGCTGCTGGCCCATCCAAATACTGCCACGCTCTCTGACTACATATGAAGCCTGACTTAGTTTTGGCAAACTATTCTTAGCTGTACCTAATATGTAGGAAAAGAAGTCACTATGCTAAGGCTACTCTGCTGAGCAATGTAAAGTTGAAAACAGCATTATTAATGTAGTTAATGAAATCCCACTATTAACCCTGAAACTTCAAGTAGATTGAGCGTAGCTCTCATATGACAAGATATGCCACACAAGTCAGTGGTAAACAACAACAAGCATTTCAGAAAATAATTTAATAAATGTATCTATTGACATTTCCCATTAAAATGATATCACTTCTTCTACTCTGAAAGGAATGAAGCAAACCACAAACAATTAACAACATTTCTTCAGTGCTGTGTAGATGCACTACTGCATTATCAAGAAAATGTACTTTGTTCCAGTTTTTTTAGTATGAGATGTGATTTCTACTGTGTGAATAGTAGCAGGAAAAGGAAAGCAATGCACAAGTCAAGTGAATGCCTATTATGTTTTCTTCTTCCGGTGAATGTAAGCCCCTCATTAAGATGTTCAGTCATTTGCATTAGAAGAAAACATTGAAGCTTGTTTGATGCATGGCTAGTTCTTTGTTCTAGACCCTAGTATTGGGTATTTCCATGAACAAAAGAAAAGGGTCTTTAATTAATTGGACTGAAGTTATATTTTGGATTTTGATGGGAATGATTGTCTGGAGTTTCACTTTTGAGGTTAGCCAGATCTTGAAAATCTTCAATGAAGCCCTCAAAGGAGGAGTAACCTTTAGGTGATAGAACTCTTAATTCCAAAGGACTTTGCTGCTGTATGTCTATATAGTTTCTCTAATGAAATGCAGCCACCGATGGTATATGTGTGGGGGTGAGGAATTTTGGCAAAGGACACAAGGAATGTAATGGGATCTGGATCTTCAACATCCAAGCAGAGACCAGTCAGACCAATCTTCGGACCAAAATTTTCAAATGTGGATATTTAGTTTAACTCCTAAATCCATATGTACATGTCCTAAATTAAAGAGTTTGACTGTTTTCAGTCAACAATGACCCACAAATCCCACTGATGTAAAACACATCTGCTAGTGTCTTCCCATTCTAAGTACCCTCACACAATAAACTAGCTGGTGCTTAATTTCCCTGCTTTGAAAGGGTGAGGGGCCAAGTCTAACCTAACTACAAATTCAAATCCAGTTGAAAGGAGTGTCATTCTATGTACTTCAGACCTGAAACTTAGACTACTCTACACATTTTGATTTTTTTAATCCTTAAGAATAATGGTTATTACTTGAATAATTGAGAATAACTCCATTGAGGTCAAGAGTTATAGTGGTATAAAACTGATGTGAAACAAGAATCTGACACTAGAATGCAAGGCTGCTGCAACCAGATTTTAACCTTTGTAACTAAGCTCTGCAGACCATTCTAGCCCTGTTCTGTGCAAATGAGAACAGAGCAGATTTTCTTAAAAAATATTTCTTAGCTTTACCTATTCTTGTTTCTTAAATCAACAGTATCTTGTCTAAAAAAGGCACTAATGTGGATGTGCCTGCTAATGCTAATGGGATGCATGCTTAACGTGCTTCTTGGAAGCCTAGGTAGGTTCTAAGCTAGGGAAGCAAACAGCAAACAAGTGGAGTCCATTGACATAATTGTGCCTAGATTACAAAAAGGAATGTTATAAAAGGTGCCAGAGATGGTAAGGGAGGGAGAGTAGGCACTGGCATCAAGTGAGCCTTCTGACCTTAGAGGAACTGGGGTACAGTGACCTGCTGTCATGTTTTTGATGAATGACCTGAACTTTTAACACACAAGGTTTGGAATGGAGATGGGTAAAGCTTACATTACAAACCTCAAACTACAAACAAATCTCCATCTGAGTTGTACTAAAAATTTGAAACTCAGTGTAGGCCTATCAATGTTTTGCTAAGAGTTGTCAGCCTTTCAAGTACCTGTGGGCCCAGCTGTGTGGGAACCTGGAACAGATTCTAGTTTTGAGTGAAACTGGTTCTGACTGAGGTTTTTCTTCAAGTTTTTGTTGTCACACCTGAAATACAAAGTGAAACTTGGGGTGCAGAACTCCCCTGCCCCCAAATTGAAATCACTGTGCAAGTGATATGTATAGTATCCTCTGACGGGAAATAGTTAATAGAATTGTTATCATGAAACCTTACGCAGCTACCAACAAAGGACATACTTCTACTGCAGATGTACAACTCTACATCTCACCTCAGTCCAAGGATGAAACTATATTATCCCCTCCAGATTTAAAGTATTGGAAATAACCTTAGATAAGAAGGAAAACTGCTACTTAGTATGTATGGTTTACAAGGCTGAATATGAAATTAACTTTGTCACAGTAGAGAGGTTTAGTACTACAGTTTTGTGGTTGTCATATTTCAATAATCAAAGGGACACTGACATAAAGTGGCATAACCCCATGGAAAATGCAGGTGCAACAACATACAACTCCTCCGGCACAAGATTTCAAACATATACCCCTTTCACTCCAACGACACTCCACCAATAAATAAATTAATGAAGCAATTTGTAAAATATCTGGAGACCTTTTCCCCTGTTTTAGAAAATATTCTTTCACAGAGCAGATTGCACTATTGGTTCAAGAGAGTTTTCAAACAAATACATTTTTTAACTAAACTGTCAACAAACATGTTAGAGGTCAGATTACCTAACGGCTGCATTCTTTGAGAATGGTTTCCTCTCATTTAAAAACAGGTACATTTTCTTATAAATGTCATTTTAATTGCCATGCATTTGATTAAGAGAAAGTAATGTTGAAAAAAAGCATGCTGAATCCCAAGGATTCAGTACCTCAATCTTTATAGCACAAACTTTGAAACAAAAATCATGATTGCTAGTTACATTATCCAGTATATTACCTTTTTTCTTCCCTCCATGTGTATTTGCTTGAGTAAAGATGAAGAAAAGCAAGAAAAGTGAGAGAAATCGGAAACTTCTCATTTCTTCTCTTTCCGCACGAATGCTGAGGCTTTCACTACTAATTTTCTGCTGCCAAAGAGACATAGAAGATTATCAATACTTTGGAAGCAATGGTTACCCATTAATCGTTAACCTTTAACCTTTAAGTGTTCTGTTCACTGTTCCAATATTTTCTTTCTGTGCCTCACTCTAATGTGAACTGAATTTACTTTCATCCAAATACATTTTCATTTTATGTTGCTTTTGGCAGAAATTAAATTTAGAACTGGATCTCTACCTTATTCAGCAATGCTCAGTTTTGAACAGATCACAATGAGGGTGAATATTCTGTTCTGAAATGCAGCTGAAGGTCGTGGGTAGTTAGCTCAAAGTTGGTTGGCTCAGACTGAACATATTGCAAAATGACTAAAGGAAAAGAAGACTAATCTAAATAGTTCACAAATCTAGAGACATCCAAGTTGGGGTTTGTGTGTGTAGAGGGGAGCCGGTGGGGGGGGGGGGAAATCAAATGCGATAGGCTGAAATATCTCACTTAAACAAACAGTTTTGCTAACCTCAGCTATAATAGATGACTGCTTTTGTACAAGAAAAAATGTTTTTTAGTTTAACATAAGCAGGCAGATTTTTATCTTGTGTGAGAAATTCATTAACAAAGCACAATTAACTGACATCTCCCTCCACTAATAACAATAACTGCAGTAAGTGTAGAGGTGACTTCAAAGAAAAGTCATTGCATGGTACATTGTCTACTGGAAATCAGAGCAGGGGTTAATAACTGTGATGTGTACAAATGTCGCTATAAAGGTGTGTACTCTATTTGTGCTGTGACAGGGTGAACAGGCCTTGTCAAGTAGGCAGGGAGCACTGCTTGTTTCTGCCCTGGTCATGTGTGAGGTGTAGTGCTGAGGGCCCAGTCAGGCACTTGGAAGAAACATAGCAAACTTTTTTTTTTATTAAAGGCTGCTTTGAGGTGTTAGAGTTCCTCCTAGGGATGGATTCTGACACCCTCTCTCTAGTAGAGTAATGCGTTATATTAAATGCAGTCCCACAAAGTTGACTGGAACTACTTTTGGGATAAGGCACTACTTTGTTGTAACAAACTCACTCCCGAACTCAAAGATTACTACCTCAAGGAGGGGTAGCTGTGTTAGTCTGTATCAGCAAGAACAATGAGGAGTCCTTGTGGCACCTTGGAGACTAACAACTTTATTTGGGCATAAGCTTTCATGGTCTAGAACCCACTTCATCAGATGCATGGCCTGAATAAAGACTGGGAGTGGTTGAGTCATTACAACACCTAAACCTAATTTCCCCAATACTAATTTCTCCCTACTGTTATTCACACCTTCTTGTCAACTTTCTAAAATGGGCCACTCTCATTACAACTTCGAAAGTTATTTTTCCTCCCTTGGTATCCTGCTGTCAGTTGAATTGTCTCATTAGACTGACCTCACACTTGGTAGGCAAATCACATCTTTTCATGCATTTATACCTGCTCCTGTATTTTCCACTCCAGGCATCTGATGAAGTAGGTTCTAGCCCATGAAAGCTTATGTCTAAATAAATTTGTTAGCCTCTTAGGTGCCACAAGGACTTGTCATTGTTTTTATCTCAAGGAAGAAACCTGGCTGAATATGGGAGTGTTTTAACCAGCTGATCCAGTGCACCACTTTACATATAGCTTGACTTCATGGTTCCTATTGTCCTGGTTTAACTGTAATTTAGAGCATTTCTATTATAAACTTGAAAAGGTTACTGAAGATCACTTTGCTTTTCTGAAATATTAGTATTATATTCTACAAAATTTGTTGAAAAAAAAGTGTTTAAGCTAGGTTCCTACGGTATTAGGGAAGTGGGGGGCTTAGCTGGCTCCATGGCACTGCCTTCCCATAGACTTCTTGGAAATTGAGCAGCCAAGGACAAAGGGTTGCCTAGCCCCAAGGAGATTCCCTGGAGACATGAATACAGCTCCCAACTGTCCTGGATTTCCTGGAGACCTTCCTGGGTGTCCCAAGAGCAGCCACAGCTAGTCCCCCTCCAATAGAGTTGAGGTGAGGAAGAGGCACAGGACCTCAGTGGATCTTAGGGGAACCACCAGATTTGGAGGCAGGCACTCTGCTTGGGCCAAGGCAATTAAACAGTGTTGGGTTGATCTCTGAGTGGAGCCTGATGTGGCTTTCCTAAAAAATTCCCTCCCTTATGGAGTGGGAGATGATCTGGATGTTGCAGGTTAGCCTGCCTAATGCCATTGGATTAATCTTTACCCCGCTGTGCAGATACGTATGTTTCATTCCTCATCTTGGTATCTCACCACCTGTGCTGGCAGGTGTTGGGAATGGAGTTTTGTGAACCAAATTCTCCCTTTACAGAGCTTCAAATGAACTTTTTTCACTTGGCACTTCATGGGAGTTCGTAGTCCCTTGAGGCTTATTTTTGAGTTTCCCATTCAAACAAAACAAAAAGTCCTCCCAGCAAAGCACAGATATGACTGTATACATTCAGTTTTTTCCACCCAAAATCACAGTTCAGTCAGCTGTGTTCAAATCTCTCTCCAAGTTTACTAACAGGTGTGGGAGCTGTGGTAACCATTATGTGAAAGTCATTCTGAGTTCCACGGGCACACTGAAATCCCAAACTGGCTACTTTTAATCAGTTCTTTCTTTTTGTTATGAAAGCTTCACACAGCGCTAGTTAGGAGGACTACTTATGTGGTCAGGACGTTGACTAACTGATGTCACCTAGAGATTACAGCTGCACAAAAATATGGATCTTCAAAAAACCAAGAGAACTTCAGAAGTTCCTCCCACCTGAGGGGAAAAAAATGTAATGCGCATTTGCTCCTGAATCGCAACTGGAAAAATGTTTCTACAGTTCTGTAAACTTTTCAGCCTTCAAATCCTGCATTTCACCCACATCTCATGTGTTCCTTTACAAATCAGAACTGAGACATCCTCTTAAAATTAGGAAAAGTGGAGCTAATAGCAAAGGCATATGATTCAAGTGGAAATTCCCCATTACCCCAAGACCTGGAGGACCCCATTAATGAGAATGTAAGGGTCACAGGAACGATATTGTCAGAATGGTTAAGTAGACCTGGTGTGCTCTAAAGAGTATTTCGTAAACTCTCTTCTATACTTTTTTTTGCAAGGATTTGCTGTTTAGAAATAGCAAATAGAGAGAAAATGCTTTAATAAGAACTCCAGAACTATCTGCATGAGATAGAATAGCTGAAACCAGAAGCTGAAAGATTAGAAAAATAGATAGGATGACCCATAATGGTGTTTTTTTCTGCTCTATTGTCTCAACCTCTTAATTTGCATGATTGCTCCTATCATTCTCACTCATCTAACCTGTCTCTGAGCACATGGTGATCATCTTGGGATTGCAACACTTAGTAGTTTTGTTATGCTGGCAAACCAGCTAACTCCTGTGTATGACCCATAATTTAACAGGCATTGCAATTGTAATCAGTACAATTCACATGTGTGTGAATATCAAAGAGATGTAAGCAGATCAGCAATCACTAACCCATTCATTAGTAGTAGGAATCAAGGGAGATGATAAATGTTTGCCTATGTATCTATATCGTGTTAGTTTACCAATGTAAATAAACTAGTGCATAGATGCTAAATCCCTTTCATGTCTTAATTGTCTTTATATTATGTATGTGACAATGTTCAGTTAACCTGAAGATCAAAGATGTGAGTCACTGCAGGAAACTGGTAATATTATCTACATTGTCTTCAGTTTATCTAGCTCTGTTCCTAATGAATAACCAGCAATTCCCTTATGTAAATCAGTGTAATTAGATTACTTGTGTATGTTAACTTCCATGAATGGGTCAGTATGCGCTCAACAAAGAAGGAGCTGCAGTCACATGCCCTGCTCAAAACACTTAACAACCTCTTTCAGCTATAAAAGAGAAACCTTGGGCCTGATTCTGCATCTCTAGTCTGCTGAACTTTTAACAGGGAAAGGGGAACTTTTGAACAGGGACTGAGATCTTCCAAGTAGTTACTTCGAATACCCTGGAAAATGAGTGGGAAGACTTGAACTGACTCTACATGTAAACTACCTTTTGGATTCTGGCCTTTTGGAAACTAGCAAACTAGCAAATTTGTGCAAACTAGCAAATTTAACATCAGTGCTACAGTTCGGATCTGAGGATTTGCCAATCACTAGTCTATGATTCTTTAACAATTTAATTCTTTTTTTCTTTTATTATTAATAAATCTTTAGTTTACTAAGAATTGGCTAACAGCATGTTATTTGGCTAAGATACTAAATATATATATTGACCTGGGGATAAGTATCTCATCCTTTGGGATTGGTAGAATCTCATGTACACTGAATTGGGTTTTCAGTAACCTCTCACTATATTAGACTAATTTGTCTGGATCTGGAACCAGGATCTAGAATGCCTAAAGGGGTCTTCAGTCTGGCTTTTTGTTAACCAGTGTGGTGCTACAGAAGCTCATTTTGTTGCTGGTTTGGTGACTCTGATGATAAAATAAAGCACTAGTTCTTGAGGTGTCTCAGCCCCGAGTGTGGCATTCTCTGGGGTGATCCATTCTAGGCAATGGTCACAGTTTATTTCATTGTTCAATTGGTTTTACCAATAAAGCTATTTTCTAATGTCTACTCTGAACTTTTCCTCCTTCAGCAAACTGTTACTTGTTACAGAACCGTCTTTCATTTGGTAGCTCAGAAGCCCAGATGGGTCTGAATCCTACATTAGTACTATAAACTGATTTGTTAGGCTTTATAAACAAAAACCTGGAGCAAATTCCACTATCTTTATTTGTATTACCTTAGTGCCTAGGAGCCCTTGTCATGGACAACCTCCCTCCCAACCCTTCGCGCCCCCTGCCCCCATTGTGCTAGGCACTGTGCAAACACCGACCAAAAAGACAGGCCCTGCCTCAAAGGGCTTGTGGCTGTTTATGGGGAGCTCCTCAGAAGCCTGAGGGGAGCTCGAGAGAAAGTGTGAAGGTGTTTTCAGCTCTGTCACACCCAAAACACTCGCGCAAAGTCAGTGGCTGCATGTGTTCATGATACTGCAGATATGTCACAGGTAAAAGGATCAAGGGAAAACAATGGGTCGAGAGGAAATGAACCCAAGTAAGACGTTTACACCAGTGTGACATTACCCAGGGTACAGTCTGGACTGTCGGAAAACTGTCTTTTCAGTTCTCCAGTGGTGAACATAATAGTATAGACTGTCACAACAAGCTGATAGGAAAAAATACTACCAGAACATTAGAAAACAAGCACAATAAAACAGGCAATAGACAAAAACAAGCAGATGTATTGTTAGAGGTATGGAAAGACCTCTGCTTTGTCTGGAAGTGGCTCTGGTTCCTCAGTATGAGGAACCTAATCATGAGTCATCTCCTACGTAAGGAAGACCTGAGTTCTCTTCTGGTGTTTTGTTTTGTGACCTTGTTCAAGTAACTTAAATTCTCTAGGCCTCCATTCCTCATTTGAAAAATTAGGAGGATGACACAACTTACCTCAAAGGATGCTGAGCCTTAATTCACATGAGGTTTAAAAGTAGTTTGGATGTTATTAGACTGAAGGGGTTATGGAATTAAAACAATTTAATATCTTTAACAAATTGTGCTTGTGTGTGTTCCTTCATGGCAATATCTGTCTTGGTCTAAAAGTTCTAACTGGGGTATCATTTCTAACTAGTATTCACAATTAACACTTTCTCATGGGCGTGGTATCACCCTCTTCCCCTTCCCTCCATCAAATTCCACATTGAAGTCAATGGTCATGTTATTGCAACACTCCTATTCCAGGTAATACTTCTGCTATATAAAGGTAATTCATATTTTGCTAGCAGCATTAGTAATTTGCCTTCAGCATTGACAGTAATACAAGCAATAATGGCTAGAGAACAAGCAGTGCTCTGGGAATACTTCTACAGTATTAGAATGAGAAATCCCACAGCATGCATTTAAGATAAGTTGATGTAGCATAAAATTGCATGCTATGGCACATTAGTCAACAGAAAGCAGATGCCATTGTTTTCTAAGGAAAGTCACTGCTCACAATGGCCTCTTGCAAGGCTATCCCATTCACACTACATATGATCAGAGTCTTTTTTCTTTTTCCTAGGTCTAGTCTCCATTTGATGTACATGAGTAATTCCAATTAACTTTAATACACACTCATCAAGAGAAGACGATCTCCTACAATATAATGTACTTTAGAGGTAGAGGTTTCCTGATTAGATGAACAGAAAAAGTGCTTCTTACCTAAATTGTAACTTAGCCAATCCTACCACATGTTTGACAGGTCACTCAATAAATGAGTTGCCAGCTTTGTGTGAGCTGTTCTGTCTCATTTGGGTAGCAAACTGGCTCTCATTACTAAATTGTAGTCAGTAACACACAGAGATCACACACAAGCTTTCAGCATAAAGGAAAGGCAGAGAAAGAAACGGTTATGCTTCAGCAATTACTGGCTTGTTAGCCCTTTGGCACTGACCATGCGAACAGATGATCATTTTCGTGAATGGTATTCCTTTGTTTCAATTCACAGGCTGTATCCCCTGTTTGGAGGAAGACTCATATTATCAAAGGAAGTTAGCTTCCAATAGGTTTGTTAGTAGATAGTGACTGCAGCAGATCTAAGGCATACCATAGATGTCTGTTTCCATATAGAGAATTATTGAAGCTGGAATTCTCCAAGTTCAGGATGCCTGCTGGATCTTTCTGTACCACCTGTGCCCATTGTGATCTGGCTGTGTGGTGACATTAAAAGGCATGCTTTTCACACACATCTCAACTATATGTATATGTGAGGTTATGTCAAAATTTACATCTTGGTAATGTACATTTCTTGTAAGGTGATAAGTTTCTATTTGGTTTAGATAAAATAACCATTAAAACATTGCATAGCTTATATTTATGATAACTGTTTTATGGAACCCTCATTAGGGTGTGTGTGGAATACAGCGTGTATCCCACTACTTAGAGGGGGGCTGCTGTGCTCTGTTGAGGACTTATGTTGGGAAGAGAGCATGGTGGTATGAAGGGGGAGGGGAGGAGGGGCTGTCAAAAGAAGGTGGCTTTAAAGTCTGTCTGGAACTCCATAATAGTCCCATGGGTGGAGACTGCTGGGGGATGTGTCCCTTGGGCAAGCTGGCTGCTCTTGGGGTCCACGCATTGACTGCAGACCCGCAAGTGAAACAAGAATTGTAGTAGCAGCAGTTCCTCTGGGTAGGATTTTCACGGTAGAGGGCCCTGCACCATTGGCTGAATACAGTCCGAAGTTACAAAGCTAAGGAAACACAGGACTTGGGACCTGGAGGTTTCTAAACACAACTATATTGACACCGGCAAAGCAGCAAATATCCAGACTAACACGGCTACCCCTCTGATACTTGACACTGGAAAGGCAACTGGGAAAGCACTTGAGAAGCTGGCTCCTGGGACACATGGACCGGGCTGTGTCCCGATTTGGCTTCAGGGAATTAATCATTACAGTGTACTCCTGATTATCTGAATAGCAGAGGAGAGGGACATGGATTTGATTCAGGTTATTGGGAGTTGGGATAGCTGAGAGGGCAGGAGTCATTCAGCACCGGGGGCTCGAGGCTGCTTCTCTTCACAGTCCTGGCTGGGGAGGGGTCTTAGCTCTACCCCACTCACTCACTCTCATGACAGTGGGGCTGCAGAGGGTTTCCTGTGCTGTTGCTGGGCCAGTGATACCCAGTCACTGCAGGTGCAAGGTGCAGGGCAGAACAGAGACCCCTCCCCCCAGCTGGAACTCTACTCTGCCCTGCCAGGATTATGGTTGCCAGGCAGTAGTGCTGGAAGGCCCTGAGAAGTTTGAGGGGGGCGGGGGGGCAATGCACCTGGACTGTAGCCTCCCTTGCTCTGGTCCTCCCCTCATGGCCCCACCTGCACTCCACTCCCCCTGTGGCTCTGCCTCTGCTCCACCCTGAGGTCCTGCCTACACTTGGCCTCTTGCCCCAAGGTCCTGACCTCAGTCTGTCTCTTCCCATCCCTGCTCCACCTTTCCTCAAGGCCTGACCCACTCCTTGCTCCTCTCTGCTTCTTCCCCACCCCACTCCACACCCCCAGACAGGAAAAAAGTGGGAGGAGATAGCGGTGTAAAAGCGATGGGGCTGTGGCCCCCTGCTCCTGCTGTTCCAGTGCCCTTGTTGCCAAGTGTCTGGTTTTTGACCAGAAAGTCCAGTTAGAAAGTGCTCCTGGTAGTGTCTGTTCAGCACTGCTAACCGGACACTAAAAGTCCAGTTACAGGAGTAACTGCAGTCAGCCTCCCCACCAGGAGGGTGCGAAGAGCAACTGCAGCTCAGAGAGAGAGAAACTGGCTGGGAAGGACCTGGCTCGGGAAGAGAGAGGTAGGTACCGGTTCCGTGCCACCCCAGGGGGATCCTGTCTGCCTGCCCCACCCTGCTGTGCTTGCCCATGGCCTGGCCTTGCTCCTTACCCCATGGGGGTCCACAGATATGTTTGGCACCAGTCCCACAAAAAAATAATTTGGCCCTGGCTCCTTGCACTGCCCCAGGAACCGTTCAGCCACATGGTAGCCACCACTTCAGTCAGGGGCTCATCCTCCTCACAATCCGGGGGCGGGGGGGTGAGGCGATCTACTTTGTTATCTGAAGTTGAACCTCTGCATTATGCGAATCCCTTCCTTGTCCCTCATGTATCTCATGCTGAGGGACAAGGCAGGGATTTGGATTATGGGACGTTTATATAATAAGGTTGTGGCTAAATAGGAGTACACTGTAGTCCTTTCTTGAGGTACAGGGTTGAGGTTGCTGGTACTAGGTGTCTATCAGACTGGGGAGTTTGGTATTTGCAGAAGTTTTGGTGCATTCCAAGGCAAAATATCGGAATTTGGAGCTCTGTAACTTAGTAGCTTTACTTCCATTTTTTTTAAAGCTCAATAATGATGTGCAACATTCCTTATGTTCTCCAAGAGGGTTTTCAATCACCTACAGACAAAGAGCATCATAGTACAAAGTTGTCTTTCAGCTTGAGAGGAAACCTTATGGGTCAGATCGTCAGGTGGCATAACTCCCTTCAGCTACCCAAGGCTTGAGGTGAAAAGCAGTGGGGCCCGTGCACTTTGTAGTAATGTTTTCCAGTATCTTAAGGGGCCAGTAAGTTTCATCTTCTGAGTAAAATAACTTAGTGTGCATGGACCTGATCCTGTGAAATGAGTGTCTTCTGCAAGATGCAGTCTGTTTTATTGCTTATGATGCATGTGACATCTCTTCTGGACTGGTCACTCAGAATCAAGTTGATGTCACCTATATTTGCCCTGAATCTGTACGTTGGGCTCAGAATTGCATTCCTGTAGCTTAAAAAATGCAGTTTACCACATTCTGTATAGCTGTGTTCATTGATAACTATAAAAAACCTCAACCAGCACCACTGAGAAACTTGTATTTGAAATGGTTTTTTTTTTAGAGAACTGAAAATCAAACAATAGCCAGACATAAATAAAACTGAATAGTAATAGGAGGTTCTTCTGTGTAATTTCAGTAAATAAAATATTTACGTTTTCAGTCTATTTCCTTCAGTGCCCTTTATTTAGGAACAATGTGTAATGTGTTTAGTTGCCTTGAAAGAATGGGGTTTGAATTCTAGGTGACTTGGCCTGAGGCCCGAGCCACAGAAGCATGGGGGCCAGAGGCAGGCAGCTGATAGGGGATCTTGGTAGAGCCAAAGATCATGGCAACACCCCTCACCAATGCAAAGGGGAGATGCGAGGATGAGTGAGCTCCACCGCAACTATCTTCTTATGAATTCTAGGTTTTGATTTTATGAACAGTTTGTGTATTTAAGAAACCCTGTTTTTCTATCAGTACCTGGTCAGTGATGATATAGGGGGTCAAGATAGGGGGAGGGGGAAGCCTTCCATAACTGTACATGGCAAAGCTTACATGTTAAGGAACTTATTGCTCCTACAAGCATGATAGATATTTCATGGACCCCCTAGTAAGAACCAGGCATGCCTGCCAGGTGTACTAGTAGCCTTCTGTTGTGTGTGACAAAGTGCATTAAGTCTATGCTTACTCATATGCTTGTATTTGGTCAGGCAAAAGGTCTTTTCCCTTCATTGTACTGCATGTCAGATAACTACTCAAACATACATAAAGCATTTCATTGAAAGACTGCAACCCAACCCAGCCTCATGCATGGCATTTTTGTGTTTTTTGTTGTTTTCTGCTCCTTTTGGGAACAGAGCTTCAAGGTTTTAAGGAAAGACAAGTGCAATTTCTGTTTTAAAGCAGCCTTGCTCGTTCACCTTCCTCACTTCAAATAAAAGTACATCTCAAAGAGATGATTGCATCGTAAAAACAACAATGCTTACTCACCTCCCTTTCCTTGGCTGCACTTGGGAGGAGGTAAATGTTTCTGATACTAGAGAGAGAGCAGGCTTGTTTCAGAAATTGATTTATAGTTCCTGTGAATAAAGAAGACAGTAGAACAAGACAACCAGGGATCATTTAGGCAACATATTTGAAGAGGGATACACTTGAAAGCACTTAAAATAAAAGGCTGAGAACTGTGGCAAAACAAAGGATATTGAAAGACATTAAACATTCAAGTGCTGATTGATGGTGACTCTTAGGAGTTAACATGCTTATGAGAGCAAAACCTGAATCCCTCTGTAGAGGCAATGTATCTGAAACTGTCTTTAATAAAATAACGAAAAGACCAAGCAGACAAAAATCAAAGAAGAAATGGGTAAAATACACATCAAATCTGAAAATATTTCTGAACAATGAAAATGGGAATCTATGAAAGGGTAAGGAACAGCCATGATAAACAAAACCCAAAGTGCAGAATAATATATTTTGAAGCATGAGGGTTTATAAGATGAACTCAAACTCTTCATGAACCCCGTTAGTTACAAACTTTCTCTATGGGCAGGTTGTCCTATCATTGTTTATTTCAGGGCTTCTTGCACCTTTCTCTGAAGCAGCTGATAGTAGCCACTGTTGGAGGTAAGATACTGGACTAGATACTCCACCAGTCTGATGGAGTATGGCAATTCCTGTGTTCATAGAAGATTATATGGTAGGAAGTGAGTTTATTTTAGAGATGGAAGATCTTGAAAGTTCAGAGGTTCAATTGGATTAAGCTCACAGAAGTTTGTTCAGAAAGTTTAGAGAAGCACTATCTGAATCTGCAATGTTGGATACAAATATTCAGGAGTTTCTGTTGGAGCTAGGCAGAGGCATGCATCAGATATTCTTTAAATAATTTTTTAAAAATATTTAATCCTTTTTGAACCTCAATTTCAGTTTGGGTTCAGGTCATGATTTTCTTAAAGATTCTGGTCAGTGCACCCAATCTTGATTTATGAGGAACAATGTGATGGCTTTTAATGGGATTTGTACCAGCAGATATTGCAGTCATCTGTCTGCATTTTTCTCCCTTAATATTTTTGGAGAAGTAACAAGAGTGTTTCAAAGTTCAATCTGTTTACTGCAGATGTTATTCTGGATGATGTTGTCTTTAAGGGATGTATTTCATAAGGATTGTTGCTAGTTGTCTGGGTTTTTCAATGCTGCTTTATTTGCAAATACTACAAATTAAGGGTCCAAAATGTGTTGTAACTTGAATTGAAGAGCTGTGTAAAGTTTGCTTTGCCTGTACAAAGGGAGCATGATTGGGTCTCATAAAGGCAGGAAATAAGAATTTCCATTTCTTATATTAAGATAACAGGCTCTGCAAATTTCTGTTGTCTGTCCTATGATGAATGGACAAAGCCATAAGAATTGCAAACTTTTAAATAAGGCTTGCAGCCATTTATATAGAAGTCTTCTACACTTAGCACAGTCACTAATGCTGCTGAGTCAAATCATAGCTGAGTGTGTGTTGTAGTTATTTTCAGGGCAGTGTTTAGGCGTGCTGATTGGAGGTGCGGAGGGAATCTGTGCCACACACATTCTGAGGATGTCATTCTCTGAGGTTTCACTGTTGCATCTTTTTTGTGAGCACCAAATTCATTTGAAATGGAGGGGGGGAAGATGGTGTTATGTTCTGGGGGACAATCCCAGATGAAGAGCTGTTACCTCTTACCCTATAATCCTTAAGTGCCCAAAGCTTTGCTACTGTAGTTCTCTGCCTGGGATGCCCACAGTCAGCAACCAGCATGCCCTCTGTCTATGTATGGGGCAGCCCTAGTCCAATGCCTTTGATCCATGAACCTGTCTGCAGACCCCAGGCTTCCACCAGCCTTGGTTAACATCTGATAGTGACTCTACACTTCCTTAGCCCTGAATTTTCCCCTAGAAACACTTGTTTTGGAACAACCAGGGGAAAGTTAATTTGCTGCTCCTTTAGGGTCAATATCCAACAGTTTGTTACTTCAGCTGGAGTTACCCCTATATAAAGTTCACTCAAACTGTGAGGAAGGAAACATGGAGTCTACTGGTGAAGGAAATTTCCTACTGAGTGTGATGTTGCCTAGCAGGCTGCCAGCTAAAACCTAGGCAGCAGACTAATTCCCTCGCATGCTAATAGAAACCAAAGAAATGGTAAAAGATCATAGTGTGTTCAAACCAATGCACTTGTTAGAATAGAACAAAAAGGGAGGTTCATATACATGGCATATTCCCGATAATTACATTTGCCCTAAATTCTTGAAATCTAGAGGAATGCTAATAGTGTTGTCTTCACTCATCTAAAACTTGTTGATTTACATTGACCTAGGGCTATCTAAGTACAAATGTATATTAGTAATTAGATGTGAGTTCACTTATTATGTAAAACTTCATGAAAACTAATGAAAGATTGTTTCTGGCTATCACACCGTGTTTACATTATGTTTGCTCCTTGGAAATGTAAATGAAAAAGCAAGGACCGTTAAACAACAAAGGATTTACAGTCCCAGTCTGCATTTGCTAATCTTCGTCATCAAAGGAAGCACATAAATGGGGCAAGACGCTGGTCAGCATGCCTTCTGTGAGTGGGACCTATAAATACTGATTCAAGGGAATGATCCTGTATCTCTGATCTATTTGGATGCTGTCGAGGGTGTTCCAGATGCAAGACTGAGGTCGCTAAAGCCATTTTGGGCAACCCCGGAGAGACTTATGGAGAACTAGCAGATTAGACTACAAACTTAGACTCACCTGTAATGTATTTTACCTGCTTTAACTTCTCAATAATTTTCATTTCTTTTTCTTAGCTAATAAATCTTCAGTTTACTAGAGAAATTGGCTACAGTGTTGTCTTTGAGATCAAGAGTATCCATTGACCTGGGATAAGTGATTTGTCCCTTGGGGTCGGGAGTAACCTAATGTGTGGTGAATTTTGATTTTAATAACCTTCCATAATAAACTCCAGTTTGTCTGAGGGGCTGGAGAGCTTAAGGGAACTGTCCATGGCAAGACTAACATAGTAGTCCAGGAGTATACATTTGTTACTGGTTTGATGAAATCTAATTATAGGATATACCACCAGTTTGGGGTGTCTGCCCTGTTTTCTGACAGCCTGACCTGAGACTGGCACGCTCAGCTATAAACCATACCAGACACAGGGACACTTGCATTGTCTGCTACAATGCAAATTATGTAGGTCCTGCCCCTTCTGCTATAATTACATGAACATTAAATCTGTGGGTGTCAATCTCCTCCCCCCCATGAGAGTGTGGGGTTTGCCTCCATCCCTTGTTAGCTTGATGAGTCTGTTTAGGCAATATGTAAATACATTCTCATTGGGGTTTTTAAAGTCCTCTGGCAGTAATTTCCAGGTGGAAAAAACACATTCCTTTGTCTAAGTGGAGTAACTCCTGCTCAGTTGACAAACACATTTTAAGAAATATAGTTTCAGTTTCTCCACAACTCTGAATCAGTTGCTTGCACCTGCATTATGCCATATGAATAACCACTGAGTCATGAGATTTTCATTAGTACTCTGCATGATACTTGTCAGATACATTCCATGACATTAAAGAATTGGGGTACACTGAACTTGTTAAGCAAGCTGCAATTCATTGCCAGGTATCTTGGAGCCCTTTGCCCTCCGTCCTTTGGCTGGTCTTAAAGCCACAGATAACTTTCAGTTTAAATACAAGTAGGAAAATTAGAGTGAAAAGAAATGGCCACATTGACCATCTACATGAAGACTGTGTTCACATTTCAACTGTGCTGGGTGTAATAGCACGCTTGGTCTGGACACTTCATTGAATAATTCATAAAGAGGTCTAGTTAAAGCCAAGGCAGCAAGTGCTGTTAGCTGTGACATAACAGACCCAGGGGAGAAACTGCCAGGTGGCATCATCCCACACAAACTACCTGCCAGGATAACTCCAAAGCAGTTTGCAAACTAACAGCTGTGAAGACAGAGCAGCCCTTACGAGGGGAGTACAGCTAGCCCCCTCTTGTGAATCCTACCAGGATTCAGGACCAGGAAGACCAGAGAGATTCTTCTCCACCACCTCCTTGCTTTCCTCATGCAAGGGATGAGGTGAAAAGTGTCTTTCTGCACCAGACATTGAAGCTGGTAATGGAGAGTAAGGATCCAGCCAGCTTGCACCTGGCCAGTGCCCAGGGCTTCAGCAATAACTCAAGATCCCAGTATCTCAGTTAATCTATACTGGACACGTGCTATACAGTTGGTGCAAATAACTCAATAGTCCATGTGATGCTGGCAGACCAGGTGTCAGTTCATACCAAGGTCCCTAGACCTCACTGAACATTGACAAATGCATAGGTGGAAACTAGTCTGGCTCACCTGTAATAGTATTGTTAAACTAGGTATTAGATCTATAGAGATATGTTTGGACTTCATGAAACACTTGAGAGCTGCTTCATGCATTCATCTCACTTATATCTGTATCCTATGTTATAAAGTAATGTTTAAGTATTTGCTTTGTAACTATAAAAGTGTTTGCTATGAAACTGGAAACCCCGACAGTCAGGAAAGAAGCTTTACCAGGTGTGAGATACTAGTTTTCCATAGGAGGTGTTATCTCCTAGCCAACAAAAGAAAGCCAATAGATACCAAATGGACTATTGTGGAACATCAGTGGACAAAATATTTTATTGTTTGCTCCCCACACCCCATGAATAGGGAATGTGCAAAAATCCTCATCGCATCATGGTTTGAACTCTGGGAGAAGGGAATAAAAATTCCTGACCAGAAAGATCTCTATCACTCTGCTGCTTGGAATTTGGAGAAGGCACTATTTCTAAGCATAAACAAGGATCCCCAAGCTGCTTAGTTTGGGTTAGCCCTAAAAGACAAATAGAAGCTGGTTTAATGTGCAAGATCTATTACTTTTTGAAACCTAACTCGTGTGTGTTTACCAGCTTAAACCTTGAAAGTAACTTATTTCTTTTCTGTAGTTATTAAAATAAATGTTTATTATAGAACTGGCTACAAGTGCTGTCTTTGAGAGATCTAAGGTACAATTGACATGGTGTAAGTGATTGGGAGTAACCGGAATATTGTGATTTTTTGATGTGAGGGGCCATTTATCACAAAGACAGGTTTGCCTGGGTGGCAAGATAGACCGGAGAGCTCAAGGGGGCAGTCTGTGACTCCATGTTAATGCTGACATAGTGCTTGAGCAGTTAACACTTGATACTTGCTTGGAGAAATCTCATTATAGAACGCAACCATTTTCGGGTTTGTGTGCTGGTTTGTAACAGCTTGCCCTAAGGTTGGCACCCATGTTCATGAACCACTCTAGGCAGCTTGACAGTCCAATACCCCTCCTCAGAAACACCTCCTGTGCAGTTTGTTGAAGGTGAAAAATGTACACCGATAACAGCCAGGCTGTGATGTGGGAAAGATCCTTCTTATCTGCTTAAAAGGGGGCTGGCCAAAAAACCAGGACAAACTGGGAAATTGAGCAGCAGACACAATAAAACAAGTACCTATGGGAAGGGCAAGTGGAGAAAGAAAACAGTTTTATTGGCAGCCCATGTCCAGGAGAAGCAATATAAGCTGCTCCCTGCCTCGTGGGGGGAGCCATGAGTGCCCACTAGGACTGTGCACTCAGGCCGAGAGGGTAGGAGCCAAGGGTGATTCCCCAATCATACTCTGCTCAAGCCCAGTCTATGCATGAGACGTCACCACCACGTCCTTCCATCCCAGTCAGGACTCCAGCAGCGTGTTTTCCATTGTCATTTCAGCTAGATCTCACCCATGGCAAATGAGAAGGCCTCATGCATGGAACACGTGCATCATTCTTCCCTTTTTGCTTGGGCTGGAAGTGATAGGAATGGAGATATGGACGGTATTTTAGTGTGTGCAAATTGGAAGTGTGCCTTCTTTAACATATATGAACATTTGTAATGTTCAGTGTTCAATGACTCATTTTTTTTTTCATCTTGACAATTGTATCTAGGAAATTGATTTGTACTGGAAAATAATAGCAATGGTGAGGAGGAATTTAGTGATGGCATTGCAAAATGCTTTAAAAATCGTCAACTTCTGTTGGCATAAAATAAAAATACCAGCAGTCTACTGGAAATATGTGAAACACTTATTTGTTACTTGTAGTCTTTGATGAACTGTAAGAAAATTGATGAACTGTGGTGCCATCCGGGTGTCCACAGCTATGGCAGTGACATGCAGGAACATGTCATTGTTAAAACTAAGTGATTGAATTCATGCTCACAATCTGTTTTGTGCTAGTGTCCTATGGATATTGATGTTCTACGGTTGAAATGAGGAATTAGGAAAACTATTAAACACTGAATTTAGCACCGATGTTTCTATTGTAACAGATTAGTAAAATTTCAGTATTCAATGGCCCGGAAACACCCACTTTTATCTTTGGAACCCAGTGTTAGCATTCTGGAGTCTTCTAGGAGAGAGGGAATTTTTTATAGAAAACATTGGAATCTTCTCTTACTTTCTGCTTTGCTTCATTCTGGGTGTATTTAATTTATATGTGGAAATATTTTACCAGGGGCAAAATAGCTAGCACAAAGCTAGCTCTCCATCGGTGAGTAGCAACTATTGCAGCCAAAGGCACTGCAAACAAGTCACAGGGCATATGCTATATGCACAAGCGAGAATGTGGTAACTGAGAGAGCATGATGGTGATGGTTGTGTAGCCATGATATACTCAGCCAAAGGACGAGTTTGTGCTTGTTGCTTTTTTAAGCAGATTTCGTTCAGCCAGTAGCTTTAAGCAAATGAACATACTTGCCTAAAAGAGGAAAGTTAGCGAAGGGCTAATCAGATGACAAGACTGATCAGGTGTGTTCTGTGGGAGGGGAAACAGGTGAGTGTTACATGAATGGGGTCATCACAATAAAGCAGCTTAGCAACTCTTCTCTTTAGGCAGGTTTTTCTGTATGTTCCCTGTCCCCTTCTGCTAGATGTATGGCCTCAAAAATTTAGGGATTTCAAGATTACTTTTACTCTTTGTCCTACTCTCTCTTACTCTCAGCGTGAACTGACATCAGAAGAACATGGCAGACTTACAAAAGTCCATAAGAAACCTTACTAACAACAGTCAGTGTCCCATATAACAACTGGAGAATGTTTCCAAAAAAAAAAGCCAAAAGAATATTTGAGGTCTAGGAAATGCGCCTTGGAACGAAAGAGTTTGGTCTATGTTTATTGAGGAGAATCTCAACAGGTGACTTGATTAGTCTATGGGTAGCTACACAGGAAGAAGATTTCTAACATTACAGGACTCCTTTGTCTTAGTCAAACAGTGTTACAAGATCCAATGGCTGGAGGATTAAGTTAGAAACCTTCAAAATGGAAATAAAATGACCATTTGTACAGTGAGGGCAATTGAGCACTGGAACAGTTTACCAAGAGGGATGGAAAATTCTCCATCACTTGAAGTCTCTCTAAATGATATACTCTAATGTAATCACAAGTTATTGGGTTTGATGCAGGCATTATTGGTGAAATACTATGATTCTCATTACGTAGGAGGTCCAGGTAAGCTGATCAGAATGGTCCCTTTTCGCTTTAAAATCTATGAATCCACAACGCACATCACAGATAAATCAGAGTTATTATCTACAAAATACCACAAAAGCTCAAGTTCATTGATCCATCCTGTGATGTTCCCCTCTGGTGTTGTCTGGACCAGTGATCTGCTAGGACACTCCAATCCTTGACTTTGGGAGCCAGCCTTACACGGCTCTGCTGTAAGAACCCCCACTCCTGGGCTGTTCACACACAGCCTCTGGCATGTAAGCTGCTCCCAGCTACTTGCAAGTGAATGACACTAGCCAATATCTCTGGTCCCAGACACAACCCTAGAAACCTCCATCTTGCAGTGCCCAGTTAAGCCCACTTGTCACTGCAAGCTTATATAAGTTAGTCAATTTAACAAAGAAATTGATATGTATCAGGCTTGTTATCCCAAGGGGAGTCTCTGACACTCTTCAAACCGTATGCATTGCTTCAGGTAGAATAAACGAACAAATTTATTAACTATAAAGATAGATTTTAAGTGATTATAAGTTAAAGCATAAGAAGTCAGATTTGGTCAAATGAAATAAAAGGAAAATGCTTTCTAAGCTGATCTTATATCTAAGCTGATCAATATCTTTAAAACTTACATGCTTCTCATCACATGCTGGCTGGTTATTTTTCAATCGGGCTCTCCTCTTTGATCAGCGTTTCAGTTGCTGCATGGTGGTGGTATCTGTAGATGTAGGTGGAAGAGAGAGAGCATGGCAAAATGTCTCTCCCTTTTATCATGTCCTTTCTTTCTTCTTGTCTTTGCCCCCGCCCTCAGAGTCAGGTGAGCATTACCTAATTGCAGTCCCAAACTGTCGAAAGGAAGGGGGTGACTCCCTCGAGGGTCTAACAGATTCTTTTGTTGCTGCCTAAGCCAGTGTCCATTGTTCCTGTGAGGCTGGGCTGGCTTTGTCCCATCCATGCCCTGATGAGGTGTGAACTGCCTCTGTTCTTGGAGAGTTTTTGCATGGGCTTGCTTTGAGCCATGAGGCTACATTTTCTGCCTCATAACTATATACATGAAATTATAACCTATAACCTTCCTATAACATTACTGTAACAATTACTGTAGCATCACTGTAACAACCATGCTCAGTGCATTATGAGCCTTCCAAAGATACCCATGACAAACTTTGCATTGGATACCACACAGTCATTTTATAAAGATGAACATGGGGGTGTAGGGTGTTCCCCCGAGGTACAGAGCGTGTCACATCCCACTCTTTCATATGCTACACACAGCATAAATGCAAACTATGTTTTATGCTTGGAAGCTGAGTTAATTTAAAGTATTGGAACATTATTTAGTGTGTCACTTATATATGACCTGGCAGGAAAAGACCCTTTTGTTTTTTAAAACAAAACACATAGTGATGGCAGTGGTTGTTTTATTATTAATAGAAAAAATATTAATCAACTATATTCCTGCTAACATTACTAACGTGTTCTCTTTCTGTCTTCTCTTTAGCTTCCCCTTATTCCTATATTCTGCTAGTGTGAGATCTGTCTCTCCCTCGCCTCATCTTTATCCATTGTCAATTATTTCTCCTTTCCTATACTTTCTCCATGATACTGGTGTTCCATGAAACCAGCGAGTTATCCTGAGTAGCAGCTTGTCAAAGCATCTACAGATCTGCCTCCTGCTGACTAACAGTCTCATTTAAGAGTTGAAAGAAGTATCACTTTGAAAAAATGATGTGCAGGTGCCTGTGCAGCTTCACAGAAAGCTGTGATAAAAGGCACACAGTGCAGGAGTGCTTAGATACACTACCAATTTAGTTTGGAAGTTGAAGTGAAAAAACCTCACACAACAGGAAAAGTAACCTTTTGGTTTCTGAAACTTGCTGAACTGAATAGTTTTCCTCCCCTGAAAAGCCATTTTTAAAAAATGACAAAACTCTGCTCATTAAAGACTGGTGTGGGAGTGTGGTCTAGTTGTTAAAGCATAGAATTGGAAATTAGGTGACTTGTGTTCTGTTTCTGCTCTGCCACTGACTTCCTGTGTGACCTTGGGTAAGTCACTTGACCTCCCTGTGGCACTGATGTCCCATCTGTACACAGAGTTTAATAATGTCTACCTCTTGGGCATGTCATGAGGCTGAGTGAATTGTCCATAAAGTGTTTTATAAGCACCTTTCCTCCAAATACCACAAGTCAAAAAGTTAGCTCTGGCCCAGACTGAGTGCTTGAAGATGTATTCAGACTAGTTGGTGGTGGTAGAGCTTAAGGACAGTGTTGGCTGTTTTTTCCTTTATAAATTTCTGCTATTTTTATACAGTAGAACTAACTTAAAGGAACGCCCGGTAAAGGAATAGGAGATAAGGTGGATGAGATCTTTTTTATTGGGCCAACTTCTGTTGGTGAGAGAGACAAGCTCTTGAATGCCTCTCTTTCACCAGCAGAAGCTACTCCAATAAAAAATATCACCTCACCCACCTCGTCTCTCTAATACCCTGGGACCTGACACAGATACAACACTGCATACAACAATATTAAATGAATAGACATTTTAAAGGAATACATTTCTCCCTACACATAACTGTACATTCCCATACCAAAAACTTCTGAGTTAGTGTTTTAGATTACAGATCGGAGTTATCCAAAACATAAAAGCAAAAAATTACAACCGTTTTGCAGGTCCCTCTTCCTGCCTGTGGTGGTGGGAGGGAACCAGTGCCGTCTGCCACTTTCTGGGTAGAATTTTGTTATCGTAGCTCAGTCAGGGTTCAATTTCTGACTCTTTTTTTCCCATCATAGGTTTGTTTTTAGAACAAAACAAAAACAATTCTTTATGAATTTTGTTTGGCACTTCACACCTCTACTGCCTGGAATGGTGGATCCAAAACCCTAAGCCCAGCCTGTCTTGCAATGGACTAATTCCCTTCAAAGGTAGCCATAGCTGCTGACTATTTTGCCTTGTGAGAGCCATGTGTCTAATCACTGCTTGGTCTGCCCTTATAGATGGACACCTCTCTAAACTGTGTCATCTTGAGCAATCCATGAAGCGCACCTCCATTCCTTCAAATTGGACACTGAGCTCCAGAATGGGCTGTCCACGAAGACCCAGTTTCAGTATCCCTGATACCCATGATCAGTATTGGAAAGAGACCGGCCCAGTACTTGCAGGCCAAGAGTCATGTCTGCCAAAACCCAGGTCTGCTCCCAAGGCACCTGTGGCACTATAGGTTGGTACTGCCTCTCATCTCAGAGGAAGGGAAAGAACAGCTCATTGCACTAAGCACAGCTCCCAAGACAAGAGAAGCTGAGGCTACTAGCCTTCCCTCTAGGGTGACCAGACATCCCAATTTTATAGGTACAGTCCCGATTTTTGGATCTTTTTCTTATATAGGCTCCTACTACCCCCCACTCCCATCCTGATTTTTCACACTTGCTGTCTGGTCACCCTGCTTCCCTCTCTTCCCAGAAGCATAACACACAACCCTCTCAAGTGTCACTGTTTCAGCTTCTGGTTCAATACTGAAGGGCTTTGGGACAACTACAGTACCTATATCATTATTTTTACCAGGCGTGACTGGAATAATCACCAGCCGATGTGTACTAGAGGCTATCTCCAGAGTGTACTCCACCAGTTCCAATCCCTGTCCATTTCCCACTGCCTTACCTGCCCTTTGCAGGGATGCTTTTCCCTGAGGAATAACTGAAAGAGGAAGTGGCCTCCCAGACTCTGCTTTTGGATATCACACTTCCACAATTTAATTAATTAAAATACAAAGGAGCACTAGCCTTCTCCTAACTGCAATGGGAAGCTTCACAAGCCCAGGAGGGGGTTATTTTTGGAATCAACATAAAAACCTGGTTTTCCTGACTGTTCAAACTACACAAAATATTTTTAATTCTAAGATGATACTAGTAACAATGTAGGACATTTTTTTTCTTATTCTGTTTAGCTAGAGTGTGTCTGACATTTTCTACTGTTTGATTTTCTGGTTGCTAAATTATGAAATTAGCTATAAAATTAAACTCTGTTAATTTACTGATTGCATAAGACAACATTTGGGTAGATCAGTTTCAAATAATACGAGGTTCATAGGTATTTGATAATTCAATGTGCAAAGGCGTTTACCCTTCCCATCTGCTGCCTTTGTTTTTTTTAATGCTCTTTGCAAGGTCTATGGAGATTTTAAGATTTAATCCTGGTTACAAGATTTTTCAAGCTGTTATTTGCCTTTTTAGACTAAAAGCACTACAGGCTTATGGTTGGAATTATGAGATTCTTTGCTCCACATTGAATTCAGATTCAGCTCAAGCCACTTCTGCTGTAAGCTGCCTTGTTATATTGAAGAAGAAACTACAGATCAGACAAAAATTTTCAGAACACATTAACATCTTACAATCAGTTTTGTTGTTGCCATGTTGGTCTCTTTAATCAGTTTTTTGTCAGTTAATGGAGCTATTCTTAGTCATGGTTTCAGAACAATTGTAAAATAATGGAGCAGTGATGCATTGGCAGAATGATTGTGTTAAATCACTCATTTTGTATTCCATTAGAAATCTTAGATACATTTGGACAGATACATTTTATGCATTTTATATAAAGTATAGTGCAGTGTGTTAACCTATAAGTGGAGTGATGGCAGCTTATTAAACAGCTGGATTTAAGCAATTCCTACTACTGGATCAGAAGCTCATGTTAAAATAGGTGTTTTTCCTAGAGACAAATATACTAGCAATGAACCAGCTAAAGCGTTCTTATACCACTGCCCTCCATTAGATGCACTCAAAACTAATCTACTCATTCCCATAATTACAGAAGAATTCCCATTAATGTAATTGTTAGAAGCCTATACTTTTGGAGCGGGGGGACCAGAGTTCTATTCCCGATTTTGCTGTGAAGGTCCATTTGGCAATGGTGTTGAAGACAACCATGAAATCTTACATAACTAGCGATTTGTTACAATCTGCATTATACACTGCTTCATTTTGAAGTAAATAATGCAATGTATTGCTTTATCATACTATTCTGTACTTTTGGAAAGATGAAAGCAAATGTACTGTTAATAAATTTTGCTTGCATCATGTCAACCACATTTTTTTAAACATTATGCCTGTGAGCATGGGCTGTGATTTATTGCTGGATGGTGCAAAATGATTTTGAGTAATTTATTTTAGACAATAGGATTTGATAAAATAGAAGAGTTCAGTACATATCTACATCTTCAGGTTAGAAAATGTGCTTGGGTTATTATAAATCAAACATTGAACATGTTACTGTAGAATTGCACTTTATTGAAATGTGAAAGCAGTGCAAGAATTGCATGTTCATTCTAAAGGCTTTCACAAATTATGCCCAACTTCATCTGAGCTGTGCCAATATCTGAAAGGCCCCCATACAATGAACAGATACATAACTGAAGAATGAGGCACTAAGTCATGCTGGCTATGATTTGAACATGTCACTCCAGAGTTTTATACCTCTTTCTGAGACCACTAATCTAATCTCTACAAAGCAATCTTATTCTGTAATCAGCCTGATACATCTTGGGGTGTTCATCTCTCTGCGTGGCAATAATAATCTACTTCCTCCTGGTATCATTTGAGGAAAGTAATAACCATCTCCCTTGCCTCTGAAGACTTGCTTCCCCCCAGGGCCGGTGCAACCCATTAGGCAATGTAGGTGGTCGTGCAGAGTGCTGGCATTTGGGGGGCGGCACTTCGGGTCCTTCAGCGGTGACTGTAGCGGACGGATCTTCAGCCGCCCCAGTCGTTGTTGGCATTTAGGAAGAGGGACCTGGGGCACAGGGGTGCGGGGAGGGCCGCCTGCAGCAAGTAAGGGGGGGCATGGCACTCAGGGGAACCGCTACCCGCTCCAGCTCACCTCTGCTCCGCCTCCTGCCCTGAGCATGCTGCCCTGCTCCACTTCTCTCCCTCCCAGGCTTGCAGCGCCAAACAGCTGATTGGTGCCACAAGCCTGGGAGGTGGGAGAAGTGGAGCGGCGACGGCGTACTCGGAGAGGAGGCGGAGCAGAGGTGAGCTAGGGCGGGGAGCTGCTGTGGGTGGGGTGCCTCAGGGCAGGTGGGTAGGAAGCTGCCGTGGGGGGGGTGCCTTAGGGAAGGGGGGGCGGGGAGCTGCCACAGGGCTCGTGGGGGGGGTGCAAGATGGAAGTTTTGCCTAGGGCGAGAACATCTTTGCACCTGCCCTGCTTCTCCCTCTTTTAAGGGCTGAAGTTAGCATCCTTTCTTCTGGAGTATCCAAGAGTGCTTGTCCCTAGTGTAACAATCTGTACATCCAACACCAGTTATGTTGAATGAAATCAACCTTTATTTGGAATCTCTTTATGTTGATAGAAAATAAGGAGAATGTCCAAATCAATGTTGTAAATAAATGAGGGCTTTGGAGTGGAGCCCAGAGCTGGAGTGCAGAGCAGCTCCAGAGCAGTGGAGCTGCAGGTTTTTGCCTGGAGCTGGAGCGGAGCCGGAGCACAGCTCTAAAGCCCTGAAATAAACACATCTATTCTGACAAAAATGCTGCTAGATGTATAGAAAGTTTATGTTAAAGTATGGAAACATTACCTACAACATAAATGATGTAAATTTCTCTCTTTCTTTTTACAGTTTGTTGGGGCTTATCCTAACTTCTAGGAAACTGACAAAACTGTGTTCACTATCCCAGTAGGAAAGAAGTGTGTGCTTTGTTCAAATGTGTGCAAGAATATTGACTCTGTTTATTGAAAAGTTTCTTGCTCAATCCAATTGACTAAATGTGACCATCAGAGGAAGAGGAGGCATCTCATTAAAGCTTATTAGTATCCTGTTTTTCCTTCACAATATGTGGGAAGATAAGGAATTTGTTTTAACTCTTCATATGTACAATTCAAACTTTGTTAATCTGCCATATTGCAAATGACAATGCTGCGTATTGTATTCCATAGATCAACGAAGGTTTTGCAAAACAATCCAGCTGCTTCTCTGACATTTCTGCTGTATTGTGTTCAGTTAGAACAGGAGCCTTCTTTATGTTTTTAATACAACTGCACCTGGTGGTGCCAGGAAGCTTTCTGTTTCCCTCAAAAAGAAAAACAAAGATGCAGGAAAGACACCGCCTTAGTTGTGCACAATTACTCAGCTCCTGTTCTGTGATCATTAAAACAATTCCCTTCTGTTTCTATATAAACACACTTTTTTTTTCCTGGAGGGAGCTTGCCTAGCTTTGAGAGTTGGAAGTAAATATAATTTGAAATTAGACATTTGCTTTATCCCATGCTCTGTCACAATGGCCTATAATAATTAGTCACTCATTGATCATTTTTTGAGACTACTAAATAATTCAAATGAATTTAAACACATAAAATGGAAACTGTAAGACCAGAAACATAAAAGCATCCCGAAGCCAGACACTGAGTGCTATTTGAAAACATTTATTGAGAGAAAAAGAGATGCACTTAAACTGCATTGGATTTCTTAGATTTCACTTTAACAAATGCTTGCTCAATGGCACCTGCCCTACCTGTTTTCCCATTTGGACCAACTTTATGATTATCTTGGCCTTTCCAGAGTATCAAAGCTTTTGTCTGGAGTTCTCTAAAGTGACTTTGGAACTGAAGTAAAGATTGGAAAGACCTGAACACTGAGCTGCTTTCAGACCCTTTATATGTTTAACTCTTACAGGACAGCTCTTTATATGGAGAAAGTGCTTAATGGTTGGGTGTTGTATAAATGTTTCATTGGTATAAGTTTGAGATGAGTGTATTAGCCCCAACTGTTTATACAGAGAGAATGCAGAATAACTATTCATGATTAAAGCTGATCAGATGTGTTTAAACAGCCTCGCTAATTCTGTTGAGGGTTTAAGTTTGAGGCTCAGAACCTCACCATTGCTCTGTTAGCTTTAGCTGGGTAAAAGGGCTGGAGCAGTGTACAGGGGCTCACAGGATATGTTAACACTGCAGTTAAAAAACCCACAGCACCAAGTCTGAGCCAGGGTCAGCTGACTCGGATTCTCAGGGCTCAGGCTGTGGGACTATGAAATAACAGTACAGATGTTCAGGCTCAGGCTGGAGTCAGGGCTCTGAGACCCAGCCCATTCCTCAAGTCAGCTGACCTGGATCAGCTGCAGCTGATCTTTTATGGCAGCACAGACATACCCTAAATGTCCTGGTTGCATCCTTGGGAGGATTCCCTTGATGCAGATAGTATGGAAGACTGCTGTAAGGCTGTCCTTTGAGGACCCCATCTCAAGCCCTGGTTTAGGAGATGTACTGGGGTTTGCACTCGCAGGATAGAAGAGGATGTCTGGGGCCGGGCCACATTGTTGAGCACTATGATGTTCTGTGTAGCTCTGAGATGCATAGGACAGCCCAGGGAGCCTTCTATGATTGGGCACCAAGCCTTAAAGGCACCTTAGCCTATCTTCCTTTGAGCTGTGAGTTCTGTGTTGTGCCTCTTGGGCCTGGTCTACACTATGAGGTTAGATTGAATTTAGCCACGTTAGGCTGATTTTATAAGCCATGTGACTACACAACCAACCCCATTCCATTGACCTAAAGGGCTCTTAAAATTGACTGCTGTACTTCTCCCTAGTGGGGGGAGTAGTGCTAAAATCTTGGTTCGAATCTGGGGTAGTGTAGAGGCTGTGTTGTGCAATTCAAAAGTATTGGGCTCCGGGAGCTATCCCAGAGTGCTCCAGTGTGACTGCTCTGGATAGCACTTTCAGCTCCGATGCACTAGCCAGGTACATAGGTAAAGCCCCTGGAACTTTTGAATTTCATTTCCTGTTTGGTCAGCATGGCGAGCTCAGCAGCACAGGTGACCATGCAGTCCCAGAATTGCAAATAAGCTCCAGCATGGAGTGAATGGGAGACACTGGATCTGATTGCTATATGGGGAGAAGAATCTGTGCAGGCAGAACTCTGATCAGAAAGAAGAAATGTTAATTATATATATGCCAAAATCTCATATATATATATATATATATATATATGCCAAAATCCCTGGTGAAGAGAGGCTACACCAGGGATACACAGCAGTGCCGCATGAAAGTTAGGAAGCTCAGGCAAGCCTACCACAAGACATAGGAGGCAAACAGTCACTCTGGGTCAGAGCCCCATATATGCTGCTTCTATGATCAGCTGCATGGCATTCTAGGGCGGGACTTTACCAGTACCCCACCACTGTCCGTGGACACCTGCAAGGGGGGGAGTCTCACGCAACATGGAGGAGGATTTTGTGGATGATGATGAGGAGAAGAAAGAGGAGCAAGGGAATGCGCAACAGGCAAGTGGAGATTCCGTTCTCCCCAGCAATCAGGACCTTTTCATCACCCTGGAGCCAATACCCTCCCAAGGCGGGTTTCCAGACCCAGAAGGCAGAGAAGGCACCTCTGGTGGGTGCACATTTCTAATTACAGTACAGGGTTTTAAAGTACCAGTGTTTAATGTTTGATTTGCCCTGAAGAATTGGGATGCAATCATGGCCAGTACAGCTACTGGAAAAGTCTGTTAACATATCTGGGGATGAAGCGGGAATCCTCCAGGGACATCTCCATGAAGCTCTCTTTCTCCGGCGCCTGTGGGTGCCCGTGCCCCCCCACCCCTTTCCCCGCCCTTTTCCCCACCTCTGGCCCCGCCCCCATTCCAACCCCATCCCCAAAGTCCTGACCCTAACTCTGCCCCCTCCCTGCCCGTATTGGATCCCTTCCCCAAATCCCCTCCCCGGCCCCGCCTCTTCCCACAGTGCACCACATTCCCCCTTCTCCCCCCCCGCCTCACGAATCAGCTGCTTCATGGCACAAGCATTGGGAGGGAGTGGGGAGAAGCAGGACTCAGTGGCGCGCTCACAGAAGAGGCAGAGGCAGAGGTGAGCTGGAGCAGGGGGCCGGGCATGGCCACGGGGAGCTAGCGGTGGGTGTTCAGCACCCACCAATTTTTTTCTGTGGGTGCTCCAGCCCCGGAGCATCCACGGAATCGGGGCCTATGCCTGGAGGTACTCTGAAAGCCTTTGCAGAAGGTTTCTGGGGAGGGTTGCCTTATTTCATCCTCCACGGTAAGACACTTTACCATGCCAAGCCAGTAGCAAGTCGTCTGGAATCATTGCAGCACAAAGCGTGGCGGCGAATGTTCCTGGGTTTTGGTTGCATTCATGCAACATTCGGTCTTTATCTTTCTGTGTCAGCCTCAGGAGAGTGATATCATCCATGGTCACCTGGTTGAAATAGGGGAATTTTTGTAAGGGAACAGTAAAAGGACTCCGTTCATGCTGGGCTGTTTGTGCTTGGCTAAAAGGGATCATCCGTGAGAATAGCCACGCAGTGGGGGGAGAGGTGTGCTGCACATCCAACCCAAAACCATAGCCCCCTCCTTTTAAACAGCAAACCCAACCGGCATTTCTTGCAATGGGAAGGGAGGCATTGCAGTTTGAAACTATTCCTACATGTTATGAATGTGGAAGAAGCCAGCCCTGCATACCTTTTGGCTTACCATGGCTGCCTGGAAACTAAATTCTGTTGCCCAGCCATGTGTGATGTGTCACCATACTGGTAGGCACTCAGTATAAAAGGCAAAATGCGACCCTGTACCTAAAGCGCATATGCTGTCTGATGTGAATTGCTTGATTCACTGTGAAAGAGTCTCCCTTTTGTTCTCAAATTGTTCTTAAATTTTACTCTCCCTTTTTATCCTCCCGCGGGTGCAAATGTTTCTATGCTCCTCGTATTATCTCCCTGAGGTTATTGCAAATTAGAAGGTGAAAAAACCTCACTCGTGATGACATGTTTTCCAAGCTCATGCAGTCCTCCCCCACTGATAGGGCACAGCTGAATGCACGGAGGCATTCAGTGGCAGAGGCCAGGAAAGGATTCAGTGAGTGTGAACATGCAGGAGGAGATGTTGAGGCTAATGGGGGAGCAAACAAACATGATCAGGCATCTGGTGGAGCTGCAGGAAAGGCAACAAGAGCACAAACTGCTGCTGCATCCATTGTATAATTGCCTGCCCTCTTCGCCAAGTTCCATATCCTCCTCACTCAGACGCCCAAGAACGCAGGGAGGGGAGGAGGATCTGGGAACCCAGCCACTCCACTGCAGAGGATGGCCCAAGCAACAGAAGGCTGACATTCAAACAGCTTTGATTTATAGTGTGGCTACAATAAGTAGTGTGGCCTTGTTCTTCCCTCCTTCACCACCCCACCCGAGCTAACTTGTTAGTGATCTCACTTTTTTTTAATAGATAAAAAATGCATGGATTCAAAACAATAGGGACTGTGGATGAAGGAGGGAAGGGGATTGACTTACAGGGAAGTAAATTCAACAAAGGAGGCAGTTTTGCATCAAGAAGAAACACACACAACTGTCACACCGTAGCCTGACAGGTCATTAAACTGGTTTTCAAAGCCTCTCTGATGTGCAGTGCATCTAGCTGTGCTCTTCTAATCACCCTAGTGTCTGGCTGTTCAAAACTGGCCGCCTGACGATTTGCCTCAAGCTCCCACCCCACCATAAACATCTCCCCCTTACTCTCACAGATATTATGGAGCACACAGCAAGCAGCAATAACAATGGGAATATTGGTTGTGCTGAGGTCTAACCTAGTCAGCAAACAGCGCTAGTGAGCTTTTAAATATCCAAAGGCACATTTTACCACCATTCTGCACTTGCTCAGCCTATAGCTGCACTGCTCCTTACTACTGTCCAGGCTGCCTGTGTATGGCTTCATGAGCCATGGGAGCAAGGGGTAGGCTGGGTCTCCAAGGATAACTATTGGCATTTTAACATCCCCAATGGTAATTTTCTGGTCTGGGAAGTAAGTCACTTCTTGCAGCTGTTCGAACAGCCAAACAGTTCCTAAAGATGCGAGCGTCATGCACCTTTCCCGGCCATCCCATGTTGATGTCAATGAAACGTCTCTTGTGATCCAACAGTGCTTGCAGCACCATTGAGAAGTACCCTTGGCAGTTTACGTACTGGTTGGCAAGGTGGTCCGGTGCCAAGATAGGGATATGCGTTCCTTCTATCGCCCCACCACAGTTAGGGAACCCCATTGCAGCAAAGCCATCCACTATGGCCTGCACATTTCCCAGAGTCACTACCCTTGCTAGCAGAATGTTACTGATTGCCTTGGCTACTTTGATCACAGCAGCCCCCACGCTAGATTTGCCCATTCCTAATTGATTCCTGACTGACCGGTAGCAGTCAGGTGTTGCAAGATTCCACATGGCTATTGCCACTCGCTTCTCAACTGTCAGGGCAGATCTCATCTTTGTATTCCTGCACTTCAGGGTCAGGGAAAATAACTCACACAGCTGCAAGAAAGTGGCCTTATGCATGCAAAAGTTTCACAGCAACTGGGAATCATCCCAGACCTGCAACACTATGTGGTTCCACCAGTCTCTGCTTGTTTGCCAGGCCCAGAATTGGCGTTTCACTGTATCAACCTGCCCCACTGCTGCCATGATGTCCTAATTAACACATCCCGTGCTTTCAGGAATGTCTGTGTCCATGTCCTCTTCATGATCATCCTCATGCTGGCATCTCCTAGCCAGGTTCTGCACATACTGCAGGATAATGCGCGAGGTGCTTACAATGCTCACAACAGTAGCGGTGAGCTGAGAGGGCTCCATGCTTGCTGTGCTATGATGTCTGCACAGGTAGCCCAGGAAAAAAAGTGTGAAACGATTGTTTGCCGTTGCTTTCAAGGAGCGAGGGAGAGGAGACTGACGACATGTACCCAAAATCACCCGCAACAATGTTTTTGCCCCATCAGGCATTGGGAGCTTAACCCAGAATTCCAATGGGCAATGGGGACTGTGGGATAGCTACCCACAGTGCATCACTCCGCTAGTCGATGCTAGCCACAGCATTGAGGACGCACTCTGCCAATCTAATGCGCTTAGTGGGGACACACGCGATCGACTGTATAAAATCGCTTCTAAAGATTGACTTCTACAAAATTGACCCAATTTCATAGTGTAGACATACTCTCAGATGCAGCATGGAATTTCACCCTGCATGATTAGTTTCACTGCAAGATCTTTGGGGCAGGAGCTGTCTTTTATAATGTGCTTAGCATGATGGAGCCAGAATTTCTGGTCACCATCACAACACAAATTATTAGTAATAATACAAATTAACTTTTGACTTGCAGGGATCTGGCTTGATAAACTAGTAGGAATTCACCTTTTTTCCCTCCAGCATATTCATCCACTGTTTACAGTTGGAATCCTTTTTCCATCCCACTCAAAGGATCCAGTGCCATCATCTTTAGAAATATGAACAGGAGTAACTTGCAAACAGGCTGTTTGAGAAGAGCAGTAAAAAATCCAGTTGCAACGAATACTATCAATCATAGAGGTAAGTCAGAAATCTTTGGTTTGCTGCAATATCCTAACCAAAATACTTTAAAAATCTTCTTAATGCTTTGTACATTCTAGCTGGCAATCACAAGTTCAATGGGCCGGATTCTGCACTCTGTTCATTTAAACCTCCCACTGACTTCAGTGGAAGTTTTCCCCAAATCAGAAGGCATTGTATGTTTCAGTGGTGTTTAATGGGTATAGCCTGTGACAAGCTTTGGAAGATCCCTTGGGATAAAAGGTGCTATATAAATGCAAAATATTATTCTGCTTTTGAGCTGTGAGTGTGCTATGCAAATGAACATTCTGTTAATAATTCCAGTTGTTTTGTTGTTACAGAGAGAGCCTGTGAAATATACAGCATAATTCAGTAATAGAAATCTTATCTGAAAAACAAGTTTAAAACTCTGTTCTTAACTAAAGACTTGAGAATTTATTTTTTAAGGGTGCTAGAAGACTACTTTGATCCTCTTATTTTCAGTAGTAAAACAGAATGTTGTGTTTCTGACAGGCACATGGACTACTGATTTTTAGAAAAAATTATTGTCCTCCAGACTTTGTTCCAAATCAGTGAAATAACTTTTGAAGGATTACACATGGTAATCAGTATTTGTTAATGGGAGAAGTTATAAACTGACTTCCCTTAGCTCTGAAATGACAGACTCCAAACAATGACTAAAAAAATCCTCAGACACATCTATATTTTAATCTATCCACTGTATAATATTTCTGAAGAGCTAAGAATAGAATCAAGTGTAATTTCCTGTATTTATTAAAACCATGACTTTAAGATTGCACATAGTTCAGGACCTATGTCAAAATTGATAGAGCACTGAGAAATGGAGAGGAGTACAGGTTGTATTTGTTTTTGATCTAACCATCATTTTTTGATATCTCTACCCTTCATTTCATTTTTTTGGTTGTTTTTCTTTTCTTCCCTCCCCTGCATAAGAAGCCCTTACTTGGGATATGACAGGGCCCTTACCATTTTGGATCCGATAACAAATATATTAAGGCTTTAGCAGATCACTGCAATTGTAGAGAATTTAGCAAAACCATCAACACTGAATAGACCATATCACTCACAGTCAGGCATGTACTTACTGGTTTCACTGGGAGTTTTGGCTGTATAAAGATCGCAAGCGTGGATATTTCATCTTTTCCTTCCATTTGTATTCTTTGTGGAGCACTCCACCCCCTTTTTTGCTGACACTACTTATTTCGATTTTTGTAGTTGGAGCCATTATTATTTAGTTTCAAGGGAAGTAATTTAATTTTAAAAACAAAGAAATTAAATAAAAAAAAAGCTAGCACTGCTGCTTTCCTATCTTTAAATGGATGAGCCAATTGCAGGAAGAAAAACTACCTCATCTGTTAAATTACACACTCTTCAAAATGAATACAGAAGAAACTGAAAGACAAAGGATTTTAAAGATTCAAAATAAGGATTTGAAAAACATACTCCGACTCCTTCAGTGGAATGAATCACATTAGCTTTGCTAACTGAAGGTCACACGCAACCATAAATCCTTAGAAAAAGGGCTTGCTCATAAACTATTTCTTTTACACTTGGCTTCCTACTAATAGCTACTAAAAATGAATTATGTGGCCCAATTATTATGTACATGGTAATAGCTGACATTGTATAACGTTTGCAATTTTCCGTTATACCAAATAAGCAAAAAATCAAATGTAAAATGCCAATACGTATAGCCATTTTCCCATATAAAATGCTTCCTTTTCAAGGCTCTTTAGTTTTTTCTGATGCTTATGAGTGCGATTCTCCTTTTCTGTTCAGTCTAAGCACTCATGATTCAGCTGGTGGTTTTTCAGTATGCAAAATGGATGCGCTCAATCTGTTTGCAGGTACACTCAAGGAGGCCCACTGAAAATCTGACCCATCTGAACAGGCCTTGTGAATGTCCCTAGTGGCCTTGTTGCATTTTGCACTGCAGTGTGCAGCAGCTCCAGGTTTAGGAATGCCTGTAGCTTGCTCCTCCTGAGCAGGTGGAACTTTGGAGTTTCATAGAAGGGAGACTATTGGGTTCATGGCAGGATGGCCACAGCTCCATGGCTCTTGAACTGAACAGCAACATTATAGGAAGCGCTAGTCAGCAACTTTCCTAGCAAAAGGAAAATGCTATGCCTATCCCTGTCGAAGTGAGAAGGTTCATGAGGAGAATAGTTCTCAACTCTAGAAGAAAATAGACAGAGATCTTTAAAAGTTTCAGTTGCAGGGAGAGGGAAGTCAGTGCAAAATATTTAAATTGTAAATATGTTATAAATGTACTAACTAAAGCATGAGAGTGCCTTCTGGGACATAGGCTTCATTTTTATATTTCTCTAAACTTAGGTTCGTTGTACTGGTTTGAGTAGCAGAAACTCAGATACATAGAAAATGGAAAAACTTCAAAAATGATTGTTATAGTTTCTGTCTAGGTGTGCTAATAACCTGAGGGAATAAAAATCGCCTTTGTTTGTGCATTTTGTGATGTCAAATTTGACAGTCTTTTAAAGTGGCTAAAAGGATTTTTTTTTAACGTAAGTATTAGGGTGGGTTTTTTGGCTAGTCATCTGAATTATTAAAATATAACATTGTTAAACACATTCAGTATGAACTTCAAACTTTCGACTTCAGCTGCTAACATTAAACCAAAAATAAAACGTATCCTTTGACTACAGTTGTTGGACTTGGATCAGTCAACCTTTGAAGAAGGAGGATGTGTGTTCTGTATAAATCTGGGCTAGACTTAAACATGTGGGGTGACTTGCATGCTGAATTTGAAGTTAAGATTAGGCACACGCACAAAAATAGAAGAAACTACAGTGAGGTTTTTAAAAAATTCAGTACAAAGTTAAAGTTTATTGCCAGTACTGTTCTTGCAGATCAAAGCTATGCTAATCTGGTCTAGAGTTAATTTAATATTTTGCAGCCTCTTGTTCCCTTGGTGCATGTTTTAGGCATTAATATTACTCATTCACTTTTACAATAAAATACTTCTGGAAAAAAGTACTCTGCTTTGTTGTGGCCTCCTGAGGTGGAAGTCACAGAGATGTTAAGTCTCACACTGCTTGCTCCAACTTCATTATATGGGAAGGAAGAACTGTCCTAGTTCTATCATAAAATACAGTGCTCCCTCAATAAACTGCCTGCTCTGAGGAAGGCCATTTTACCTAGAGGTTGAAACAGTGTCCCAGATGTTCTCCTGGCCTTCTCTATATGGTACATATAGGAAGTTTGATACATATTAACATACATTAGGCAGTATGGTGGGGAGCCTTGAAGAGGGATTTTCACTTGAGGGATTCATCTGTAGAATCTGAAGGTCTTTCTGGAAAATGTGCTTTACAGACCTGTTTTGATGCAGGGGACTCAAAGTTGTTCTGTGAGGTGAGCTGAATTCTATATTTAATTATAAGCCAGGAAGTAAGTTTAAGAGGGTATTCCTCTCACCCACAACAGAATTACCTGTGGGAGGTTGATACAAGGCTCAAGGATAGCTTATAGCCTTTGGCCAGGTCTATACTGGGATCGTTTTGCCAGTATAGCTACACCAGTATGCTATAGCTGCATCCACACTTGGAAAGCTTTGCTGGTATAACAGCAAAACTGTGTTTTTACCACAATAGCTTAGTCCAGGTAATATTCCCAACTGCCCCACCAAAATAATAATTTAAAAAAGCTATATTGGTAGAAGAGCAGCTACACAAGGGGCTTTTTCCAGCACAACTATCAGTCACAAATCACACCTCCTCACACTCTTGACTGACAAGGCTACGTCAGCAAAAGTTTGTAGCGTCGTCCTGGCTTTTATGCAGTAACTGAACTATTGGGGCTTTACATAAGAACACAAGAATGGCTGTACTGGGTCAGACCAAAGGTCCATCTAGCCCAATATCCTGTCTACTGACAGTGGCCAATGCCAGGTGCCCCAGAGGGAGTGAACCTAACAGGTAATGATCAAGTGATGTCTTTCTTGCCGTCCATCACCATCCTCTGACAAACAGAGGCTAGGGACACCATTCCTTCCCGATCCTGGCTAATAGCCATTAATGGACTTAACCTCCATGAATTTATCCAGTTCTCTTTTAAACCCTGTTATAGTCCTAGCCTTTGCCCGATGCCCTGAGTACAGGGTTGTGTGAATATATGCCATCCAGGAAGAGCCCATCTCCTCTTGCTCCTATAGATAGGAAGTGGGGAAGGAATGAGTAACGTGCTACTGACAACTTCCAGATGTGGCTTGCTCCCATCCCTTGGTATTGACTGAGGCTATGTTTACACTTAAAACACTATAGACTCATAGACTCATAGGTCAGAAGGGACCAATCTGATCATCTAGTCTGACCTCCTGCACAAGGCAGGCCACAGAACCCCACCCATCCAATTTTATAACAACCCCTATCCCAGGACCGAGTTATTGAAATCCTCAAAAATGGTTTGAAGACCTCAAGCTGCAGAGACACCACCAGCAAGCGACCCGTGCCCCACGCTGCAGGGGAAGGCAAAAAACCTCCAGGGCACCTGCCAATCCGCCCTGGAGGAAAATTCCTTCCCGACCCCAAATATGGCGATCAGCTAAACCCTGAGCATGTGGGCAAGAGTCACCAGCCAGCACCCAAGAAGGAATTCTCCGCAGCAACTCAGTACCCATCGCATGCAACATCTCCCCGCAGACCATTGAGCAGACCTGTCTGGTGGTAATTCAAGATGAATTGCCCAAATTAACGATTCTATCATAACATCCCCTCCATATACTTATCAAGCTTTGTCTTAAAGCCAGGAAAGTCTTTTGCCCCGACTACTTCCCTCGGAAGGCTATTCCAGAACTTCACTCCCCTAATGGTCAGAAACCTTCGTCTAATTTCAAGTCTAAACTTCCTAATATCCAGTTTATACCCATTCGTCCTCGTGGCTACATTAGTACTAAACTTAAATAATTCCTCTCCCTCCCTAACGTTAACCCCCTTGATATATTTATATAGGGCGAGCATATCCCCCCTCAGCCTTCTTTTGGCAAGGCTAAACAAGCCAAGCTCTTTGAGTCTCCTTTCATAAGGCAGTTTTTCCATTCCTCGGATCATCCTCGTAGCCCATCTCTGAACCTGTTCCAGTTTGAATTCATCCTTCTTGAACATGGGACACCAGAACTGCACACAGTATTCCAGATGGGGTCTCACCAACGCCGTATACAACGGTACTAACACATCCTTATCCTTGCAGGAAATACCCCGCCTGATGCATCCCAAAATCGCATTTGCTTTTTTAACAGCCGTATCACATTGGCGACTCATAGTCATCCTGCTATCAACCAGTACCCCAAGGTCCTTCTCTTCCTCCGTCGCTTCCAACTGATGCGCCCCCAACGTATATCCAAAATTCTTATTATTAATTCCTAAATGCATGACCTTGCACTTTTCACTATTGTATTTCATCCTATTTCTATTACTCCAGTTTACAAGGTGGTTCAGATCTTCCTGAATAGAATCCCTGTCCTTCTCCGTGTTAGCAATAGCCCCCAGCTTCGTGTCATCCGCAAACTTTATTAGCACATTCCCGCTCTTTGTGCCAAGGTCAGTAATAAAAAGGTTAAATAAGATCGGTCCCAAAACCGATCCTTGAGGGACTCCACTGGTGACCTCCTTCCAGTCCGACAGTTCACCTTTCAATACGACCCTCTGGAGTCTCCCCTTTAACCAGTTCCTTATCCACCTTACAACTTTCATATTCACTCCCAGCTTTTCCAATTTAACTAACAGCTCCGTGTGCGGAACCGTGTCGAACGCCTTACTGAAATCTAGGTAAAAGCTTCTGTGCTTCCCTAGATCAGTGGTCACCAAAGTGGGGTGCACGCACAAGGGGATCCTTGGGGGGGGTGCGTGGTAGGAGGAGCGCTTTCTTTTTTTTTTTTTTTTTTTGCTACGGCTGTTCGGGCAGGAGTCCGAGTGGCTTTTTTTTTTTCTTTTTTTTTTTTTTGCTTCAGCAGTTCGGGCAGGAGTCCGAGCGGCTTTTTTGTTTTGTTTTGGCAAAAATGGTAGAGCTGGCGCGGCAGTGGGTGCTCAAAATTTTTTACTGATGGAGTGTGTGTGATCAAAAAAGTTTGGAGACCACTGCCCTAGACACTCGCTACAGACACAGGAGGGTTCTCCATTGCTGCAGTTAATCTACCTCCCTGACAGGCGGTAGCTAGGTTGATGGAAGAGTGCTTCCATCTACCCTGGCTTTGCTACATCTCTTGCAGTGTGGATTTTTCACACCCTCTGAAAGAGGTAGCTATGCCTATGCAAGTTTTCAGTGTAGGCCAGCCCTTAGCTCTGCTGGCCAGCCGGCTGCAGGCTCTACATCTTTCTACCACCTTTCTTTATCCCATGAGTTTGGGTATGGAATACAGCATGCTGCCCCTGTTCTCTTGCCTACCTCTGGATACAAGGTGCAGGGAGCTGCACAGGGCCATCATGGGTGGTCTTACTCTCCTGGGCAGCTGCAACCAGGCCTTGACAGTCTCTGCTCTAAAAAGCTTACAGGCTAAAAGATTCAGCCTCACACTTTCCTCTCTCCCACCCCTTCTCCTATTCCATCTGCTAAAATGATCAACTACTAAATAGTTGGTTAAATACCTCACATTTGAAGTGTTATCATTAGGCTTAGAGTTCATATCTTGATGAGATGAATCTGAGGCAGAAAATTTCACACCTCCGAGCTGATGTTTATGGCTGTCTGCAGAGTCAAAACAACACAGTTTCATATTTGGAAAGCTTTCTTTGCAGTCACGAGGCTTGAAACTTTTTTCTAAATGAAAACTCAAATTCCGAAAAATTGAAATGTATTTATGCGGTTCCACACGAAACATCAAGTGGTCCAGTACTGGTCCAGGAGCTCTGTGTTTGCCACGCCTGACATAAAAGGAATCTTAGAACTTGGTGAATCTGAGAGAAATTGTGCACCTGTGTCAGTGGTCGTCATATTGTATTTGCTCTCTTTTCTGGCCTCATTGGGTATGTCTATGCTGCAGTTAGACACCCGCAGCTGGCCTATGCCACCTGACTCAGGCTTGCTGGGTTCAGGCTAAGGAGCTGTCTAATTGTGGTGTAGACATTTGGACTCAGGCTGGACCCAGGTTCTGGGACCTTCCCATCTCACAAGGTCCTGAAGCCTGGAGTCCAGACTGTGCCCCAACATCTACACTGCAATTAAACAGCCCCTAGCCCAAATCCCGGGATCCTGAGTCAGGTGGCACGGGCCAGCCGCGGGTGTCTAATTGCAGTGCACACATACTTTTCCAGTCAGTCACAGCTCTCTAAATTCAGGGTGTGGTTTATTTTGTATTGAACTAATGCAAATCAAGTCATAGAACTACTGTAGAGTAGAAATAATTAAATGGCTATTTCCAACATTTCAAGGTATTTTCACTGGGAAGTGACACTGTTTAGTTTTTGTCAGGAGGGAGAACAGAAAAGGACACTAACCCTCTTTTTTTGACCTTTGCTCAAGGGAGGTGGCAGAGCTTAGAGAACATTTTTTAAAAAAGTTGCTAATAGAAGCCTAGTTTGTTCCCAGACTATTAGTTAGAAGCTTTTGTTTTTTTTCTGCCTGCTGCAGACCAGACAATTAGTTCAAAACAAATGAAGGTTTTTTTCAACACACATGGTAAATTTATAAGCATTCCCAGTCCTCTCTTTTAAACCATGCTGTCATGCTGAAACAGGGGGACTGCTTTGTACTGAGTGTAAAATCTTTGTTTGATAGAGAGTAGGAGGTATAAGGTATTGATTTAAAAGGCTCTGAAGCAAACCAGTTAGAGGTTCATTGACAACACAGTGACCATTCATCTTCCAGATTAAATGTAAAAATAAAGTCCTGACCATTTGTGGTCATTTAAAACTCCCAAAGCATCTTTCAAAACTGTTGTCCTGGTCAAATTCCAACATGCCGTAATTACATTCTGCCTACCCCTACCACCATTTGCTGACCTAACTGCTATTAAGCAGTTGCTGCCTTTCAGCTTATGAGTTGCTTCATTTCAGTGGTGTATGAAGTGATTCGTGGGCATAGTTTGTAATGTGCTTTGAGATCAAAGGTACTGTATGAGTGTTATCATTTTAGCCCCAGAATGTCTGAGAACTGTGTGGAGGCTGTTTTAGAGGCACAGTATAGATAAAACTAGTTGCTCTTAAATGGTGAATAGGCAAAAGGCAGGAGGTGCTGTTGGACAGATAAAAGGAATACTATATAGGGAAATGAAGTGTTTATGGTTTCAGGTACTGGTTGGCACTGAATATGATTCAAAGGATTGTTTCACTGTTCAGCAAAGCATAATGAGAGAATACTGGCAAGCAAAAGAAGGATATAGATTTATTGTAATAGTCTCTAAGGTGCCACAAGTACTCCTGTTCTTTTTGCGGATGCAGACTAACACGGCTGCTACTCTGAAATCTGTAATAGGAGACAGCCATATGCTTTGTGGGTATCTATAACTGTAAAAAGGGGTTAGCTAACGGGATTGTTGTTAATCTTCCAGAAGCAAAGATGAAGGAGGTTCCAGAGAGACCTGATAAACTATTCAAGATGTTTGGTGTTCAGCCTCTTGTAGCACTACGTGTTGGACTAAATGATGTCAGAGATACTTAAAAGGAGATTCAGACTCTGCCTGGAAACTGAGAGCAAGGAAGCATGAGACAGCATAAGATATGACAGCCTTTTAAAGGTTTTATCTACCTCCTAAACTGCTCAATCACGGCAGCATGCTCAGTTTCCTGTCTCTTTGTCCAGACACCTCACAGCACCTGAACTTTTAACCTTTCATGTTCTTAGGTGCAGATGCTCAGCTGCTAGACTATTTCTAAAACAAACAGCTTAAAAAAGAAAGCAGCTAAATAAATAACTGATCTGTGCAATCCTGTTTGCCCAGGGAATAGCCACATGCCAAAATAACACTTTGTTCAAACTGCAAAATGGATACAATGGATGTAGGGAACCAATTTTCTACTAGAGGCTGCCAGTTCCATTAACCTTTGCCCCCATGCTGTGAATGGAAGCACAACTGTGCCTGCCTGATTTATCCAGCAGCCTGAAAGCAGAGATTATGTCCCAGAACATGAAGTTTTCTCTCCATAGACAACTTGAGTTTAGTAGGTACAGCACAGCTACCCTTGCTTACTCACATTCTGCTAAGTGCAAACAGTGCCTTTCTCCTTCACTACTTAGCAAAGAAAGTCAGGAAAAATCAGCAATTTATTCCCATCATTAAAAAAAAAATTGTTTGCCCAAAAGAGGACTTGGTGCTTAACAGAAACAAGAAATGGTCCTCCCCCCGAGGAGCTTCCAATCCAAGGCCCTAGCCCTATCATGAAATCCACTAGCGCAGAACAGGTATCCATGTAGCATCCTACAGGCTTTGGTGTGGGGCACGGTACAGTGTAGGGGTCTGTGCTCGGAGTCCCATTGACTTGATTGGGACACTAGGAACACTGTTCAGGCACCAAGGTCTGTGCGAGAGAGAAACTGATTTCAGTAGGTTACTGTATGGGTGCAAGTGTTTGAGGTAGGAGAAGGGAAGCAGTGTTAAAGTGGCTTGGATTGCTGGGCTTCCTTATACTTCTGGGGATGGATCTGCACCCCAAAAACACAAGGCTGGGTGAGAACCAGACGTTTTAAAGTGCAGGAGGCACATACAATGTGAGCCCGTTGAGGAGTTGAATAATTAGTTATTGTGGAATTGCGTAAATATTTAAAAAAACCCAAACACTTCATTTGTGAATGGCTGTGAATAAAATACCTAAGTGCAATTTGCTGTAAAATGTCTGCAGATCCCAGAAGTTTGTTTCACATTATTGAAACATTCATCTCAGAAGTGGGTTATTCATTATTTAGCATTTATAATCATTATTCTTGCTGTACGTAGCTTGTATCTGTATTACTATTATGCTTGCTTGTTCCTTTTAATGTAAAATAGAGTTAATTGTGTTTGAAAGTATAGGGTTGCTCCTTGTATATGGGAAAACAGAAGTTATTCTCTGGACTTAAAAATCTATCATCCAGTCAGGGAACAGAAAATCTATACCAGGCGACTATAATACAAATGGTGATTAATCAAAGTGAACAGTTTATGAACAACCCCCATAGACTGAATATTAATGAATAATGTATGCATTTGAGGAAACTATGATCTGCTCCTGAACAATCCACTAATAAGAAAAGGGTTATTTTTCAGAAGGTATTGTTTTAAATAAATAATGTAACTAGCTCTTTTTAATTGGCAGGCACAACATTAGCCAATCATAGCATGTTTTCAGCAAGTTCTGAATCATGATAGAACTCTTTTGCACTGTTGAGTGTTTACCAGTTTTCTTGCCTTAACATCTGCTTTAGTCTGTGATGCCAAGTACCCATCTATTGGTGTTAGAACACGATGTTAAATATTGAAATTACAAAATCTTAGTGCAGTATTTTAGTAGCATTTAACCCTGATTCTTTTGTGCTTTGTATTTCTTCAATCTTCTTCAGTTATAGCCTCAGTGGTAGGAATGATACAAGAAAATATGAAGATGTACTAATATAAAAGAAAATATAACATGGTAAAATTTTCAGATGTGCCTAAGTGACCTAAATCCATATAATTGTTTAGTTAACTGAGGGTAAATAGTGGAATTGTACTGAAGTAACTGTGAAATCTACATGAATGTCAGAATTTCAATGTGATACCCAGTGGGGATAAAAGCCTGCTGCTTCTTGCTTTTAAATCAAGGAGTCTCTGCTGTTTAAGCTAAAGAACTAGGCTAGTTATCTGGGAACAGTAGGAGACTCATAAACTTCTTAGGTGAACCAGCTAGGGGAAGGACATCCACATAATTCTCACTCCAAAGTAGCATGGAAGTTTCTGATTCCAGCTTTTTGGAGCTGATCTCTCTTAAGTTTTGTATCAGTGCAGCTCCACAGACTTGAGTGACGTTACTCCAGAAGTACCTATGTTATACCAGAATCTGGCCCTCTGTGTCATATAGTATATAACAAAATCAGAATGCTCCCTTTCACCTGACCTTGAAACAGATTACAGTTTGACATAATTTTCACTGTAAAGTGAAGCTTTCAGACAAACAGTGATGAAAATTCACTTCTTAGAGACAGAGAATGGTTGTCACCAGCTAGTGTCACTATTTTGTGAGTTCTACAATAGAAGCGACAATGCTATCACTCTTTTAAAGAGACTTCAGAATTAACATGTTCTTCAAATATATTCCCAAACAAGGTCACTTGAATAATAATCCATATGACCAGAGACACAATTACTGTATAAATCTCACACACAAACAGGAATCCAGGAGAGCAACTTAGATTTTTTTTAAATTGCAAAACCACAGGCCTCTCCTACATGAACTAAAGGTTATCCTCTCTGTGAGACAGCTACATCGCTCATCTACATGTATTTGGTCCACTCATTATAGTGGCAAGCACAGATTGAAGGTAAGCAGTGTTTTCCCCAGGAATTGAAATTAGGGGAGGCGTTGGCAGGTGAGGGCCAATGAGGGTTGAGACCATGAGGGCAAAGGTTTGCTGTATGGTAAAACAGTTCCATAGTCCATTTTGACAGTTCCATAGTAAAAACTGAAAAACGTTTCACAACCATTTTATTAGCTTTAACTCATGTTTTAAAATCATCACAAAAATAAAAGTTGGCCACTCAAGCCTACTACGAAGCACTACATCTACATCCGTCTTGGTTTCTTGTTGTAATTTTGCACTCTTTGGTGTCTTCTTGTGTGTCCGTTACTTCCAGTCATTCATGATATGCTCATGATCAGGCAGAAGGTGACTTCTTTCAGAATACAAAATTTTATTCAATGAGGAAAAAATATGCTCAGCTGTAGCTGTTGTGACTGGGAGTAGCAAGAGATGAATTCCTACTTCTTTCATCCCAGGAACATAGCACAAAGATTTGGTCGAACCACTAGTGTTGATAAAGAAGTTGAAGTTAAATCTTCATTCATTCATTGTACGATATTCCACTCTGTGTTCAAAATTCTCTGTTCTGTCCTGATCACATAGCAGCCCTATTGTGCATCTGCTGCAGTGGCGCTCGAACTCGGATCTGCTCAGTCTGCAGCTGTATCAAAGACTTGAGCATTCTCTTTTCTGGCCTGCCTTTCGGCATCCCAGCACTCTTTCCGTTCCCTGGTCTGTCTCTCATTGTGCTGTATAACCTCACGGAGCATGTCTTCTTTGCTGCACCTAGGTTTTTTTCTTATCTGCCGCAGCTGGTTCGCGGTGGTGCATGGTTTGTTCTTCAAGATCTGTGCTGAACAGAAGTGGGATTGTTACATTCCAGCAAATGATTGAAACATTTTAGTAAAAAGCGCATTTTGCTAGTAGAAATCACTTTCTCTCTGAGACTAGGCAGGTACATAGCTCTGCGAGCACCCCAATCGTGGTGAGTTTCAGGAGTGGGGGAAGGTGGTTGTGCATACAGACAAAAAGGTCATAGCTTGCAGGGCACCTTAGCAGGGATCTCATTTTAAAATGATCCCACGATTTTTCACAGGCAGCCAACCTGCTGGCTGACATCTCGCTGCCGAGGGTGACCAGAGAAACCAGGGCTCAGCTGCTGAAATCCTTCGGCTTTCACCCCGGTCTATATGCAGCTCAGCTATGTGCTGCTTTGGTCCCAGCTTCAGTGATTGCTAAATGGCATGGGACAGTTGCCTGCAATGGGGGAACTAACAAGGCTGCAATCCCTTGGAATCTGTGGCAGAGGATTAACAAGTACCTCTTGGAAACTTTCCAGAGCCTCTCTCTGGAGGATTCCCTGCAGGTCTCAATGTCCATCAACACCCTGGTTGGCCATGCAGATTAGTTACACAGGGCAATGTCCAGCTCACAGAAAACACTACCTGCCTCCCACTTTTCGATTCCCTACATAAGCCACAGCAGCTTACCCGGCATCTCATCTGCTTCCTGCTCCCCATTGAGCACTTCTGGAGTGAAGAAAAGTTCCTGGCTGCCTGCTCCACCAGGCAACCCCCTGGGAGCACTGCATCCTCTTCTAGCTCGACTTCTTCATCCACAATTTCAGCCTCCAGGTTACCCCCTCTTTCAGCTGCATGCAAAGTATCCACAGGACAATTGGCGATGGAGGTGGAGTCATGCCTCCTATGCCTTAGGGTACGCCTGCCTCAGCTCCTTTATCTTCATTCTGCACTGTTGTGTGTCCCGATCATAGCCCTTTTCGCACAAGCCCCGAGAAATTTTCCCATATGTGTCCTGATTCCTATGGGTCACTCGCAGCTGTGACTGAACAGATGCCTCTCCCCATATACTGATCAGATCCAACAACTCAGCAGTGGTCCAAGCTGGAGAGTGTTTGGTGTGACAGCCAGCCAGCTCACCTGGGAAGCTCCTCTGAGAAGCTGGCTAACAGCAAATGAGATTTAAAAATTCTGAGGCTTGCAAGGGGGAGGGGTGGGTTGGCTGCAGGGCATCGGAGTTCAAACAGCTGACCAGAGCGGCAGCATGGGAATTGTGGGATACTTTCTGGAGGCCAATAAAATAATTTAAAACCCCCCCTGTGGTATCTACACTGGCTGTTTGTCGACAATAAAGGGAGGGGAAAAGACAAAAGTCTCTCGCTGAGGTAGAAGTTTTTTTATGCCAAATCTAAATGTTTTTTTCAAAAAAAGTGACCTTACAGTGTGTACGCTATTGCTGTTTTGTCGCCAAAAAGCAGTTTTTGGCAATAAAACTTGCCAGTGTAGACAAGCCCTCAGTCAGGCTAAGTACAGTTCTGCTGCCCTTTACTCATACAATAAGGATAATGACATTTCATAACCTCCACATTTAATACTTAAGTGATTTGTAACCCAACACCAGCAAAAACTGCTCACAGTTCTGTCTGCTGGATACCTAAGCAGAGAAGGTGTGTTCATGTAAATATAGTCTAGTCCTGAAGCCTTTCCAACCATCACTGGCTCATCACTAGCTGTCAGGGGAGAGCTCATTCAGACCTTGTTTATAAATAATAATTTGAAATGATTAGGTATGCCAAGATAGCTGAAGTAAATGTGCCAACATTGTTATAAGTAACAGCTGTATGAGGAAGCTAGTCTTTGTTCATACTTTTCAAACCCATTATGGGGGGAGGGATAGCTCAGTGGTTTTAGCATTAGCCTGCTAAATCTAGGGTTGTGAGCTCAATCCTTGAAAGGGCCATTTAAGGAACTGGAGTTAAAAAAAAAATCTGGGAATTTGCCCTGCTTTGAGCAGGGGGTTGGACTCAATGATCTCCTGAGGTCCCTTCCAACTCTGATATTCTATGTTTTCTCAGGTACAAGTATTTTCTCATATACTGTATGTAACCCTTCTGCCCCTCTGAGTTGGCAGCAACAAGGGCAGGGTTCAGTATCCAGGGGTTCCGTTTCAGTAACACAATGCATAACCGGCTCGAGCCCCCACCCAGTGACCTGGGACACTCACATACCACACCCCCCTGGGCGCCTCTAGGAGGCAATACTTCTCCTCTTGCAAGCACAGAGTCTGAGTGTAGCAAAATCTTTTTAATAAAGGAAGGAATCAATGCGGCATCCCATTGGAGAAACACCACAAACAGGGTTATAACACAAACCATAAACAAAAACCCACCTTCAAGTACATTTGGCACTGTCCTTTTTCCCCTTAGGGTTTTAAGTCCAATCACCCCAAAGTCCAACAACCCAAAAGTCTCTGGTCAATGCCACCCCAGAGTTCGAGAGTTTATCTGTAGAGGTCCCTCCCCCCAGCCTGGGTAGAAAGGGGCACCTTACGTGGTCCGGGGCCAACTGCCCTGCCTCTCCATGTGTTCTGCTTCCGCCTTCTCCACGAACTGCTCCGCTTTACCAGCCACTCCACGCTGCTCCTCCAGCCGTCCTCAGAAACTGCTCCGCTCCACCAGCTGCTCTGCTCCATGAGCTGCTCCCGTTCTCTCTGCAAACTGCTCGGCTCCGCTCGCTCTGTGGGCCGCTCCACCCGTCCCACAGCTACTCCGCTCTGCCAGCCGCTCTGCTGCCACCAGCTGTCCCGTGAGCCGCTCCAGCCGTCCCCACAACTGCTCCACTCCGCCAGCTGCTCTGTTCCTACTAGTTAGCACAGTACTCAGTGCTCTCAGGTCAGTAATCTCAGCTCTTTAGTGATTTCAACTCTTAGTGATCTCAGCTCTTAGTGGGGGAGCCCCAGTGCTAGTGCACCATTAGCCCAAAGTGAGTTCAGCTCAGTAACCTGTATTTAGATTCTTGAGGGAATAAAAAAAAATCAACTCTGACATTCCACAGTGGAGAGAGGAGGGGGTGGAACTGGTGCTTCTGGCTAAACAAGGAGACTGCACCACCAGGCACAGATACCTGCCCCCAGCCTCTCTCAATTCACTGGGTTTTGGAACCCATATCCCTTGTCTAGCAAGTACCACCCAACTGAGGGTGAGTCATTTGTCACCAAGCAGTCCCACAGCTCGGCAGTCTGGGATAGGGTAGGCGTGCCTATGCAAATACACTCTCTGAAATTCTTTCCACCAAATGTCAGAGTAGAGCTTATCCTGACTCTGCTTACATCCTCCCCCCAGCCAAGAATTTGTCGTCCCGACAAATCACATTCCCTACTATACCAACTTATTGGTCCCCTCCAAAAGGCATTAGATAGCCCACTTTAGCTTTCACAAACCTGTGTGCTAAATGTATAGGCTCCTCACTAATCACCCCAGGTGCATTGTAAGTTAACCGTTTCACTGGTTTTATTACCCTGTCTCGCCTATTGAGAATCTTTGTTGCTATGGTAGGGGGGACATCCTCTTGAGTGACGGATGGGGAGGTTTCCTGTGAGTTTCTCTTAGATACTGGCATAGGCCCCTGCATTTCTAGTTCTAACAGTGGAGGGTCGCAGGTGCTCTGGACATCCTCCATCTGTATGTCACCACTGTCCAATAGCCTGTGTAAGTCATTACACGGGGGTCCCACCAGTGGCTCAGGGATGTCAGGAATGGGCCTAAATACTTTTGCCATAGGGTTTAGGGCGGAAGAGGATGTGCTCTCTTCTGATTCAGCGGATTGAGACTGAAATCTTGTCTTTATTCCAGGATACACCATGGTTGTGTCTTCCTCCTCAGACTTACTCTCAGATGTGCTGAGTAGGGGTTGGTTAGCTGCAGGGAGCCGGCTGTCCAAGTTGGAAGGCAGCTTTGGCACAGCACCTTTGTTCTGCCCAGTTGCCCGGTTGTGGCCAATTTCATAAGGGCTGCCTACCAATTCCCCCACAGGGAGCAAAAGGTTTCTGTGCACGGTCTTTGTCAGCCCTGTACCCTCTTCAGGTTTGATCTTATAAACCGGCAGGTCTTCTAGCTTTTTCATTACTAGGTAAGGTATTGCCTTCCACCTGTCAGCTATCTTGTGTTTGCCAGCAATACCCAAATTTTGCAGCAGGACTCTGTCCCCTGGCTGGAGCTCTTGCAGACGTACCCTAGCATCATATCGATATTTGTTGCGGCTTGCATTCTTCTGAGCTGCAGATGTAGCTAAGTGATAACCATCCCGCAGCTTTTCTCGTAGTCGGGATAGATATTGCTGGTGAGTTTTATAGCTATTTCCATCCTCGGATACACCAAAGCACAGGTCTATGGGTAATCTTGGTTCTCGTCCAAACATTAAGAGATATGGGGTGACTCCCGTAGCGTCGTTCTTTGTGGCGTTGTAGGCGTGCACTAGAAATGCGACATGTTGGCTCAAGGTTGCCTTCTGTTCTGGCCGCAAAGTCCTAACATATCTAACAGGGTTCGGTTGAACCTCTCTGGCTGAGGATCACCCTGTGGGTGATAAGGCGTTGTCCTTGACTTTTTAATTCCTGCTATCCTCAGCACCTCCTTTAGAAGGTGACTCTCAAAGTCTCGTCCCTGATCCGAGTGTATCCGGGCTGGGAATCCATAAACTGAGAAATATTTTTCCCACAGTACTCGAGCGACAGTAGTGGCCTTCTGATCACGTGTGGGGTATGCCTGCGCATATTGCGTATAATGGTCGGTCACTACTAGAATGTTCCCAATATTCCTCTTGTCTACTTCTAAGGACAAGAAATCAATGCAAACCAGCTCCAGAGGTTTGTTGCTGGTGATGTTCTTCAGATATGCGGCCCTTGTGGGCAGAGTTTTTCTTTGAACACATCGAGCGCAGGTGTCACATTTTCTGCGAACATCTTCGGCCATCCGAGGCCAATAGAACCTACTGCGGATAAGTTCCAGGGTCCTCTCCATCCCTAACATGTCCAAAGTCATCATGCAGGGCCCTCATGGCCAGGGCTCTGTACTCTTTTGGCAGCACTAGTTGATTCCGTTGCTTTTGTAGAGGGTCTGTGGTCACGCGGTGTAGCACTTCCTGAATCAGTTTTAGTTTGGTCCATTCTTTCAATAGTAGTTTACCCTTTGGGGTAGGTGGGACAACCGCAGCTGGGCCTCACCCCTCTCTTTTGGCAAGTAGTGTATCACAAATGTCAACATCTTGCAGCTGGGCTTCCTGCCAGTCAGCTGCATTGAGCATGGGCAAGGGAGATTGGTCCAAAGCAATATAGTTCACTGAAGCAGAAGGCACGCATTCAGGGGGCAGGCCCAAAGCTTCAGCAGCACATCCATGAAGGCTCTTAGGGGCCTCCGGCTCTCGGCGACTTACACTGCAGATAGCTCTCACGCCATTCGTGGGTAACACAGCAACACCAGGTGCCTGCGGACATCTGGACAAGGCATCTGCATCTACATTGCTCCTCCCTGATCGGTATTGAATGCTGAACTCATAGCTAGCCAAGGCGGCCACCCATCTCTGGCCTGTAGCATTCAATTTAGCACTTGTTAACACATAGGTCAGTGGGTTGTTGTCTGTCCACACCTGGAACTGAGCACCGTACAAGTAGTCTTGAAATTTCTCAGTGATGGCCCATTTCAAGGCCAAGAACTCCAGCTTGTGGATGGGGTAGCGAGTTTCACTGTCAGACAGTCCTCGGCTGGCAAAGGCTACCGGTTTGCGTTTGCCTTCCACTTCCTGATACAGTACTGCTCCCAGACCCTCCAAACTGGCGTCAGTATGCAGGATAAACGGTTTGCTTGGGTTAGCAAAGACTAGGATGGGAGCATGAGTTAGGCAAGTAATGATTTCCCGAAAAGCCCTCTTACATCTTTCATCCCACCGCGGCCCAAATGGTTCAAAGGGGCCATAGTGTCTCTGCAAAGGAGGCTTTGGAGGCCTCCGCTTATTCTGGGTCTTAGATTTGTTCTTGTTGGACTGGTATTTCCCGGTAAGATCATTTAGAGGTTTTACAATTGTAGCATAGTTCTTCACAAATCTGCGGTAGTAGCCACTAAATTCAAGAAACGTCTTGAGTTCTCTGTAGTTACTGGGACGTGGCCAGGTAGTGAGTGCTTCTATTTTATCGGGGTCAGTACTCACACCCTCTTGGGACACGATGTGACCTACATACTTCACTGAGGTTTGGCAGAACTGGCATTTATTGATTGAAAGCTTTAAACCGTATGCCTCCAACCTATCGAGCACTTTAAGAAGTCTTTTTTCATGTTCCTCCAGGGTTCTTCCAAACACAATCAGGTCATCCAAGTAAACTAACACCTTCAGTAAATTCATGTCTTCCACGACTTTTTCCATAAGTCGTTGAAATGTGGCAGGGGCCCCAGAAATCCCTTGTGGCATGCGTTCGAACTGGTAGAACCCTAACGGGCAGATGAAGGCTGTCTTCTCCTTATCCTCTTCTCTCAGAGAGATCTGGTAGTATCCACTCCGAAGATCCAACACAGAGAACCACTGACTACCCAGCAAACAGTCCAAGGCATCTTGTACTCGAGGCATGGTGTATTGATCAACTGTAGTGCGCCTGTTTAGGGTGCGGTAGTCAATACACATCCGGATTTTTCCACTCTTCTTACGAACGACCACAATGGGTGAGGCATAGGGGCTTCGTGACTCTGTGATGATACCATTCGCGATCAGCTCTTGAAGATGATGGTGCACGTCTTCCATCTCAGAGAGGGCAATCCTCCTAGACCTCTCCCTGAAGGGTCGGGGATCTTGTAGCCTGATATGGTGTTCCACACCCTTTGCACATCCCACGTCCCACTCATGTAGTGAGAATACCTTGGATCTCTCGCAAAGCTTCTTCCTCAGGCGATCCTTCCACTCCTCAGACAGCGATGAGTCCCCGAAGTCAAACTTCGCAGGATCTATCATTGGAACTTCAGCTTCACACTGGAGTCTCACAACGCTTTCAGGCTCAAAGATGTCTGCAATCTTCTGCCCTGGTTTTACAAACACATCACGGCGTGTTTCATTAGCAACCAGTATCGTCACCTTCTCCTGGGCTTCAACAGGTAGGGTTATGACTCCACTGAGAACCAGCACTCCTTCTGGGAGCCCTCCCTTGATTGGCTGCTCTACCACAGCTAATGTTCCCTTACTGCCTTTTAGGCAGGTACTCCTGACAATCACCTCCTTTTCTGACATGGCAGGCACCACTAAAGGGACCGGGCCCGCATACCTCAGTGCTCCTACTGGCAAATCAGGCATCACTTTTCTTGTGTCCTCAATTTTTCTGTAAGCCGCGGCACAGTGTGTGTGTATCACCAAGGTGTTCAGATATTGGTCTCCTGCTTGCTGTCTACAGTAATCGGCCAGTAGCCTAAAGAGGCTGAAGTTGGTCCCTATCAGCACAGACACATCAGAGGTCCCTTTCGGGTCAGGGCATATTAAGGCAGCGATGTCTACCTCTTGCCTTACCCCAGCAACCTCCTCTGGGAATTCCAGGTGCACTATGACATACCCTTGATAGGGGTATTCATCCATGCTGAGGCCACACAGACCAATGCCAGTCTGTGGCTGTATGGGCAGGTGCCTAAGCATCTGTTGGTAGAATGACTGAAATATAATAGTCACTTGAGATCCAGTGTCAAGCACGGCTTTACACTCCGCCCCTTCAATCCTCACCATGACCTCTGCTCGAGGCCCTATCAGTCCTGCTGGGATCTCAGCTGGATGGTCTCTTCTGGGGGAATCTTCAAATCCTCTAGGCCTAGGTGGTCTCTGTCCCCGGACCTTCTGACAGCTACTGGATCTCTTCCAACTAATCCTCAGCTTTTCATACACTAAGGAGGTGTTCTCTTTCTTATGGCAGTTAGCAGCACTGTGCCCATCCTGACCACACCGGTAGCAAAAGAATTGTCCTTTCCCCATTTGGCGAGGTGGGACAGTGACTCTAGATACTGACTTCTCTATCGTCACAGTCTGAGGCTCCTTATTCCTGGAAATCTTAGCTCGGTCAATGATGCTTTGCAGCTCAGCTATCCGTTCTGTCAGGACCTGCATTTGTTGGGCAAGTTCCTCTGTGGTGCTTACCATCAGTACACTGGCCATTGGCGGTGGCGTCGTGCTGGCTGGTTCCAATGTTTGGGCTTCCCAACACTCGCTGGCCACCTGCCTTTCTTCTTCTTCCCTGACCTCCTTTATCAGCTGGGAGTAACTTGGGGGATGTTCCTGCCGTTCTCTTAGTCGGAGGTGAAGTAGGATCGGGTTCTGATACTGAGTCCCTCTTACAACTTGAGCCAGTCTGGTCTGATCCATCTGCTCAGCAGTCACTGCTCCCCTCATAACAGCTCTCTGAAGTAGTCTCTCCAGCCTCTGTATATAGGCTGAAATTTTCTCACCCCTTTGCTGTCGGGAATTAATGAATTTACAGTAACTGTCCTCAGGGCCCTCTACGCTCCCAAAGGTATTATCAAGGGCCTCTAGGCAGTCCTTCACACTGACCTCAGGGTCAATGAGCTTCAGGGTGCGAATTACATCTAATGCTGGGCCACAAAGGCTCTCTATTAGACATCGTCGCTTTTCTACATCAGGTACGGCCCACTCCCGCAGCATTTCAGTAGTATGCTCCGACCAGAGTTCAAACTCCTCTTCCCCATCAAATAACCTTAACTTACGACAAGAGTTCGACGTAGCATAGGCCAACACAATCGTTTCCAATATATGCCCCAGTGCGTTTGCCCAGTCATAGGCTGAATCTGCCGCCCCTGAGCTAGAGGCTGTAGGACTAGAGCCCAACAAACCCGACATATTAGCCATTATACAAACAGTAGTTTCCTCAAAATATAAACACAATTATTTCCCAATACAGTGGAACACTCAACAGGTGCTTGCGAGGGGTACTGACCCAGGGATCCCGGACGAGCCCCCCAAAATGTAACCCTTCTGCCCCTCTGAGTTGGCAGCAACAAGGGCAGGGTTCAGTATCCAGGGGTTCCGTTTCAGTAACACAATGCATAACCGGCTCAAGCCCCCACCCAGTGACCTGGGACACTCACATACCACACCCCCCTGGGCGCCTCTAGGAGGCAATACTTCCCCTCTCGCAAGCACAGAGTCTGAGTGTAGCAAAATCTTTTTAATAAAGGAAGGAATCAATGCGGCATCCCATTGGAGAAACGCCACAAACAGGGTTATAACACAAACCATAAACAAAAACCCACCTTCAAGTACATTTGGCACTGTCCTTTTTCCCCTTAGGGTTTTAAGTCCAATCACCCCAAAGTCCAACAACCCAAAAGTCTCTGGTCAATGCCACCCCAGAGTTCGAGAGTTTATCTGTAGAGGTCCCTCCCCCCAGCCTGGGTAGAAAGGGGCACCTTACGTGGTCCGGGGCCAACTGCCCTGCCTCTCCATGGGTTCTGCTTCCGCCTTCTCCACGAACTGCTCCGCTTTACCAGCCACTCCACGCTGCTCCTCCAGCCGTCCTCAGAAACTGCTCCACTCCACCAGCTGCTCTGCTCCATGAGCTGCTCCAGTTCTCTCTGCAAACTGCTCGGCTCCGCTCGCTCTGTGGGCCGCTCCACCCATCCCACAGCTACTCCGCTCTGCCAACCGCTCTGCTGCCATCAGCTGTCCCGTGAGCCACTCCAGCCGTCCCCACAACTGCTCCACTCCGCCAGCTGCTCTGTTCCACAGTATAGCTTCAGGATCCCCCACTAGTTAGCACAATACTCAGTGCTCTCAGCTCAGTAATTTCAGCTCTTTAGTGATATCAACTCTTAGAGATCTCAGCTCTTAGTAGGGGAGCCCCAGTGCTAGTGCACCATTAGCCCAAAGTGAGTTCAGCTCAGTAACCTGTATTTAGATTCTTGAGGGAATAAAAAAAATCAACTCTGACATTCCACAGTGGAGAGAGGAGGAAGTGCAACTGGTGCTTCTGGCTCCACAAGGAGACTGCACCACCAGGCACAGATACCTGTCCCCAGCCTCTCTCAATTCACTGGGTTTTGGAACCCATGTCCCTTGTCTAGCAAGTACCACCCAACTGAGGGTGAGTCATTTGTCACCAAGCAGTCCCACAGCTCGGCAGTCTGGGATAGGGTAGGCGTGCCTATGCAAATACACTCTCTGAAATTCTTTCCACCAGATGTCAGGGTAAAGCTTATCCTGATTCTGCTTACATGTATATGCTTTTAAAGTGTGTATTAATGTTTCAATTTCAGTTCAAATTTCCAACCAACAACTAAACTGGCAACATTGCATGTAACTGGGGTGTTGGGGAAATTCAGGGGGATTCTAGGGAAATCCTATAAGGATGTAGAAGACTTAAGGCCAAATTCTGCTCCTACTGAAGCTAATGGGTGCCCTGTCACTTACTTCATTACCCTTAAAGAACAATTAGTTTTCAGCTGGCTTTAAAATGGAATGAAAGGATAAAGAACTGTATATGGCAGAGATCAGATTTCCTGTTGGGACACAGGAAGTGTTAGCTAGTGTGTAGATAAGAATGGAAACAGTTGTTTAAACACTGGAATTCTTAGGCCTGATCTACACTGGGAGGGCGGGGTATCGATCTAAGGTACGCAACTTCAGCTACGAGAATAGCATAGCTGAAGTCGATGTATCTTAGATCGACTTTGAATCACTTACTGTGTGTCCTCGCGGTGCAGGATCGGCGGCTACCAGACCCCCGTTGACTTTGCTTCTACCTTTCGCCGAGCTGGAGTTCAGCAGTTGGCGGGAGAGCAATCGGGGATCAATTTATTGCATCTACACTAAACGCACTAAATCAATCCCTAATAGATCGATTGCTACCCACCGATCTGTTAGGTAGTGTAGATGTACCCTAAGAGTGAACACAGGTCCAGATAATACATACCCATGAATTGTAATGGAAGTAGGAGTAGAAATTAAATCCCAATGTACTGTTTAAATGATCAGATTCTGGGGTAAACATAATTCAAAGTAAAGGTTAGGAAAGATTGTCAAGCAGTTAGAGTAGCGTAGTTATCTCAAGAACAGTTGTGACTGAGAATATTAGCAGTCTGTTTTGCAGAAGTTTGTGAAGGAACACCTTGAAAAACTTAATTTTATAAGATCCAATCAAGCCAGATTTAGGAAAGGGAGATCTTGGTTCATTATCTTCTCACATTTCTTCAAGGACACAGTATCACTGCTGTGATTGGCACAGCTAATACAGGAGATATAATACAGAATAAATTTACATTTAAAAAAAAATTAAAGTCCCATGGTGATGGTATAGTAAAGACTCTCTATGTGAGAAGGGAAAATAGTTTAATGGACAGAAATCAGTCTCAGAAACAAGTAACTGTGACTGTTAGAAAATGGTGCATTTCCTTTGGGGTCAGTTATGAGATATCTTTTTGTTGATTGCTGTATCTAATTATGATGGATAGCAATATCAATTGTAAGATAACTATTTGCTGAGGATACTGAAATTGAAGATAAATAAATTGAAGAATATTCAGGGAGATTTATCTCTTAGATGAATGTGTAGGTAGACTGAAAATAAAGTGAATACAGACAAACTTAAATTAATACTGTGGGATATACAGATGAAATGGAACATTGATATAGCATACCAAGCAGCCCTGGGATTTGGGAGTCAGTGCGTGAAATCCTTGTACTCATCAGCTCAGGGTATGACTCCAGTAAAAATGAGCAAATGGATTGTAAGATCTTTGCTACCTATTCCAAATATCTCCTCAAGATCCACTGCTGGTTTGGTGCATATATGAAATGAGTTGATTGAACGTAAGATAAGGATAGTTGGATTTACAGTTTATAATTAACAGGAAAAAAAGTTATCATACAGTAAAATAGACAAATTTTACATATTCCTTTCCCCCTCCTTTTGTATGTCAAATGTCATCTTAGATTGAAAGTTCTTCAGGGCCAGGGCACATGTCCTTATGTGGCTTTCAGTGTAAAGGGGCCCCATTCTGACTGAGGGATTTAGGTGTGGCCATAATACAAATAATCTCACCAAAGCCAGTGCAGCATGTTTATTTAGCTGAGGCAAGCTTGTCATGTACAGTGGGGGGTTTCTTTGCTTTATTTGAGGGAGCTGTGGCCTTTTGGCAGCAAGATTCAAATCTCTGTTCTAGGATACACAGCAGCTGAAACACAAGTCCAGCCACGAAGATTGCATTCAACCGCACTGTAGGCCCAGCTGCTGCGGTCTCTAGTTCCTGAATCATTGGCCTCCCAAAGCACTTCAGAAATCAAGATTTTAGTCATTTTCATTCTGCTGTTGCTCACATATGCAGGGTACAGCAGAGAGAGAGAGAGCAGAGTAGAAGGAAATAAAAAGGGAGGAGTGAGAACAGAGACAACACAGAGGAAAAGAGAGGCTCTCATTTTTGCACAGCTCTTTCACCTTTAGATCAATGGATGAATGAAGCCCAAGTTAATGGTAGGAGATAGGCCAAGAACAAAACATCAGACTACATGAAGTGTAGGGGGATTAGGTTCACATCTGAATTCATGTTGCTGGATCTCTCACACCCCCACCCTCCAATTCTGGTTCCAGGTGATAACTAGAACAGTAGAAGAACCTGTGGTCAGGTTTGGATCTGGATGAGGCTAAAATCTCATGTTTGGCCCAAGATGGTGGCAATCTCACAAACTAATGATTTCTTGAGATTTTTCACTGCAACTATTATTTTGTGCTGAAATCTCACCAGAATGTGCTACTAACTAATAACAAACCTAAACCTAAACCTAAACCTAAACCTAAACCTGACCCTGACCCTGACCCTGAGCCCCAAATACTCTCCTAAATGAGATCCAAACACCATTTCCTTAACTTTTCTGTAGGTGATGATGACCAAAAGTTGTTGACATCTAACGATTGTAGGATGGTTTGTGTGAAATGAGTTGGTGGTTCCAGTCCAGTTCAGAGTGGGCAGGTGTTCACAGCACCAGAAACACTGTCGTATTGCAACTGGCATTAATTAACCAGATCATACTTTTGCAGTGCAGTGTGGAGAGCTAAAAACCTGTGTGGGCATGAAAATTGTGTACTCTCTCCCCCAGACCTTTTTCTGAAGCACAAAGGTCAAGTTAGAAACCCAACAGCCACTGCCAGTGCTGTACCAGTTGTCTTGGTAGACAGAGGAACTTAAGCCTCTATGCTTCAAGTAAGGCTATGAAAAGAGCTGAAACACTCGAGAAAGAGTACGAGTCTGACTGCATTCAGGAGCCAACCATTTATTTTAGTGTTTCTTGCCACTCATTGTGGAGTGAGTTGTCTTTCCCTGGCAAAACCTCTGAACAAAGTCTGATAAGAGCCAATTGTGGCTGGCTGTAGCTGTGTGTGGTGGTGATAGACTGTTTTCTTCCCTTAAAAAAGATAAGACTATCTGAATCACCTCTTCCTGTTGCCTCAGGCTTTTTACAGAGTTCCACCAGCTCTTGAAGTGATAGTACGTCATAGAATCATAGAATATCAGGGTTGAAAGGGACCTCAGGAGGTCATTTCGTCCAACCCCTGCTCAAAGGAGGACCAACCCCAACTAAATCAACCCAGCCAGGGCTTTGTCAAGCCTGATCTTAAAAACCTCTAAGGAAAGAGATTCCACCAACTCCCTAGGTAACCCATTCCACTGCTTTACCACCCTCCTAGAGAAAAACATTTTCCTCATATCCAACCTAAACCTTCCCCACTGCAACTTGAGACTATTACTCATTGTTCTGTCATCTGCTACCACTGAGAACAGTCTAGATCCATCCTCTTTGGAACCCCTTTTCAAGTAGTTGAAAGCAGCTATCAAATCCCCCCTCGTTCTTCTCTTCTGCAGACAAAATAATCCCAGTTTCCTCAGCCTTTCCTTGTAAATCATGTGCTCCAGCCCCCTAATCATTTTTGTTGCCCTCTGCTGGACTCTTTCCAATTTTTCCACATCCTTCTTGTAGTGTGGGCCCAAAACTGGACACAGTATTCCAGATGAGACCTCACTAATGCCGAATAGAGGGAAATGATCATGTCCCTCAATCTGCTGGCAATGCCCCTACTTTTACAGCCCAAAATGCCATTAGCCTTCTTTGCAACAAGGGCACACTGTTGACTCATATCCAGCTTCTTGTCCACGGTAACCCGTAGGTCCTTTTCTGCAGAACTGCTGCTTAGCCATTTGGTCCCTAGTCTGTAGCAGTGCATGGGATTCTTCCGTCCTAAATGCAGGACTCTGCATTTGTCCTTGTTGAAACTTATCAGATTTCTTTTGGCCCAATCAGTGGTCTCCCCAGGAATTGAAATTAGGGGGCGTGTTCGAATTTACGGGGGGGTGTCAGGTCCAATGAGATAAATAAAAGAGATATGAATAAAGTAAATGTTTTGTTAGGATTATGCAAATTTAACATAAGGAAAATGCAAGTTACACCAAAACACATAACAGATCTAGATTTCTAAAAAAAAAATTAAAAAAAATGTATTTAATTTAAATTGACTTTTGAAAAGTAAGCCATCATGGGATAAGAGGGCAGTCCTCTCATGGATCAGTAACTGGTTAAAAGATGGGAAACAAAGGGTAGGAATAAATTATCAGTTCTCAGAATGGAGAGAGATAAATAGTGGTATCCTTGAGGGGTCAGTTCGGGGACCAGTACTGTTCAACATATTCATCTGGAAAAATGGGTAAACAGTGAGGTGGCAAAATTTGCAGATGATACAGAACTATTCAAGATAGTTAAGTCCCAGGCAGACTGCGAAGAGCTACAAAAGGATCTCACAAAACTGGGTGACTGGGCAACAAAATGGCAAATTAAATTCAATGTTGATAAATGCAACGTAATGCACATGGGAAAGCAATCTCAACTATACATACAAAATGATGGCATCTGAATTAGCTGTTAACTCTCATGAAAGAGATCTTGGAGTCATTGTAGATCTCTGAAACATCCACTCAATGTGCAGCAGCAGTCACAAAAGCAAACAAAGTTGGGAATCATTAAGAAAGGGATAGATAATAAGACAGAAAATATCACATTGCCTCTATATAAATAACTCCACCAGAGAGGTCCTTTGGGGCCATCTGCCTGTCCCAAGTCAGGATAAAGGAGGAGGGTTGGGCGTGGGGCTAGCAACTCCACCTCGTAAAAAATCAACCTGCTACAGAAACGCCAACAATAGAGACAACAGAGACTTTTACCCTGGAAAAAGAATGGTCTTCAACTCGAAGATGCATGATGCTGGGTGGTAAAAGCCGTGAGGAAGCCACTAAGCCGATTACCCTTCTTGCAACCAGGATGATTACCATCGGCACATGGAACATGAGGACCATGTACGAGTCAGGAAAGACGGCGCAGGTTGCAGCAGAGATGAGGAGCAACAAGCTGACCCTATTAGGCATTAGCGAGACAAGATGGACGCAAGCGGGACAGAGATGACTGTTGACAGGAGAGCTGTTGCTGTATTCAGGACATGAAGAGAGCGACGCACCCCGCACATAGGGAGCAGGCTTCATGTTGTCCAAGCAGGCACAGAGAGCACTGATTGGTTGGGAGGCACATGGTCCCAGGATCATCACAGCATCCTTCAGAACTAAAATGAAGAGGATTAAGATGAATGTTGTTCAGTGCTACGCTCCAACTAATGACAGCGAAGAGGAGGACAAAGATTATTTTTACAACAGACTCCAGAAAATATTAGAGATCCTCCCAGACAAAGACATCATCATCCTTATGGGAGACTTTAATGCCAAAATTGGACCTGACAACGCAGGATACGAACAAGTCATAGGGACCCACGCTCTGGGAGAGATGAGTGAGAATGGAGAGAGATTTGTGGATCTGTGTGCACTTAACAACCTGGTCATAGGAGGTAGCATCTTTCCTCACAAGCGGATCCACAAGAGTACCTGGGTATCACCAGCAGGCATGACAGAAAATCAGATCGATCATGTCTGCATTAGCAAGAAGTTCAGAAGATCCTTGCAGGAAGTTAGAGTTAGAAGAGGAGCAGACGCAGCGTCCGACCATCACTTAGTGGTGGCCAGATTGAAGCTGAAGCTGAAAAAGAACTGGATAGATGCGTCAGACAGAAGAGTGAAGTACAACGTCAGCCTTCTGAAGGACCGTAAGACCAAGGAAGATTTTGGACTGACGCTAAAGAATAAGTTTTCAGTATTACAGGATCGGTCTGAGGAAGAGGAAGACAGTGTACTAAACAGATGGCAGAAAGTGAGAGAGACACTTAGGTCAGTATGCCAGGAAGTGCTTGGAATTAAGAAACACCAGCAGAAAGAGTGGATCACAGCAGAGACCTTGATCAGGATAGAAGACAGAAAGAAAAAGAAGGCAGCAGTCAATAACAGCAGGACTAGAGCAGCAAAGGCCAAAACTCAAAAAGAATATGCTGAAGCCCATAGAGCAGTGAAGAGGAATATCAGGAAGGACAAGAGAGGGTATGTGGATGAACTGGCAGCTGAAGTGGAGCAGGCAGCATACAGCGGTAATATGAAACAGCTGTGTGATACGACCAAGCGACTGTCAGGAAAGTTCAGCAAGCCAGAACGTCCCGTTAAAGACAAGCAGGGAAAGTCTATAAGAGGAATAGAACAACAGATGAACAGATGGGCAGAGCACTTTGAGGAACTCCAGAACAGACCAGCACCACCAAATCCACCAGATATCAACCCAGCCAACGAGGACCTCCCAATTAATTGTGATAAACCAACCAGAGATTAGATCAAAAAAGCCATCACCATGATGAAGAATAGGAAGGTGGCTGGACCTGATAACATCCCAGCAGAGGCCCTGAAAGCAGACCTGGATGCTTCAGTGGAAATGCTGTACCCCCTCTTTGAGAAGATATGGGAAGAAGAAGTGATTCCGGTAGACTGGAAAGAGTGATATCTTATCAAAATCCCCAAGAAAGGAGATCTTAGCAACTGTGCCAATTATAGAGGAATCACACTCCTGTCAGTGCCAGGGAAGGTCTTCAACCGAGTCCTCTTAGAGAGAATGAAGGATGCCGTCGATCCACAGCTACGAGATGAACAGGCAGGTTTCCAACAGAATAGATCATGCACGGACCAGATAGCAACGCTTCGCATCATAGTCGATCAGTCTATGGAGTGGAACTCCTCGTTGTACATCAACTTTGTTGATTATGAGAAAGCGTTCGATAGCGTGGATCGAGAGACCCTCTGGAAGCTCCTTCGTCACTACGGCATCCCAGCAAAGGTGGTCAGCCTGATCAAGAACTCATATGATGGTATACACTGTAGAGTGATCCATGGAGGGCAGCTTACTAACAGCTTCCAGGTGCAAACTGGAGTCAGGCAAGGATGCTTGTTGTCACCACTTCTCTTTCTCCTCGTCATCGATTGGATTATGAAGACATCCACTTACGAGTGTAGGAACGGAATCCAGTGGACATTGTGGACCCATCTTGATGACCTGGACTTTGCTGACGACCTTGCGCTCCTTTCGCACAGTAAAGAGCAGATGCAAGAGAAGACCAACGTAGTGGCAGCCACGTCATCACAGGTTGGCCTCAACATTCACAAGGACAAGACCAAGATCCTTAGGATTAACTCCATCAGCAATGACCCAGTCACACTGAATGGAAGCCACCTGGAAGAAGTGCAGTCTTTCACCTACCTAGGTAGCATCATCGACCAGCAGGGTGGCACAAACGCAGACATCAAAGTAAGGATTGGTAAGGCAAGAGCAGCCTTCTTACAGCTCAAGAACATCTGGAGCTCCAGAGAGCTGTCTTTGGCAATAAAAATTCGACTGTTCAACTCCAATGTGAAATCAGTCCTACTGTATGGAGCTGAAACCTGGAGGACAACCAAAACAACCATCAGGAAGATCCAGACCTTCATTAATAGCTACCGCAGAAGGATTCTCCAGATCCGCTGGCCAGACACCATCAGTAACATCCACCTCTTGGAGAGGACCTGTCAACTCCCAGCAGAGGAAGAAATCAGAAGGAGAAGGTGGGGTTGGATAGGACATACACTACGTAAGCAGCCAACTAACATCACCAGACAGGCACTGCGGTGGAACCCCCAAGGCAAGCGGAAAAGAGGCCGTCCAAGAAACACCTGGCGACGCGACCTTCAGGCTGATAGCAAAAAAATGGGCTATACCTGGAACCAGCTAGAGCGAATGGCCCAGGATGGAGGACTCTGGAGATCTGTGGTTGGTGGCCCATACCCTGATTGGGGTGACGGGCATGAGTGAGTGAGTCTATATAAATCCATGGTATGCCCACACCTTGAATACTGTGTGCAGATCTGGTCACCCATCCTAAAAATATATATATTGGAATTGGAAAAGGTACAGAGATGGGCAACATAAAATGATCAGGGGTATGAAACAGGAGGAGAGATTAAAATGACTGGGAATTTTCAGCTTAGAAAAGAGATGACTAATGGGGATATGACAGAAGTCTACAAAATCTTGACTGGTGCGAAGAAAGTGAATAAGGAAATTTTATTTAATCGTTCACATAACAGAAGAACTTGCAGTCACCCAATGAAATTAATAGGGAGCAGGTTTTAAAAAAACAAAAGGAAGTACTTCTTCACACAATGTAAAGTCAACCCAGGGAACTCTTTGTTAGGGGATGCTATGATGACCAAAACTATAACAGGATTATAAAAAGAACTAGATAAATTGCTGGAGAACAGATCCATCTGTGGCTATTAGCCAGGATGGGGAGGGATGCAACACCATGCTCTGAGTGTCACTAGCCTGTTTGCCAGAAGCTGGGAATGGGCAACAGGGGACGGTCACTTGATGATTACCTGTTCTGTTCATTCCCTCTGAAGCACCTGGCATTGGCCATTGTTGTAAGACAGGTACTGGGCTATATAGACCATTGGTCTGACCCAGTATGACCATTCTTATGTAAAAATTAATTATAATAATAAAAATGTTTAGTATAGAAACTCCCCAATGTAATGACCTCCCAAGATAGCAACAATGTGAGATAACAACCTTGGCAAATAATGCATTTTAAAAATCTTGGCCTACTAGGAAACATATTTATATAAGTTTCCATTCCCAGTCACAAATCTAGCATTCTGGAGCAAAGTGACTAAAATATAGTCCAACAAACAAATGTTTATTTAACATGCCCCTCACTTTTCCCTCCACCGCACTCCACTCACCGGTGTTGTCCTTGGTCAGTGGAGACTCAGAGTTCAGAGGTGCTTTCACGTGAGTACACCTGCCAGGTGGGGGACAAGAAGGCACTTTGCTTGTTCCTCCAGCTGCTCACTGTTCCCTCTGGCCGTGTCTGTTCGTTGTGCCACCGTTCACTCCACCACTCTGTTGCCAATGGCCCTGCACAGTCACCTTTGCTGCCACCTGCCACTGTGACCTTTGCGAGTTGGTCTCTTGAGGTTCCACCAGCTCTCAGTCATTTCAGCTGAGCTCTCAGTGCGGGAACCTCGCTCGCTGCTAGTGCAGTCTGAGTTGTCTCTTACACAAAAACACTGTACCCACAGGAACACTGTCCCCACAACAGAACTAAGCACTTAGACCTGATTGTCAGTGATTTCAGCTGCAGTGGTCACTTAACAGAACAAAAGACTATCTATGGAGCCTAATCAGCTCTGTCTTTAAACAGTGGAGAGGGACAGGTCCCCACCTTCTCGCTTGTTGTCTTCAAATCATCACAGGCTACAGTTCTACTGCCCTTTACTCAAACAATAAGAACAACATTTCATCCCCCATTCCCCCCACATTCAAGTGGTTTGTAACCCAACCCCAGCCAAAATCTATCACTTGGACAACACAGCTCTGTTTGCTGGATACCTAGGTAGATTAGGTGTGAATGTAAATATAAATATAAATATAATCTGGCCCTGAAGCCTTTCCCTGCAGCCCCAGCTCATCACTAGCTGTCAGGGAGAGCTCATTTAGACTTTGCTTACAAATCATCATTTGAAATTAATAGGTTGGCCAACACCACCGAAATGAATGCACTGGCATCATAAGAAACAGCTGTATAAGGAAGCAAGGAAGCTAGTCTATGTTCATACTTTTCAAATCTATTATACTTTTTCAGACACACATATTTTATCATACACTGTATAAGCTTTTAAAGTGTGTATTAATGTTTCAGTTTAAATTCAGATTTCCAAACAGTCAGTGAATTGGTATGTAACTAACTCACAAAATTAGGGGGGGGGGGGTGTTGGGGAAATTCAGGGGGGGTGTACACCCCCCCGGGGGGATGTACAGGGAAATCACTGGGCCCAATCCTCTAATTTGTCTAGGTCCCTCTGTACCCTATCCCTACCCTCCAGCATATCTATCACTCCTCCCAGTTTAGTGTTATCTGAAAACTTGCTGAGAGTGCAATCCACATCATCCTCCAGATCATTAATGAAGATATTGAACAAAGCCAAGCCTTGGGGCACTCCACTTGATACTGGCTGCCAACTAGATATGAAGCCATTGATCACTACCCGTTGAGCCCAACAATCTAGCCAGCTTTCTATCCACCTTATAATCCATTCATCCAGCCCATACTTCTTTAACTTGCTGGCAAGAATACTTGCCCAGTATCATGGGCTAAAGTCAGCTGTGGTGTAAGCAGCCCTTCTAAAGCCAATGTATTGCCTCTGCTTATGCCACACTGAATTTGGCCCTGTCTCTTAGTATTTCTGCATTGACAGTCTTAATGCACAGTGCTATATTCTAGATAACATCCCCACTTCATGGCATCAGAATCCTTACTGGATAAGCAGTCCCCCAAGAAGTAATGTTTGTCTCCATACAGTCAGTGCAATAGCAAAAAGCCAGAGAGCACAGGAGAAGGAAGCTTATGCATTGTTGCTTTTGCATTTTTATAAAGGAAAATAAATGGCCACAGACTGTGACATTGATGCTAATAACTGGGAATATTTTGGATCAAATATTTCATTTTCACATAGGTCAGCCCTTTCTATGCTTGCCTTTATGTGCTGTTACAATTGAATCTTTATTATCCAAATACCCATTAATCGAACCTCCCATTTTAATGAATCACCATTGTTGTAGTGACTTTGGATCATTTCACCCAGACTTCCAATAATGTGAGCATATTGAGTGTCACCAGGAAGCCATAGCATTGGTATTAGTTACAATTACAAGCTGTATGGTCCAGCCTGTAGCCATGTAAACTGAAAGGAAAGCTGCATTCTATTACCACCTCAGTGACTGATTTGCTTTGTGATCTTCCTTTCTTCATCTCACTTTCCCCATGTGTAAAATGGGAATACTGACCCCTGTGCTGCTTTGTAAACTGTTTTGAAATCTCGAGGTGAAAAGTACTATATAAGAGTTAATTATTCTTAATACAGATTTTTAGGACCTCTTCATGCATGTGGCCATGTTTATAATTGAAGTGTTGTGTGTCCCTCTGGAGAGAGAATATAACCATTGGCTCTTGCATAGTGAGGACTGCACAGACCTGTGGGAAAGGAAAATTCAGAGATATTTCCCCCATCAAGAAATCCCCGAAGGGGACAGTAGGTCTAGACAACATGGAGGTGAAAAAGTCAGGGGCTAGTCTGCACTAGCTCGTCTTCCATTTTCTGTTATCTCTGGTGGAGCTAGAGCTGCACTAATGGTAGTTCACTGGTGTGAATTGAAGAAAAGGAGGTAAAGATGGAGGAAAGGAAACTTAAATGGGATAAGCTTGTTGGTCATGTGACACTTCCCTGTCTCCTTTTGTACTTGGTGTATGCCCCATTCCAGTTTTGAGATGATATGTTTTTTTTCAAACACAAAGAGTAGTCATATACTTTTAGTCTGAAGACTTTTATTTTAGATAAAGGAAAACAATAAAGAAACCTGGAAGAGCAAATGTAACTTCTCCATGGAAGAGCAGTGTGTGTGTGTGTCATCTGTAGCCACTTTAAGAACAAAATGACTACTGGTTCTGTGTTAACTTTTTTTTTTTTTTAAAGTTGTTCTTACAACTTTACATGGGAAACAGAGACATTATGATTTTGTGGCTACACACACCACAGATTCTGACTATATATTTCAAAAAAGACAAAAAGGTGTTGGTAGAAATATTTCAAAGCAATATCATCAGAAATGACTAACCGAATGTGAAAAATAATTAATCCCTTTAAGCTGTGAGTCATGATTTCTCACTGTGTATGCATTACTATTACTGGCATAGAATAAAGCACATTCCAGTGTACCATGGCTACCAGCACTGAGACTAATTAATCACTGAAGAGTCATTTTTAACAGTCAGAAAAATGAAGATACAATTTTTTGAAGAAACTGTGATAAGGAATGGTTTGTGGAAGGAATGTTGAATTTCAGCAGCTCTGCTCGGGAAGAATTCCAACCTGGAAAGAACATTGGGATTTGCAAATAGACTTGGAAGTACAACTCAGTGCTATCAGAAATGACTGCATCCTGGCAATGTGAAGGATGTAAATTCAGAGATTTGCTAGCTCTTCTGCTATTCAAAGCAGTGCTCTCTAATATGAAAGCTCCGGTTCCTACTCACCATAGAAAATGCTTTCTCAAATCCCTTATTGCCTGCTCCTTATATTCAGATTGCTATAGAGTGGTTCTGAGGTACTAGACCCCAGCTGTTATCAAGCACATACAGAGGACACTAGAAGAAAACTAGGAATTAACGGAGAGATGGGGAGAGATGGTAAAAGAATACCTACCTTACGCCAGCCAAAGAAGACTGTTCTTCAGCAGACAAAGGAAACCCTGCAGGGTTAAGTTGACAAATAAATAAAAAGCTACAAGGAGTCTGGTGGCACCTTAAAGACTAACAGATTTATTAGGGCATAAGCTTTCGTGGGTAAAAAATCTCACTTCTTCAGATGCATGGCTGTCATTCCAGAACAGTACAGCTTATTTGTCACTTGTAGGCAATAATCTGCTGACCAGGAGGATGAAGCTGCTGCTGGTGGTTTTGGCATTACCTAGGATTGTATGTGTCTGTGAACATGCTTTTTGTTTTGTATTGCAGCTCCTTAGCTGTTTCATTTTTGTGATCTTTGTTCTTTATGGATTTATTCCCCTCTCTCCGCTCCCCCCACCCCCCGCCTTTTACCCCTGAGCCCTTATGCATGACATTGATTGGGTTCAAATGAAGGAATGGTCAAGTTATCTAGCTACTCAGTCTAAATTGTAGAGCACTTTTTTCAGATTTATATTAGATTCCAAAGGAACTTCTCTACTTAATTGTACTGATGAAGAGACTGTCACAATAGCTCCTAAATGCCCTGGTTTGTGCAATAACAGTTATAAAACTTTTTTTTAAAACAACAACAAAACTCTGTTTAAGACTGTGCCAGTAAGGTCAGCATTCTCCATTATCCATACTGCCAGTCTCTATTGGACTGTATTTGTGGTTTGTTCATGGAACTTCTATTGGCATTCTCTGGAGTTGATGCAGAATGGAAGAGGAGAAGTGCAAAGAAATTCTTTGTATTTTTAAGAACAGTCAGTTAAATGTCTGTTGAGAGGGCAAAGGGAAAAGAATATGGTCTAAACCAGGGATCTGCAACCTTTGGCACGCTGTCGGTCAGGGAAATCCACTGGCAAGCCAGGACTGTTGTTTACTTGCAGCATCTGCAGGTTCAGCCGATCACAGCTCCCACTGGCTGCATTTCACCGTTCCAGGCCAATGGGGGCTGCGGGAAGGGTGGCCAGCACATCCCTTGATCTGCACTGTTTCCTGCAGCTCCCATTGGCCTGAAATGGCAAACCACAGCCAGTGGGAGCTGTGATCAGCTGAACCTGTGGATGCGGCAGGTAAAGAAACCAGCCTGGCTTGCCAGGGGCTTTCCCTGGGGCACCGCATGCCAAAGGTTGCCGATTCCTGGTCTAAACCTGTCATTTCAAGCTATGCTTTCCATGCTGCCTTGAATTTGGATCATGCCTTACTTTAAAGTATTTCTAAGGGAATCTCTCCTCCAGTTCTAAAGTAGTGACTGGGTGAAGGGTCGGTTCTGGTTACACAAGCAGGAACCTTCTCTGATATTCTGTACCAGTCCCAGAACAGATTAGGGCAGCCTAGGGGCTGACCTAGCTTTCACCAGCTGATTGGCTATGGTCCCTTTTCTGTCCCCAAAACATCCCGTACCTCAGTGAATGCATTGTGAGAGATGTAAGAGCTGGCTATGTATGCTGGGAATTTGCCAGTAATTTCTGTTCCCCTTTGCCTTTTCACAGGACAGAAAATCTGTCACAAAATTTTCTTTCACCTTGAAACATGGGGCCAAATTCTGCTTTGTTACACTGGTGTAGATCTGGAGTAACTTAGTTTCAGAGTAAATTGGAGTAACCCCACTGAATTCAATGGGATTAATCAGAATTCTGATCAGGATGACAGAAGAATTGGGCCCATTGCTCCCAGAACTGCAATACTAAAACAGTCTCTTTGGCTGCAAACAGCAATATGTAATATCTACAATTCAAATATGTTGGGAGCTGCTCTGACTACTGTTAATATTTCATTCTTTTAAAACTAGACTTGATTTCCTTTTGTACTGAATTACTGACAGCATATGTGTTGCTATATAAAATAGTGAAGATAGTTGTCATTGCTCTTTAATATTCTCTGTGTGTTTTGTGTACACAGCAGGCAATTTGGCAAATCAGTGAGCTTCTGAAAACCATGTCAGGACTGGAAGAATATCCCCAGAAATAAGGGTCCAGAGCCAGGGAGGGAGGGCGGGTAAATAAGACTTCTGAGCACGGGCCTGTAGAAGGAAATGGATTAAGAAAGGAGGAGGATAGAGAAATTGGAAAGATTTGCATTTAATCTGAACAGTTCCATGCATCTCCAATTAGCAGACAAAAATACATGAAAATGTATGATGAATGATGACTCTGCTTGGTCCCGTTCTCATTATACATACATCTGAGGTGGAACCACTGCCATTTATAAATAATTTAATTAAAATAACCATGTTTTATTTTTGTAGCATACAGAACTGTAAACACTAATTTCATAAGGCTGAGGATCATGAAATGCAATCTTAATTACTAGAAACTAGAATAACCAGCTGAATGGAGGCATTTCCAGGGAGTTAATTGTCTTGCTTGCATTTACAGCTCCTGGGGTGGAACTAACATACTGAGAAAGTTAGCACAGTTATTACAGTGTATACTTCAGTGTTTTGGAAGAGATCTTAAAAGTCAAAGAAGACCTTGCTGTTTTGTGTGACTATCAAATAATTTGACGCACCTTCCATGACAGGAGAGGTTAGCCTGTGTTCTTGACTAAAATATCCTCTAATCCCAATGTAAAGCAGTTGTCTGCCAATCTCCTTCCCAGAGGTGGCTGAATTCTCAGTAGCTGATGCTCTAGGTACAGTTTTATCCAGCAGTTTTGTAAAGTGCTTTGGGATCCTTTGGGATGGAAGAAGCTATACAAATGTTAAATGACACCATCATTGTTGCTATTATTTCAAAGAAGACTTTTTAAATTCTATTTTATCATACAAATTCCATTCTTCTTTTTAAATGCACTTTGCTTGGGCCTAATTGGGCTGCCATCGAAGTCAATAGCAAAACCCTATTGTCCTCAATGATTTCAGGGTAAATGTCTTTGATATTAAACCAATCTAATATAATGTTCCTAAAGATAAACATTGAATCCTACCTATATTTTAATCTAATGTTCAGTGTTGTCTTAGATTCATAATGTTTTATCATTTCTTGGTTATTACAATCTTTGTTCTACCACAGGATTTGAAAAAAAAGTCTGTGTATGTGTAATGGCATGTGCTGCCTCCATGTTGCCAGAGTCTGCTCTTACATCTCCTGCTCTCACAATGGTGTATCTCCACTGACTTCAGTGGTGTTCCTCCAGATGCACATACACATAAGGAAATGAAGACTCTGGCCCACATCTGTGATTCTACATTCATGTGCCCAGAAATGGAGTCATCCTCCTGTTCTTTTTCCCTCTCTCCTCCAGGGTCAGTTTTTCTATAAAGGAAAATTGCATGAATGCAAGGTCTGGATATTTCAAACTGTGTCTTACTCTGTAAAACTGACCTATCAGAGGCTCAGACTTGAGGCATCAGAAAGCCAAGGGTTTGTACCCTAAATATAAAATAAATGGAACATTTTAAAACTATATCTACAGTACCTGCCAGCACCTTTGTTACTGTGGAATAAGGTGAGATGAC